>NC_139961.1:8601071-8603571 GCF_963454915.1 Gymnoscopelus microlampas | reverse complement strand
TTTCCTGTAAATCAACGGAATTGAAGGCCTAAGGCCTTACCTAAAAGTGAGTAGGTCTATAAGGAATTGTTCCAAAAAGCCCAACTCAAAAAAAGAGACTTCAACCAAAAAAATACGACATTTTCTCTGGTTCGTCCACAAAATGTGTCAAGTTCCACTATTACATTACTTATAGAACATTTTGTTCTATAAGTATAGCAAGACAAGCACACACACACACACACACACACACACACACACACACACACACACACACACACACACACACACACACACACACACACACACACACACACACACACACACACACACACACACACACACACACTGTAGTGCGACTGTCTGCTCTATAGAAAACGCTGTCAGGGGCAAGTTTGCTAAGGTCAAAAAGTCATGTGTGCTCCTCAGGTTTCTCATTCGCCTCCCTCTCTCTCTCTCTATCTCCCTCCCTCTCTCACACACACACACACACACACACACACACACACACACACACACACACACACACACACACACACACACACACACACACACACACACACACACACACACACACACACACACACACACACACACACACACACACACACACACACATGCTCTAATATCCCACAGTCAGAATCACAACATGCTTGCCCTCTCATTGTGTCTCTCTCTGTCTCCTTCAGTCTGTCTCCGCTGTGCAGACCTAAGACATTATTGTTGTCACCCTGGTAACAGTCGGCAGTGGATGGTAACTAAATACATTTACTTGAGTACTGTATTTAAGAACATGCATTTTCTGTTCACTAAAGCAGGGGTCTTCAACGTTTTCAGGCCAAGGACCCCCTAGCTGAGAGAGAGATGAAGCAGGGACCCTCTCTATATTGTATAAAATTGTTATTCAGATAAACGTTTGCTGCTTTTTTCCCTCTACACCTATAACTCTTTGCCAAAAATAGCAGATCTACAAGCTCACCGAGGCGTTGTGAGCTTGCAGATCGGCTATTTTTGGCTAAAGTTCTCATCAGAAAAGGGATGCTAGGGTCCAAGTGGTTAATGTAAAAAATATATATATATCACAAAGATTTGGCGGACCCCCTGTAGTAACTCTGAGGACCCCCCTAGGGGTCCCGGACCCCCTGTTGAAGACCCCTGCACTAAAGAGCCGGAGAGACATGTAGACTCTTGCTCCTGAACAAGCACTCTATACAGTAGCAATGAGTTCGTACTATCAGAACATAGAGCTAATTAACACTTATTTCAACCAAAGGAAACCACTTACCCTACCTTTAATTTCACAGCAGCCCTCGTTTCTGCCCGACAGAGTTTGTAATCTGTTCCAAGTAGTGATTTGCACAAAAAGCTAAATAACATTTGGTCAAAAGTCTGTGATCCACATGTGCATACATACATACACGCGGTAGTTCCCAGGGTGCACCTCAGTGGCACCACTGTAATTATGTTCAAACCTGTGTTTAACATGTCTTTCTTCTGATGTTTAGTTTGTTTTTCTCTTTGTTGATGTTTATTCGATGGACAGTTCGGGTTTCTAATATTCTGACAACTTTGACCCATTAACAGTGGTGGAAAGTAACTAAGTACATGTACTCTAGTGCTGTACTTAAGTACAATTTTGAGGTATTTGCACTTTACTTGAGTAATTCCAATTTCCAATATTTTACTTCTACTCCACTACATCTCAGAGGCAACTATTGTACTTTTACTCCACCACAATTATTTGAAAACTTTAGTTACTAATTACTTTGCAGATATAAATCATGACATTATAAAACATGTAAACATGTAAACACATAAGATGTACTCGGCACAAAGTCACACGCTGTGAGCTTGTAGATCTGCTATTTTTGAGTAGCCAACGCTAAAATCTAAAATGAACACATAGATGCTTTCCTGGTGTTAATGGCTTAAAGAGGAAGTTATCAACTGAGTTAGAGCAGCCACATTAAAGCTTATCAGTTACTGATAGCAGATCTACAGTATCTACAAGTTCACAATGCGACGTGTTGTGAGCTTGTATATTGGCTATTTTCAAATAGCCTAAGAATACATAGGGCTGAAGTGGTTAAAGGGCAAGACCACTTTGGTAGAGGTTTGGGTTGTGTACTTACCTCGCCATGATGTAACTCCAAAGGTGGTCAAGAAATCAAAAATAATTGCTGCATTGATTAGAAATTGATCATTCAAAATATGCTCCCCATTGACTTACATTGTACAGTAAAACAGCTATCAAAGTCGCTCTTTTAGCATGTAAACAAATGTAAACAAAGTCGATTCAGACAATATAGAACATCACCAAACCCAGTACTGTTTTTTTTTTAAATAAAAATGTTAACTTACCGTTGATTTAGCTATTTTTATTAGAAAGAAAACCTGGACTGGATCGGCGGATCCGGATCCGGATCTTCAAACAGTAAAATCATCAGGAAGTTGACATTTTTATTAAAAAGATAAACAGTACTGGGTTTGCTGATGTTCTATATTGTCTGAATCAGCTTAG
>NC_139961.1:8491071-8596071 GCF_963454915.1 Gymnoscopelus microlampas | reverse complement strand
GACATTTTGGATTACTGATAAAGCCATGAGGTTGTCTTTGCAGTACAGTGATAGAGACAGGTTGCCCCAGTACCCAGGATCAGTGGTTCTCAACCTGTGGGTCGGGACTCCTATGGGGGGGTCCCCACATGATTTTGGGGGGTCCCCAGATGATTAGCTTAATGTGCAACATTGTTATCTCACTCAATAGTAAACAAACCAACATACAGTATAAGTGTATACAGGGTATCTGCACGTTTCTAAAGTGACAATTTAAGAACTTTTAAGACCTTAATACCTCTAAAATGAAAGAAAAAATAATACATAAACTAATAATGGGACCATTACTGCATCAAAGGTAACCAACACATTATCCATAAGAAAGAGGCAAGAAGTTTGATGCCAGAAGACTGATTAAACAGTAGGATGTCCTCCTGTCTGTCTGTCTGTCTGCCCTCCATGTCTGTCTGTGTGTGTGTGTGTGTGTGTGTGTGTGTGTGTGTGTGTGTGTGTGTGTGTGTGTGTGTGTGTGTGTGTGTGTGTGTGTGTGTCTCTCTCTCTCTCTCTCTCTCTCTCTCTCTCTCTCTCTCTCTCTCTCTCTCTCTCTCTCTCTCTCTCTCTCTCTCTCTCTCTCTCTCTCTCTCTCTCTCTCTCTCTCTCTCTCTCTCTCCCCCTCTCGTGTCCTTGCTTCTTGAAAGTATAAACTTTAACATGTAGACACGTGAATGAGTGGTAATGGTTTCCTGTGGGAGAATGGAAGCTACATTAATAATTACCCGTCGCAAATGTGACAGCTTTATAGGCTCTATTATTTGGTGTGGGCGTGGCTGTAGCTCACCGTGGGGTGTTGCTCTTCATTTAACAGATAGAGCTCAAGTCAACTCAACTCAAACCAACGTCTCATGGTCTCAGACTAAAGGTCTGTCCAGTCAGTGCTTTATCTGAAGACATGGGCTTCAACCAGGGCTATACGCGACTCCAACTCTGACGTGAGGTGAGTTTTGCAACTTTTAACACACTTTTTTATTACAGGAAAAACAGTGGTGTAAAGTAATTACAGTACATTCGAGTACAATTTTGAGTTTTTTTTTTTTTTTTTTACTTTAATGGAGTATTTCCAATTGTCAGTACTTCTACTCCACTACATCTCAGAGCAGAGGCAAATATTGTACTTTTACTCCACTATACAGTTATTTGAAAACGTAGTCAGCCTGCTAGTTACTTTGTAGATTTTGATTATTATTACAAAACATGCATTAATTTAACCATATGCTATGCACTGTGAGCTTGTAGATTTGCTATTTTCAAAAATGTTATACATTTGAAAACGTGTGAAGGCAAGTGGGACATTTACTTTTGTACTACATTACAGTATTGATACTTTTACTTAAGTAAAAACAATACTTTTTCCACTAGCACCACTGCAGAAAAATAGACCTCGCTTCACATTGAAATATCTGAAGAAAACCTGGAGACTGATATTCTGTAATTAGGTCTAAGGCCAATTATTTGTTTACTAACATTGAGACTGGATGCACAGGTGATTGTTTCATGCAATCAATTCCCACCCTGTTGTTTCGGGGTGCGCTGGTTTCATCACACCCCAAACCCCCTCTGCGTGTTGGCTAGTGAGGCGCGCCCTATAGCGAGACCTGACAGAATGGGTTTCATTTGGAGCCAGTATGACGCTTGGAGCCAGTGTGACGTCGTCTATATATAATGATTAAAATAAAGAGCATTACAATGTTATGCAACAAAAAAAAAATCACAAAATTGCCACGGACCAGGCCAAGTCTAGCAACGGACACACATTTGTCATTATTAATAATGACCCAGCGTTCCTTTGGCCGCTTAAATGGCTTTTAAAAAGCCATTTAACCAATTTAGCTGGGAAAGTATCTGTCATTTTTAGATTTCTTTAGGCTATTCAAAAATAGCAGATATACAAGCTCATAGCACGGCACCGAGTGCCGCGCTATGAGCTTGTAGATCTGCTATTTTTTTTTTTATGTGAAAAGTTGTGCAAATCTTTAAATATATATATATATATATATATATATATATATATATATATATATATATATATATATATATATATATATATTTAAAATATATTCAAAGATTTGCACTCATTTTCAGAGATTTAAAAAAAAATAGCAGATCTACAAGCTCATAGCGTGGCACTCGGTGCCGCGCTATGAGCTTGTACATCTGCTATTTTTGAATAGCCAAAAATATCTAAAATGATATAAAAATAAATGTACTTAGTTACTGTGTGTGTGTGTGTGTGTGTGTGTGTGTGTGTGTGTGTGTGTGTGTGTGTGTGTGTGTGTGTGTGTGTGTGTGTGTGTGTGTGTGTGTGTGTGTGTGAGTGTGAAACTGTGTGACATTGAGAAATGAGAGAGAGAGTATAAAACCAGATAAAAACCCAAATATAAAGTAATACAATTCATTTGAAGTAGCCTAAAAGTGTAATGGGGTTCTACAGATTAATGACAGATGTAATCTAATCAGGAGATTGAACCCATAATAAGATAAACATAACATTTATCAGGTCTGCTCCAGCTCATTTATGTGTTTCATCACTTTATCCTGTATATGAGTCCTCTCTCCTGATTGGTGAAATTTGTATCCCGATCTGAAAAAAAAAGTCTGTTTACTAAAGAGCTGGAGAGGCTAAGAGACCCCCTGTATAGCAATGATTGCCATGATAATATAGAGCTATTTAACACACGCTCACAAGCTTGTACGTCTGCTATTTTTAAACATTTTTGAAAAATGTTGAATAATTTTTGAAAAAATTACGCAAATCTTCTATTCTGGGAGTCACAAAACATTTGTCCTTTGCCAAATATATATCAATTTGGGGGTCCTTGGTACAAAATCGTTTGAGAACTACTCATGTTAGACTAATCATTTTGTCTCTGTCTCCCTCTTTGTGTGCGTGCGTGTGCATGTGCGTGTGTGTGTGTGTGTGTGTGTGTGTGTGTGTGTCCACCCAGGTGTCCCCCTCTCTCTGTCGGTCAGAACTTAACACATGATGTTCTGACCGCTGCAAAACTACAACCTGAACTGCTCCCATTTCTAGCACCAAATGAGCAGGAATGCCATTCATATTTCATTACCATAGGAAATATATATATATTTTAATGCTTTTTCATATCGCTGAAGACTCGCTCTAGTCTTCATAGCATTTGAAGCTCGAGATCAGAGGAAATATCCAGGCTTTCCTCTCCTTTTGATCTGAAGATGTTGTTTCATTAATATGAGTCGTGATCAGTTGGCCTACCCACTGATTCTGCTGCTGAAGATAAGGGGAATAAAACATTCACACATGAATCCCTTATAAAGTAGCGTACACATAAACAGCATCTAAACAAAACTGAGTACTTTTAATTTCAAGTGAAATCAAGAGCGTTGCTCACTAAAATCCACTGAATTCTGCACCTTTTGTAAGTAGAACTTTTATAAATCTGCAATTAGAATTGTATACATATTTGTATTTATTTAGAATTCTAACCATACAAATTTGTATGTTGGAATTTTATACATTCGTATTATTATTATTATTATTATTATTATTATTATTTTGTTTAAGAATTTTGAACCTATATAAAGAACAATATAAAACCGACATAAAAACAAAATGGCCGCCGGCGCCGAAACCAAAATGGAGGCGGAGGACATCGTGGTGGTGGCGCTCTACTTCGTGCTGGTGCTGGCCGTGGGCTTCCTGGCCATGCGGCGGACGCCCGACCGCGGCACGGTCAGCGGCTACTTCCTCGCCGGCCGCTCCATGAACTGGGCGACGGTCGGAGCGTCGCTGTTCGTCAGCAACATCGGCAGCGAGCACTTCATCGGCCTCGCCGGCTCGGGCGCCGCCAGTGGACTGGCCGTGGCCGCCTGGGAGGTGAACGCCCTGCTGCTGCTGCAGCTGCTGGGCTGGGTGTTCGTGCCCGTGTACGTGCACTGCGGAGTCTACACCATGCCCGAGTACCTGGCCAAGCGCTACGGCGGCACCAGGATAAAGGTCTACTTCGCCGCGCTGTCGCTCCTGCTCTACATCTTCACCAAGGTCAGTCGCGGTGGAAAGTAGAACTAAAGTAGGCCTACATACGTACTCGAGTACTGTATTTATTATATTTTGTGACTTTACTTTTCTACTCCGAAATACTCCGAACCCGGTTTCCTGCACAAGTGCTGCAGTTTTACCATTGAGCCGGCCTGCTTGCTCAGGGTATGAATTGAATCTTGACCATCAGGTCAAACTTCGTGTCAGATCCTGTGTGCAAGCTCATAGCGCGTCACATCGTGCCACACTTGTAGAACTGATATTTTTGAAAAATCTTGAAAATGTGTGCAAATCTTTGAATGTACATATATATATATATATATGCGAACATTTGAAACTCAAATCTTCGCTTCTGGGAGGTCCCTGGAACAAAATATTGCGGACCCTCGCGAAGGGGGTCCACGGCCAAATACCCCATGGAGCCTTGAATTCATGGAGTTTTTTTTGTTTTTGTCGCATTCCTAAGCCAATAACTTTGAGCCAGTAGGAGACTCAAAGAGTCTCCATTAGGTCTCCTAGTACCGGAGACTCCATTGGTCATCAAATTATTGGCTTGGGAATTTGACAAAAACAAAAAAATCTCCATGAATTCAAGGCTTTATGGGGTGTGAATTGATAGAAAATATGATTATTTTTTTTTAGGTGAACTATCCCTGTAATGGGTTAAGTAAAGAAAACGTGCGCTCTTCTTCCATCACTGCGACTCAAGGTGTCGGTGGACCTGTACTCCGGAGCGCTGTTCATCCGTGAGTCGCTGGGCTGGGACCTGTACGTGTCCATCATCCTGCTCATCGGCACGACGGCGCTGCTCACGGTGACGGGCGGCCTGGCGGCCGTCATCTACACCGACTCGCTGCAGGCCGTCCTGATGATCGTCGGAGCGCTCTGCCTGACCGGGATCAGCCTCTACCAAGTGGGAGGACTGGAAGGTATGGGACGATGTGAACATTACATGTCTCGATTGTTGTGGGAAAAAAATATTGCGATTAACGATAATAATGGCAATAATCAAAATATGCTTAAAGGTAGGGTAAGTGATTTTCTTTGGTTAAAATAAGTGTTAAATAGCTCTATATTCTGATAGTACTCATTGCTATAGAGTGTTTGTTCAGTAAAAGGAGCTCTTTAATAAACAGAAAATACATTTTCCGGTAGGTGTCAAAACCTCAGCCAATCAGGAGAAAGTACCCATTTTTAAGCTTCATTTTTATAGTGTTCCAGTTCCAATTTTGCCTGCTCATTTTCACTTCCAATTTCACTTGTTTAATCTACATATTGATTGAGTTCTATATATTGATTGAGTTCCCAAGCTTGTAGGTCGCCAAAAATTGCCGACCTACAGGCTTGTAGATCAGCTATACAATAATGATAATATAATGAGAATATTCATGTTTTCATGTGAATTGGTGTTCATTTTTTGTTTCTTTTTTTTGGTCCCTGGGCCAAACGAGTACATTTTATGTTTTATATTTTAACCTATTTTCGATTCTGGAAATGCCTTCTAAATCATAACAGTTTTCTGAAAAACCTATGTTGCTACATATCGTATCTGTCGGGTGGAAACCTCATATGTCCAAAACTGTTTACTACTTTCCGCCTGACAACAACGATACGTAGCTAAAATCTAAAATGACAACCGATGCTTTCCCGGTTTTTAAAGGTGTGATGACCAAATACATGGAGGCCAGGCCCAACGTCACGGCGATCCTGCTGTCTTCGCCCAACCTGACCTACAGTCCAACCTGCCTGGACAAGAACCAGCCCAAACCAGACGCTCTGAAGATCCTGAGAGGTCCGTCAGACCCAGACCTCCCGTGGCCAGGGTTCCTACTGGGCCAGACCCCTGCCTCCATCTGGTACCGCAGTATAATATCACACTCCCTGTAGTTTGGCTTCAGTATCAGAATCAGAATCAATCTTTATTGTCACATCACATTGCACGTAAAGTGGGTGTTAACAGTGGTGGAAAAAGTACTCACATTGATAAAAGTATCAATACTGCAAAATAGAAATACTCTGTGAATAGGTTGGGGTGGGGCCGTCTGTTCTCTAGATATATTATAACTCTATGGGCCCATCATTGCAGTTAAAAGATAGACACCATAAAAGAAAGAGGAGAGGGGGGGGAGGAATTAAGTGCATAATATCTTATATCTTATCTTATTATTATTATTACTATTATTATTATTATTATATTATTATTATTATATATACTACTATAATTGACAAAAGCTCCGAAAGTTCATCCGGGATTCGCAAGCACAGGATCACTCCACATGCCTCGAAGACCCGCCACAGACAGTTGATCAGAGCTATGATTTAGGCATCTCACCCCACCTCGATCAGTGATCAGACTCTCGGCTTGATTCTCTGATTTGCCTATCAGACCCTCAGCCTGATCTGGCAGGTTGCCATAGCAACCAGATACAGGAAGTCTGACCTCTTTATCACATGACCGAGGTTGGGACTAGAGGTTAGGGCCCCAAAGCGGGGAGGGAGGAGAGGAGATGAGAGGAGCCGAGAGGAGAGGAGGGGCCGGGCTTCGCATGACGTGTGTGCAGAGTGACTAGGCCAGTGCTGTCTGGACCAACCTCGGACCGGGCCTGACATCTAGTATGACTAATCTGCATAGAAAAATAATGGAATGCCTCCTATGTGACAAAAGTGCATAATAAATACGAGTCATGAATGTACAGTACGTATATAAAAGGGAGTCCATTTAAAACACAGTTCAGGTCAGTCTGTGCAGTGGCTCTTGTTCAGCAGCCTAATTGCTGCTAAATAAAAACTGTTCAAGCGTCTGGTGCTGTTGCTCATGATGCTCCTGTATCGTTAAGCTGGCCGTGGATGCAACAGTGGTATGTACTGTATGTCGTATGAAATGTGTTTTTAATGGTGGCTGCTTGTAGGTACTGGTGTGCAGACCAGGTCATCGTACAGAGGGTCCTGGCGGCGAAAAACATCGCCCACGCCAAGGGTTCCACCCTCGCTGGCGGCTTTCTCAAAATCCTGCCCATGTTCATTATCGTCATCCCAGGTAATGACACTCGTCCATTTACAATGATGTCTGTCTGTCTGCCTGTCTGTCTGCCTGTCTGTCTGTCTGTCTGTCTGTCTGTCTGTCTGTCTGTCTGTCTGTCTGTCTGTCTGCCTGTCTGTCTGCCTGTCTGTCTGTCTGTCTGTCTGTCTGTCTGTCTGTCTGTCTTTCTTTCAACAGCTAATCTCACATATCACACTAGTCCAGGGATGTCAAACTCATTTTGGGGTCTGGGCCACATTGGTCAAAAGGTGACTTGATGTGGGCCGCAACCAGTTGCGGACGCACAGGCGCTCACACACATCCAGTTATACAGCATTGTTTTTCAGTCTGTTGTCTCAGTCACTGCTACTAACTACAGCATATCACTTTTAAAAATATATATATTTTTTTTATCATTAAAACAAACAATGCAATTTGTAAGGAGCCCCAATAACCATTTTTAGAATAATTCAATTTGAAGTTAAACAATACCTGGTAATGTGTGTGGTTATGGTAATGATTACCAAGCCACGATTTCACTACAGTGCCAGAATCTTTCCATCAAAAATAATTAGATTTAAAGAACAACGGTGCTGTACTTAAGTAAAGATAATAATATAACTAATGTGTCAAAAAAGCATTACTTGTTATCATTGTTTATTATTATTTTTTACAAAATAGTCAAATTTACCAGGGGTAGCCAGCATGAAAATTTCACTTGCTGCTTCCAGACACCTCAATGTCAGGGACCAGTTTCTGAGAAGTTATTTACCAGCGCAACTGTCCCTCCAGGCTATGGGCTAAGCGTCTCACTACCAACTATTTGATTACAATGCTTGGCTTTTAGTGTGTACCATTAGGTTTCCTACATTGTTTAAAAAATTATAATAATAATATTTGTTTTTAGCCCACAATTTTGTAACACATTTTTTCACCCAGTGCCAATTGCCTATGTAATCCTGGCCGCTACTCTCCCTCTGCCAGCCTAGGGAGAGCCCAGAACTGAGCTCATGCCTCCTTCAATGCATGAGGAGCTAGCAAGCCGCTTCTTGTCACCTGACAGGGGAGAGTTTCCCCGGTAGGACGGAAGGAACACGCTATTCCAACCAGTTCCTTTCCCCTCCATCAGGCGCCCCGGCTGACCAGGGGGAGGCAGTATAGAGACCAGGAGTACTGCATGTTTTTTTTGTGAGGGCACCTACCCTAAGGGGACACGGGGAGAACATGCAAACTCCACACAGAAAGGCCCTTTCGCCAACCCCACCTAGGGATGGGCGGTTTCCTACATTGCAAACAAGTTCATTCACTCTTCGTCCTTGTGGTTTTGTAGGGATGATTGCCAGGATCCTCTTTGCCGACGACTTGGCGTGCCTCGGCCCGGAGCACTGCATGGAGGTGTGCGGCTCCGAGGCGGGCTGCACCAACGTGGCGTACCCTCGGCTGGTCATGAGCATGATGCCCACCGGCCTCCGCGGCCTCATGATGGCCGTGATGATCGCCGCGCTCATGAGCGACCTGGACTCCATCTTCAACTCGGCCAGCACCATCTTCACTCTGGACATTTACCAGATGCTGCGGGCGCGGGCGTCGCCCAGGGAGCTGCTGCTGGTGGGCCGGCTGTTTGTGGTCCTCATGGTGGTCATCAGCATCGCCTGGGTGCCCGTCATCGTCGCCACGCAGGGCGGCCAGATGTTCTACTACATCCAGGAGGTGTCCGACTACCTGACGCCGCCCGTCGCCGCTCTCTTCCTGCTCGGCGTCCTGTGGCGCCGGTGCAACGAGAAGGGCGCGTTCTGGGGCGGGATGGCGGGGCTGGCGCTCGGAGCCGCCCGGCTGGCGCTGGCGCTCGTCTACCACGAGCCGCGCTGCGACCAGGTCGACGAGCGGCCGGCGTTCATCAAGGTCCATTTCATGTACGTGGCGGCGGTCTTGTTTTGGCTGACCGGCGGAGTGGCCGTAGTTGTGAGCCTCTGCACGGCGCCCCCTAGCGAAGAACAGATCAGGACCACCACCCTGTGGGGACTGCGTCAGAGAAAGAGGGAAGCGCGGCTAAGGCGACAAGACAAGGACAAAGGTGGAAAGGAGATGAAGAGTCTAACCCCAAAACATCTCGAAAAGAATGGCGCTCTCTGCAAAGACGTTCAAGTTGAACTGCTTCACCGTCACCACCTAGACGGTAGCCCCCTGGACGCCGATCAGCCGGACGGCGGTCAAACAGTCACGCCGAACGGCGTCGACGCCCAGGTTCAAATCCAAAATGGACGCCACTCGACGGCGGAGAGGCTCGGAGAGGAGGAGGAGGGCGACTGCACCGACTGCTGCTTCGGCACGGACGGCGGTGCGGAGAGAGGCAGGGGAGCGAGGGCTCTGGGGTGGTTCTGCGGGGTAAAGGACAAGCCGTCAGAGGCCCCTGTGCTTTCGGCTCAGGAGCAGGAGACGATGGTGGACGAGCTGCTCCGCGAACCCCTGAGAACGTCTGTTGTCCTCAACGTGGGCCTGGTGCTGGTCTGCTCCGTGTGCGTGTTCCTCTTCATCTACTTCTCCTTGTAGACACACCAGACCTCAGGGATGTCTTCTCCTTGTAGACTCGGTCACATCACATCACACCAGACCTCAGGGATGTCTTCTCCTCGTAGACTCGATCAGATCACATCACACCAGACCTCAGGGATGTCTTCTCCTCGTAGACTCGGTCAGATCACATAACACCAGACCTCAGGGATGTCTTCTCCTCGTAGACTCGGTCACATCACATCACACCAGACCTCAGGGATGTCTTCTCCTCGTAGACTCGGTCACATCACATCACACCAGACCTCAGGGATGTCTTCTCCTCGTAGACTCGGTCACATCACATCACACCAGACCTCAGGGATGTCTTCTCCTCGTAGACTCGGTCACATCACATCACACCAGACCTCAGGGATGTCTTTCTCCTAGTTCAACGAGCAGGAAGGTCTGTAGGTAAACTGTCCAATTCCCTTTCTTACAAATCTTAGAAAGGAGGAAAGAAAGTTGCACAATATGCAGTGATTTATTTGATCGACATTTTGGCCATTTGGCCTTCCTCAGAATCAAGGCCTGAAAATGTTGTGTGCAAGTGACCCCCAGAAGAGAAGATTTGTGTTAAAAAAAATCGAAATGATTCAACATTTTTCAAACAATTTCAAGTTTTTTCAAAAATGTTTTAATTTTTTTTTTTTCAAAAATAGCTGATGAGCTTGTATATCTGCTATTTTTTAAAGAACTACTGTTCTAAACCACTCTTCTAAATCCTAACAGTTTTCTGAAGAACTTATCTTGATATATATATAGAGAGAGAGAGAGAGAGAGAGGGGGAGAGAGAGAGAGAGGGAGAGAGGGAGAGAGGGAGAGAGGGAGAGAGGGAGAGAGGGAGAGAGGGAGAGAGGGAGAGAGAGAGAGAGAGGGAGAGAGAGGGAGAGAGAGAGAGAGAATAACATACACTTAAAGCTTCAAAATGAAAAGAACTAATTAAGCACTGTGTGAGAGGTGTTGTCTGGGTGAGGCAGATATGGCGTGAAGAGAGCATATATATACATATATTTATATATATTTTTTAATGCAGGAAACAGAAAAAAGGAGATATTTACTCACAACCCATACAAATGTGTCCACGACCCAAAAATGGGTCCCAACCCACTGTTTGGGAAACAGTGACCTACAGTAACTAAATTCATGCATGTGTTGAACATTACATTTATATTGTTTTCAAAAGATCCTCACAACAGTTATACATTTTACACTTTTTTTGTATCTAAGGGGAAATTAAATTGGATACTACTAAGGGATAAAATGACCAATAGAGGTTTATATTGTATCATTGCCAGGCCTTATTGTCTTTTCTATGGATATATTGATCAAAGGTTTGTGATGTGCACCTTATATTCTTTCATAGAGTAAGCTGTTATTGTTTGTGACCTGGGGAAAAAGCCTTTTTATTTTTGAGGTTCATTAAAAGAATAATGCTTTATCTGATGCTGATACTTGTTTTGTTATGGGTCCTTTTTGGGTCTGTTTTTACACTGTCGACACAGTTACTGTACAAGAACTAGGCCAGCGATCCATGTTTTTTTTATGCAAAGTCATCCATTTTTAATGCAAAATCTTGAATCAGTTCAGTCAATTGATCATCAGCGATTTGATCATTGTGTTCCAACCAACCTGCATATTGTTAATGTCTGGCATATTTTTATTTTGTCTTTTTATCATAAATGAATGCCTTATGTCTTCATATTACAGTGTCACACAAGCAGTGGTGGAACAAGTACTCAAATTCTTTACTTAAGTAAAAGTACCAATACTGCAATATAAAAATACTCTGTTACAAGTAAAAGTCCAGAATTAAAAATGTAGTAATGAGTAAAAGTACAAAAGTATTGGCATCAAAATATACTTAAAGTACCAAAAGTAAAAGTACTAAATATTTGAAAATAGCCGATCTACAAGCTCACAACGCGTCGCATCGCGACGCGACGCGTTGTGAGCTTGTAGATCTGCTATTTTCAAATGGCCTATGTATAAAATAGGGCTAAAGTGGGTAATGTATGTTTCATTATATCATAGTTTATATCTGAAAAGTAACTAGTAGCTAAAGTTTTCAAATAATTGTAGTGGAGTAAAAGTACAATATTTGCCTCTGAGATGTAGTGGAGTAGAAGTAAAAGTATTTGAAATTGGAAATACTCAAGTAAAGTACAAATACCTCAAAATTGTACTTAAGTACAGTACTTAAGTAAATGTACTTAGCTATTGCACACAGTTTTGGACATTTGAGGTTTCAATCTGACAGTGACGCTATTTCACCGTACAAAAGGGTCTTCTTCTATGCTACCGTGTGCTGAGCCTTGCTTCAAAGGTCTTCTTTTGGGATCCAAACTTCTTGATACTGTCGGTATCAGTGTGGTTTCACCAGTAAGCAGCAAGAGTTTCAAGGAAGCTGAGTCTATGCGGTCTTACCACAGCACTTCCTGGTCCAACCAATGCCCCAGATTAGAGACACCACCACCACTCTGCACTGAATCACACACAGCAGTGGTTCTCAAACTGTTTTTCATGTCAAGGACCCCCAAATTGATATGTATTTGGCCACGGACCCCCATCGGAAAACATTTTTTCGCCAGGGACCCCCAGAAGAGAAGATTAGTGTAAAAAAAAAAAAAAAAAAGAAGAAAGAAATCCAGATTATTCCAAATTTTCCAAACGCTGTCAAGATTTTTCAAAAATGCTCAAAAATAGTAGATGTACAAGCTCACAGTGCGGCACGAAGCCAGCTATTTTTGAATAGCCAACGTATAAATGGAGAAAGTGGTTATAATGATTGATTGCGATGCTGTATTCCCCCCCAAGGACCCCCTTTGGGGACCCCCTGGCATACAGACCGGCTGCTCTTATTTGCGAGAGATAGGAGAGTTTACTGAATATTTATTGTTTGTTTTAAGGGAGTGTAAGAGCTCGGTGCATTTATCCCAGTCGTGGTGTTGGTTCTCTTGGTCAGTCAGAGAGCCTTCACATTTATACTTGTCTAATATATATATATATATATAAAGGAGGAAGCCTCCTTTATAGGAGTATTTTCTATCAATTGCACACCCCATGAAGCCTTGAATTCATGGATTTATTTTAGTTTTTGAGGCATTCGGCATTCCTAAGCCAATAATTTGATGACCGGGTGTGTATCCGGTAGGAGACACAAATAATCTACTTTGTGTCTCCTACCGGATACATTAGCCGGTAGGAGACGGGAATCAAATGATTGGCTTAGGAATGCGACAAAAACAAAAATAAATCCATGGATTCAAGGCTTCATGGGGTGTGCAATTGATAGAAAAGAAGTAATTTTTTGGGTGAACTACTCCTTTAAGACCTGAAGCCGAATCTACAAAATAATGTCTTCTAAATCCCAACAGTATTCTGAAAAAACGTATATTTCTATATCAGTGGTGCTCCAAATTTTTTGATGTCAAGGAGCCCCAAAATTATATGTATTTGGCCGCCGACCCCCATCTCAAAATATTTTGTTCCAGGGACCCCCAGAAGCACAGATTTTAGTTAAAAAATGTTTGCTGTAAAACAATATCTATTCAAAGATTTGCACACATTTTCATAATTTTTCAAAAATAGCAGATCTACAAGCTCATAGCGCGGCACTCGGTGCTGCGCTATGAGCTTGTATATCTGCTATTTTTGAATAGCCAAAGTGTAAAATAATGCTTTTTAGCTCAAATCCACAAAAATGGCACAGATGCTTTCCAGGTCTTAATGGGTTAACCCATTGAGACCTGAGGCCGATTCTACAAAATGTCTTCTAAATCCTAACTGTTTTTTTGAAAAAAACGTATGTTACTATGTCAGTGGTTCTCAAACTTTTTCATGTCAAGGACCCCAAAAATGTATATGTATTTGGCCACGGACCCCGATCTCAAAATACGTTGTTCCAGGGACCCCCAGAAGCAAAGATTTGAGTTACAAATGTTCGCTTGAAAAAATATATATTCAAAGATTTGCACACATTTTCAAGATTTCTCAAAAATACACGATTTCTCAAAAGTAGCAGATCTACATGTTGTATATTTGCTATTTTTGAATAACCAAAGTGTAAAATAATGCTTTTTAGCTCAAATCTAAAAATGACACAGATGCTTCTCCCGGTCTTAATGGGTTTAAATAAATACATTTATAAATTAAAAAAAAATTACTTTTGGTTTTAGTGACAGAAAGGCAAGCTGGACTTTTCCCAGATGACCTGAGAGATCTGGACGGTTCATCACGATATCAACACAAGATCAGAAATACAAGGTACGAGGTTCTCTCCTGACCGCGACGATATGTGATCTTATCTGAAACAGTACTCAGTTCTGAACAACGTCACACAGACGCCCTCATTGACCTCCATACATCCTGTGAGAATGACAGTTAAACTGACACATTTTACTCTCTCTCTCTCTCTCTCTCTCTCTCTCTCTCTCTCTCTCTCTCTCTCTCTACAATGCCGAACAAATTTTGATGAATAGTGTTATTGTAAACAATCTGCATGGTAAAGTATGGATAATACCAGTGGTGTACTAAGTACATGTACTCAAGTACTGTACTTAAGTACAATTTTGAGGTATTTTTACTTTATTTCCAATTTTCAGTACTTTTACTTCTACTCCACTACATCTCAGAGGCAAATATTGTACTTTTACTCCACTACAATTATTTCAAAAATGAGCTATTAGTTACTAGTTAATTTTGATTATTATTACAAAACCAGCTCAGCCCTATATATATTCCGGCCATTTGAAAATAGCCAATCTACAAGCTCAAAGTAGCCGATCTACAAGCTCACAATGAATTTGAATGCATTTTATACATTTGAAAACTTTGTGAAATGGGACAGTCTGCGTAATGAGTACTTTCCAGTTTTGGTACTTTAAGTACATTTTGATACCAATACTTTTGTACTTTTACTCAAGCACATTTTGAATTCCAGACTTTTACTTGTAACAGAGTATTTCTACATACTTTAAGTACATCTGAGGTAGTTGGAGGTGGTCTCCCTCTACTCTGCCATTGAGAAATGACATGTAGACGCTGATGTCGGTTAGAACATGACACTTTTATTGCAGCTGTAAAACATTCAACTACAAAAGTCTACCCGTGTTGTTGTTGTTGTTTTCCATGCAGCTCGCTGAGTTGTACCTACTTCTTGTGATATAAGAGCAGAGCGAATGGCCTCGACAATACAGAGCCAATGGGGGCCTAGGAGGATATCGAGCACGTTAATAGTGGTGTACCAACCCACATTTCCCCTGAAATATCACACAACCACACACGCACGCACGCACGCACGCACGCACGCACGCACGCACACACACACACACACACACACACACACACACACACACACACACACACACACACACACACACACACACACACACACACACACACACACACACACACACACACACACACACACACACACACACACACGACACACACACACGACACACACACCTACGTACACATAAACCACACACTTCCCCCGTGAAATAGCATGGAAATAGGCCTACTTTCCCCTTCTCATTGTAGTGACGCCTCACAAAGAGCTTGTAGATCAGCTAATTCAAGTTGTATATGGCAAAGTGTCAGATTAATGAGAGTGCTATACAGTCAGGGGTTGTGATTTTTTTTCCCACTCCATTACACCGTAATGTGAGCACAGGGGGGGGGGGGGGGGGGTGACCCGGGGGGGGTGACCCGAGGGGAGACACAAATTGCAGTGAATTTATAGATTCACCGGAGGAAAACGTCAACAGAGTAGCTGCTGCTTGTTGTTCTTACATCCGAGCATGTTACGCCTGACTTATGCTCTGTTGCCTGCCAGCGTCTCGCTCAGTAAATAGCAGATCTACAAGCTCGCAACGCGTCACGAACGTGACGCGTTGCGAGCTTGTAGATCTGCTATTTACAGCGGGCTAACACCGGGGTGCAGCTAGGTATAAATCGTGCTTTACCTGCCCAAAACAAGCTTTGTGCGATGGGTGTCTGTCTATTAGTGTGTATGTGTACTGAACACACAAGCGTTGCGAGTATACAGTGTGTTTGTTTGTTTGTGTGCCTGTCTGTGCATGACCTACTAAAGACAAGCTTAGTGTGTACAGTGTGTGTCTATTTACAGTATGTGTTTGTGTGTATATGTCTGTTTAGGACAAGATTTTTGTGTAAGAAGGTGTGTGTGTCTATTTGTCTCTGTTTGCCTACTGTGTGTGTGTGTGTGTGTGTGTGTGTGTGTGTGTGTGTGTGTGTGTGTGTGTGTGTGTGTGTGTGTGTGTGTGTGTGTGTGTGTGTGTGTGTGTGTGTGTGTGTGTGTGTGGCCAGGTGTAAATACAGACTACAGCCATGTTTGAGAAAGTGTGTGTGTGTGTGTGTGTGTGTGCGCGTGCGTGCGTGCGTGCGTGCGTGCGTGCGTGCGTGCGTGCGTGCGTGTGTGTGTGTGTGTGACACTCACAGTAAACCACCTCACCTAACCATGGAGCGCCAGTTGACACACAAACCATGTAGACAGAATTCCCCCTCTTCAGTGTACTCTCCAGTGTACGCGTGTGCGTGTGTGTTTGTGTCCATGCGTGTGTGTTTGTGTGTACTGTATGAGAAAATAGCATTTGATCAACAGTTTTAGGCTAATAGATCAACACCTCTGTCAGTGTCAACAAGGGATGAAATGCTATTGTCCCACTGACAGTGTGGGGAGGGGGTTAGCTCATGAGATGGAAGGTGTGTTGCTGGTGTACTTTTTTTTTGCTGTTCTGTGAACCATTGAAATTCTTAGTTCTCTGCCTCAGTGTTTTCATGATAAGTGTAAATCTTGGTGTAAGGGTGGTACTAGAAGAAAAGGCTGTGGGGTTACTCCAATGGTAACCGGAAGCCTCAAAACACATTCGCCCCTATTTATTTCGCGGGCCACTTGCCCCCAGAGGTTCTTGTATGCTTGTATTTGTTTTACTGAGGTTAAGGTTAGGAATGAGGTTAGAAATAAGGTTAGGTTTAGGCATAGTTTTATTGAGATTAAGTTTATAAATAAGGTTAGGTTTAGGCATATTTTAGTGAGGTGACGTTTAGGAATAAGGTTAGGTTTAGGCATAGATTTACTCGGGTTACGTTTAGGAATACCTGGTGGCGACCGTTCTGAGGACACCGGATTTGACCCACTCGAATCCGTATGATTCATCCTCTAGGCCTAAGGGGTGCCTGGCGTTCTTCACCTCAAGGCCCAAAAGAGAAATTTGGTGTCTTCCCGGCCGGGTCCCACACTTAGGAAACACTCAACATAAATGAACCACTTGATGTGGCGTGAAGCCCTTACAATACTGGGGGGAAAACAAAAAAAATAACCAAAAGAAAACCAAGGTATCTATAAGTCCATCAACATCAACATCAACATAATAATAATAGGTTTTATTTATTATGCACTTTGCATTTTTGCAAATCACAAAGTGCTACAGGGTAAGGTTTAAAAACAATGGCGTAAAGAATAGTAAAAAACATTCGGCAACAATAACATTAAGACCAAAGAACAAAGGCGAGCCGAGTGCTTCTGAGAGTTCACAGGGTGACCATAACATAGTAAGACCCTTCGTGGGGTAAAAACATAAACGGTATGAGTGTAAGGTGTTGCGTGAGAGTGGAACTATGAAATATGCTGCATGCAAAACAGACATAAACCATATAAACAAATGAAGCAAGCCTGTCCATGGGGGGTCAGCAAAAGTAGTTCACATAGCATTGCAATTATCTTAGCCATTTTATCCATTTATATGTTGGCTATTCAAAAAATAGCATATCTATAACCTCAAGCTTGTACATCTGCTATTTTAGAAAATATTTGAAAAATAATTGAAAATGTTGGAATAATAACAATAAAATATTCTTTAATGTGTAATACAAATCTTCTCTTCTGGGGGTCCACGGCACAAAACCTTTTCAGATGAGGGGTCCACAGCCAAATATGCCGTATATCAAATAGGTGGTGGTTGACACGAAAAAAGTTAGAGAATTACTTGGGTGGCTCAGTGGTAGAGTGGCTGCTACGGTGGCCGGATGAAAGCCAAGAGGTTCCCTGTTCGATCCCGGGCTCCCCCAGAAGAGTTAGTGTCAAAGTGTGTCTTTGAGCAAGACACTAAACCCCTAATTGCTCCCGATGAGCAGGTCGGTGCCTTGTGTGGTTTCCTCATCGGTGTGTGAATGTAATGCGCTTTGGATAAAAGCGCTATATAAATTTACCATTTTAACTATTGATGTAAGCTCCATCGGGAGAATGAACAGAGTCCTCTAATCCAGAAGCTTCTTGTATCTTGTATAGATCTTGTAGATCTGCTATTTTCACTATTTGTCATACCGGTAAGTAAGTATAGGGCTTAGGTGGTTTTCTTTTTTACAAACCGAATCCTGCCAATCATGCAATTCAGATCATGCATTTATTGTAACATAAACTGGATGATGTTATGATACATTTGAGCTCATGTTTTCCCCTGGCCTACAGTACCTGCTGAGGTCTCCACTGACACCAGAAGGGTGGAAATGAAGTGGCAACTACAATTCCTCATTATGACCAATAGTGGGCAGCCTCAAACCACCGCAGAGACCCAAACTAGGGCCTTTCCAAGTAGTCAAATGTCAACCAACGCAATTCTTCCAGTTGGATTGTTTGTTTTTCTTAGCTGTTTTTAGTCATTTACCTTTGTGGTGTTTGTAAAATGTAGTTTTATTTAAAAAAAGAAAGGGGGAATTTGTGTGACTAAAGTTTGGTCTATGTACAGTGCATGGGGTTTGACTTGTTTGGCGTTGACCCTGTTTTATGACTCTTCCTCTATTCCTTATCTCAACTTAATTGTCACATCACAGGTGTAAAAAAGTAGGTGAAATGATTTCTTCGTGAAAGCTTTACCTCCTATAATTTCCTAAGTCAGCCTGTTTGACCCATGCCATTTGGTCTCAGTTCCTTTGTTGTACAGCTACTGAACATGTGACATAGTCGACTGCATTTTACATTCATATATTGCACCTATCTTACATACAGGCAACATGTAAACTTGTACCAAATAGTCACATTGTAGGCTACTGTTGCTTGCTATAGCTACAGTATGCTCGGTCTCGGTCTGAGATTGAGATGTATGATTCTGAGAGTCTTCAAGTTTTATGAGTTTGTGTACTTACAGTACTATCTGCTTTCTGTTCCTGTTGTATTGCTATATTTGTTACTTAAAGGTACAGTAGTACACTAGAAGAATAAGTGTTAAATAGCTCTATATTGTGATAGCAATCCTTGCTATAGTGTGTCCGCCTGTCTCTCCAGCTCTTCTTTTACAGAAAATGCATTTTCAGGTCAGGATTACAATTTGAGACGGGGAGACCTGTGTTACAGAACAAACACTCTGTAGCAATGATTTATATCAGAATGTAGTGCTTTAACTTTATAAAATTAAATAATAATGATAACTTACAGCTCTTTTAAATGACTCAATTACTTATGGGCCCAATTACTAGGGCTAATAAAGACATGACACATATCATATTTGGCCACTAAGTGGCGTTGTTGATGCACGCCACGGATACTCTGGTAATAATAGGTGCTTCTGAACATTCAGCTATATCTTTCAACTAGTACAGTGGTTACCAAAGTGGGGGTCGGGACCCCCAGGGGATCTCCAAATTATTTTGGGGGGTCCCCAAAATTTGTCAATAGAAAAATTCCATTGACCGGATCTGTAGAGGGCGCAGCGGAGTAACTATGTTTTCTTTCCGGTGAAATATTTAACATTTTGGCCAAAAAGTGTATTTTAGACGTGAGGTGGAGGGCTCAGAGTGTTCCCAGTTCCCACTTAGTGGGTTTGGCTTTCAACTCCATAAAACCGTCTTTGTTTTGGTGAGTAGTGAAAGTGTATTTTTTATTTTAATGCAGACGAGAGGCTATGCAGCCTGTGGTGCGTGCGCAAAGACTTGAAAGTCCCATAGCCTTAAGGAGAACTCCTTCTAGGCTATGGACCAGAGCTAGGTTTAGACATAGTTTTACTGAGGTTACGTTTAGGAATAAGGTTAGGTTTAGGCATAGTTTTACTGAGGTTAAGTTTAGGAATAAGGTTAGGTTTAGGCATAGTTTTACTGAGATTAAGTTTAGGAATAAGGTTAGGTTTAGGCATAGATAGTTTTACTATACGGTAAGTGATTTACTTTGGTTAAAATAAGTGTTAAATAGCTCTATATTCTGATAGTACTCATTTCTTTAGAGTGTTTGTTCAGTAAAAGGTGTCTCCCAAGATTCCCATGTCTCTCCAGATCTTTATTAAACAGAAAATGCATTTTCAGTGCTCTCTCCTGATTGGCTTAAATGTTGTCACCTACCTGAAAATGTACTATATTCTGTTTACTAAAGAGCTGGAGAGACCCCTGTAACCGAACAAACGCTCTGTAGCAATGATTACTATCAGAATATAGTACTTTAACCTTTAAAAATATAGTACTTTAACCATAACCCTTAAACCTTTATCACTTTCCCTACCTTTAATTTAGGAATATATGGTAGGCATAGTTTTATGAGGTTAAGTTTAGGAATAAGGTTAGGTTTAGGCATAGCTGTTTTACTGAGGTTAAGTTTAAGGAATAAGGTTAGGTTTAGGCATAGTTGTTTTACTGAGGTTAAGTTTAGGAATAAGGTTAGGTTTAGGCATAGTTGTTTTACTGAGGTTAAGTTTAGAAATAAGGTTAGGTTTAGGCATAGTTGTTTTACTGAGGTTAAGTTTAGGAATAAGGTTAGGTTTCTAGGACTCCCATTTTCAAATAGCTAATGTATATTGATGGTCCATTGTGGAACCTTGGGCCGTCAACCTTTACTTTATAGAGTGTGGAGCACAGTAGCTGTACTCCAATTAGAAGGCCGAACGTGCCATCCACTGTTTTTGATATACTGAATGCTAAAGATAAGAACCGCAGAATTCTCCAGGCGCTCAACCGAGCGCTTGCTTGCATGCAGACTTAGATGTGGAGCGATTTTCCTTCGTGATATATCAGGTCGTATTGTTTTAATATCATTAATTTGCTGTTCTTTTATTCACATAGTATAAAGGGAATCTCCCTTGTTTATCAATAAAGATGCCTTGCGCATGTGAACGGTAATTTCTGTGTATGTCGTCTATAAACTGGACTTTAGGGTTTATTGAACCAAGAGTGACAGGTCTGCCACGGCACATCAGGTGGTGACCCCGACCGTGACCCTGTCCAGTCCAGACGACCGCTGGATCCATAAGATCCAAATAACAATTCGCCCATACACTATGTGCTACAATTCCTTGGGGCCCCAGGAAGAGTACACGCGGTGCTATATGTGAATTGTATTATACCAAATTTAGGTCAATTGTCAAAGATAATGTGTAAATATGATTGCTTGCATGTGAAGTCACCACTGAACAGCAGATTGAATGACCTTTGTGTATTAATACTTAGGCTCTGTACTTCCTATACCCCATGATGTCCCGTTAGTGGCTGGGTGGACCGAGTCGATCCTCCCAGCATCTGTCTCTCTGTATTCTATGATCCTATAGTTTACTGAGACACTACACTGTCTCTCTGTATTCTATGATCCTATAGTTTACTGAGACACTACACTGTCTCTCTGTATTCTATGATCCTATAGTCTACTGAGACACTACCCTGTCTCTCTGTATTCTATGATCCTATAGTCTACTGAGACACTACCCTGTCTCTCTGTACTCTATGATCCTATAGTCTACTGAGACACTACCCAGTCTCTCTGTACTCTATGATCCTATAGTTTACTGAGACACTACACTGTCTCTCTGCATTCTATGATCTTATAGTTTACTGGGACACTACACAGTCTCTCTGTATTCTATACTCCTATAGACAATATTCTATACTTCTATGAGACACTACACTAGCTGCCTTTGCACGGCTCTCTAAATCGCAAACCACACTGGGTTCATGGGAGAAGATAGCGTGTAGCCTAAGTTGTGTACGTTATATGTCGTTATATGTCGTTATATGTTGTTACATGTGAGCTGGGACTGCGGCTCAGGGAAGACCCCAAAAATACTACAGGTGAGCTGGGACTGCGGCTCAGGGTAGACCCCAAAAATACTACAGAAGGTGACGACCGTAAACGGGCCTTGAGGACGTACGCTGCTGGGTCCGAGCGGTAGGTTACATGTGAGCTGAGACTGCGGCTCAGGGAAGACCCCAAAATACTACAGATTGTGAGCTGGGACTGCGGCTCAGGGAAGACCCCAAAAATACTACAGGTTGTGAGCTGGGACTGCGGCTCAGGGAAGACCCCAAAAATACTACAGGTTGTATGTAGGCCGGCCATGTTAAGGCTTGTAGTGGAGTCTTAGAAAAAAAACAAATACACTGTTAAGGCTTGTAGTGGAGTCTTAGAAAAAAACCAAATACACTGAAAGGCTGGCTCTGCAGCCTAGGGCTGACCCCTAAATGGTACCACAGTGTGTCATATATGTTGTCTATACTGTATGTGTATGTTGAACGCATGTTCTCCTGAATGAATGAAGGCCTCTGTAAGTCCTGTTTGTTTGTCTGTTTGTTTTTTTAAGGTATGTTTGTACGTCAGAGACGTGTAGGCTGAAGGTGCGGAATAGGTCGACTGAAAAATACCTTCTGTCATTGTTAAGTGTACATGTTTGTATTTACTGTAAGCAGGAGGCGTGCTGCTGTAGAACACCTGACCAGTGTGACTGACCGTGTGACTGCTGCAGCTGAATGTGTGTCCCACTTTGGGGTAAGTGTTAGAGGTGAATGCATTAGGAATTGTGAGAGTATGAATGACAGGCGCACCCACTCTATTTATTAGGACCGTGGTTCAACTTATTTCATATATGCCCCTCGATCGCGTGCCGTTCCTGGGTCCATATATGTAATTGGGTTGAACACAAATCATATAGTTCTGCTTGAGTGACCCCTGATTCTGGTTACCATGGTGCATTCACAAGTGCATGGCTTTGTACCATTTTGAGTCTGACTCAATGGAGCACAGTGATTTACTTCTGAGTGAACGGTGTGAAGGCCTGAGGACGTAGGAGACACTAGGGGAATATTTTCCAGGGGGAGTGAGAGAGAGAAAGAAACGTAGTAATACCCCACATTCACGTAAGGTGCATCCAAGACACCTGCTATTTTTTTGCTGAATTAAAATATTTGAGTTATATTGCCTATGCCCCTGAGAATTTACACACTGCAGTTATCCAACGTCAGGTTGACCAGTACTTTCAAAGTAAAAAAAAAAAAAAATAGGAGATAAACACAGTCAATGAATTACAAAAGGCAGCCATGCACTGAGGGAGAGAAAAAGCTTCTTCTTTAAATCTGGTAAAATAGACAGTTGAAAGAATGGGGGGGAAGGAAGGCATTTGACCTTCACTCCTCACCAGCGGCCTACAGCAGTGGCCCACACACACTGATAAGATTCCCACAACACTGTCAGTGGAAATGGAAAACAAAACCTGTTATTTTGCATGTGAATGCTCCCAGCTAAAATGTAGTCATGAATAGTGGAATTTAAGTCTGAAATTAGTGACCCAACATGTACTTGTAGATCGACTAAATTCTCTATAGAATTATAAAAATAATGCAGAAATAATGTACTGTGACCAAACCAGGTTGTATCCTTAATACTTCTACAAGCTTGTAGATAAGTGTTTTGTTACAGGTATGAACAGTCTGAAAATAAGTAATAAAAAAAGAAAGAAAATGTTTTAAAGACACTGATAACTAGGGAATGTAACCCTTAGATTAGAAGTTTGGAGTCAGGTATCTTGACGTTCAAATAAATTAGTTTCTTCAGAGAATTCAAAAAAATAAATAAAGAAATAACAATAGTGTACAACAAGTCAGTGTTTACTTTCTCAGGAGGACCAGCCAGCAGAAGCCAAATCTAGACCAACAAAGCTAAATAAAAGAAAAACGCCATTTGACCATTTCAATAAGATAAGTATATTTCTAGTTTCCAAAACGTTTCAAATAACATGTAGCCCATATGGCTCCTATCACTGATATTAGTATTGAATACCTATCTTCTCCTTTGAGTCGAAATACACCCCACCCCAACCCCCCAGCAAGGCCAAATGTCAACTGAGTAGAGAGACACATTTCTGCGTGTAGCCGCTGTAAACATAAGTTCAGATAGACCAAACAAGGCTACCATGCCTGCATGATAAGGCCAGGACACTTCAATTGATATAATTTAGAATGAGAAATACATATTATGTATAGTGCACAATAGTTAGATTTGTAACATATAGTATCCAATAACTTTAAGTAACATTTCTATACACATTAAAAATGTTCCACCCCACATATCCAACTAAGTCACATACTTACATGAGGTTAGGGGGTAGGCTCCCCAATCCCTTGTGTAAAACAGGCGGCAGCGGGGTCGCAAGGCTCCCAGAGCACGTTAAAGACGTATGTATAGTGCTGGGGAGAGACTGAAGGGCCCCCGTGTTCTGTCAAGGATGAATCAACATCCTGCTGTGGAACCGTCTAGTCGATGTGCCGACTGCCGCTCTCTCCTAGGGTTGGTAGCACATGGTGCGTGGATGACAGTCCACACCTAACCGGACGGGAGCTGCGTGACTCACCGGTTACAGGCAAGGCGGGTGAAAACGGTTAATATTCTGGTTCCCGTAGCCAAGCGGGGCCAGGACAAGACCGTCGGTTTCCTGCCTGGGGCGCCAACCACGCCAACGGGTAAGGGATCGCTATCGACTGGGTCACCCGCCGGTCGGATCGCAAAAAGCATTAAAACCATGGCGTGCTCCCCGACAGGAGACGTGTGGTCGCTGCTTCCGGCTCAATGTACAGTCAGGCCATCACAAGCTCAAAGCGACCGCCGTAGTGCAACAGTCATGTAAGCGAGTGATGCTCCTGTGATCGGTGGGCTTTGAAAAGAAGACGCCGGGAAGCAGGAGACTTGAACTCTCTATCCAGGGTGACCTGGGTGTAGACCTCAAGTGGAAAGGGGTCTAGCCTAGGACTGCGCCCCGGTGGGGAGGTCTGAAAGACTTAAGTGTATAAGTTAATTATTTTACAGTTTATCATTAATATATATATATATATTTTTAAATAATCTCAGACTTTAAAATTTGTGTTTGTTTCACATTCGAAGACTGCAACAATGTGTGGCGGAGAGTCATTTCTATCTATGAACTGGAACATAAGCACTTGGAAACACCACGATATAATGCAGTCTGCTCAACATGCTAAGGCAGAGGGGCACCAACATTGCAAACTGCAGTGTTCACAAGACTCACTTCCGATGACACCTATGGCGACCAGAGAGCAAGCCTTGGGAAAGCTTGCATGACATTTGACACACTTTTATCTGTTACAGACACTGGAACTACTATGCCATAGTGGAGGGACACACTTTCCAAGCAAGCAGTGGAATATATGAGGCAAGGTTGACTTACTGCTGATCGTTGTTGTTGGAGCCTCGACATGTGTAAACAAATACATATTCTATCGCTCTGGGTAGGACACAATACATATATATATATATATTTTTACAAATAACTACACTAGATAAGTGACAAACATGATTATTAGCTCAGGAACTCGTAATTTAAAATAAATTAATTTTGGTTTTGACAAACAAACATTGAGTTGCACTAATACATTATAGAGTAATTTTGATTCTGCATAGATTGAAGCTTAAAAAAAAAAAAATCAAATAATGATAGTGCCCCACTAGATAATATTACATCTTATGTGTAAATAATATTACATCTTATGTGTAGTGACATCGTAGACTAACATAATTGAAATAACTGACAAAAACAAGATTGACGTGATAAGCTGGTGTAATGTCTAGTGTTAAATAGGTGGCCACAATCAAACTATATATTTCCAAATTAAACTAAATTATGCAGGACTCATCTCAAATGAGTGAACTCAATGGAAACATGCTGTGTTCTTATTATTATTATATTAAGTGATACTGTGTTGATCAAGGTCACACTGTGGCACTTTGAGGACAGGATGAACCATAGAAAGACTTAACTGGTAACATGAATAGAGGAAGTCATCATGCCTAGCGGAGATAATACCTTGGTCCTTGGAGAAGCAGATATTGAATAACGTGGTTGTTCACTAGTACAAGGTTGAGTTGTTCACTACCCTTTGAAGTATTTATGTTATATATAAAATTTGTGCGGGGATCCTTGCTCACATTTAGTTTTGATATAGGGCTTTCTGTTGCACTTGAGCTAAGCTGTATTGTCGAGAGGCTCACAAGCACATTGGATGTGCTTGGCAGAACATTTATGACTACAGACAGTAGCTGCACGGTCCACGGCCTCTGAAGGGTGCACACTTCGGGGTGGTGTACTTGGTGGCTTCTGTCATACTATTTTGATGTGATAAACCGAAAGCGAAACTATATGTTTGTTTGTGGTGCTCAGAATATCTCCCTGTTATGTTAATGGTCAGTGCGTTTGGTGTACAGTATAAGAACATGCCGGGTTTTGGTTGCAGAGTGGATGTCAAGTGAGTTCATACATTGCGGACATTTGCTTTGCAGTTTGTTTCCAGTTGCGGTGGACTGGCTGAAACCTACACTATCTTCAAAAGAGGTCATACTTTACATCATCGATTGTGGAGCAAAATGTATCCAATTACTTTGCTGATCATTGACCTAACTTTTATTCCTATTGCCATGATAACACTGATTGACCAAGGTGTGATTAAGGTTGGGTATGTTGTGGTTAACCTTCCATTTCTCTAAAGCAGGTCGACTGCTTGCAGGAGAGACTTATACACTTCTGCTGTCATTAACCTTCCATTTCTCTGAAACAGGTCATTGGTTGCAGAAGAGAATTGTACAATTTTGTAGAGCCCGAGAATGAGGTCAATTGACCTGTGCAAAAGGCACAGGAAAGGTGTTTTGTTGTGTTTCCGAGGTTAGGGGGTAGGCTCCCCAATCCCTTGGATACAACAGGCGGCAGCGGGGTCGCAAGGCTCCCAGAGCACGTTAAAGACAACATATAGTGCTGGGGAGAGGACTGAAGGGCCCCCGTGTTCTGTCAAGGATGAATCAACATCCTGCTGTGGAACCGTCTAGTCGATGTGCCGACTGCCGCTCTCTCCTAGGGTTGGCAGCACATGGTGCGTGGATGACAGTCCACACCTAACCGGACGGGAGCTGCGTGACTCACCGGTTACAGGCAAGGCGGGTGAAAACGGTTAATATTCTGGTTCCCGTAGCCAAGCGGGGCCAGGACAAGACCGTCGGTTTCCTGCCTGGGGCGCCAACCACGCCAACGGGTAAGGGATCGCTATCGACTGGGTCACCCGCCGGTCGGATCGCAAAAAGCATTAAATCCATGGCGTGCTCCCCGACAGGAGGCGGGTGTGGTCGCTGCGTTCGGCTCAATGTACAGTCAGGCCATCACAAGCTCAAAGCGACCGCCGGAGTGCAACAGTTACTAAGCGAGTGATGCTCCTGTGATCGGTGGGCTTTGAAAAGAAGACGCCGGGAAGCAGGAGACTTGAACTCTCTATCCAGGGTGACCTGGGTGTAGACCTCAAGTGGAAAGGGGTCTAGCCTTGGACTGCGCCCTGGTGCAGGAGGCACAGGAGTGGGGAGGTCCGAAGGACTTAAGTGGATTCCATTTTGTGCATGTGTTTTGTGTATATAAAAAAAAAAAAAAAAAAAAGGTGAATGAAAATGAACTAACTACCTCGTTAACTTTAAGTGCAACCTAATATATATATTAGATTGCATAATTATTAATACGTTTTTGAACCATTTTACATTTAGTCAAGGTAAAGGAG
Organism: Gymnoscopelus microlampas; assembly: GCF_963454915.1. Lineage (NCBI taxonomy): Eukaryota > Metazoa > Chordata > Actinopteri > Myctophiformes > Myctophidae > Gymnoscopelus > Gymnoscopelus microlampas. Next base: position 8,568,640 of record NC_139961.1, on the reverse strand, counting down.
GGTGGCATCCTGGCCTCTGCACATTCCTATGCTGTGTGCCCTGCCGGGTGGCAGGTCAAGGAGGGTTATAGTATTTTTACATTTTTTTTATATATAAATATTTATGTTATGTATCGCCATGCATAGATATCTATATAGATATATGGTTTACATTTTTTAATATATATATACTTATGTGATGTCTCGCCATGCATGGGTATGTATATAAATATATGGCCCTCTCCCCAATCAACAACTACACACACTCTCACAATCACACCACATAAACATTATATTGCCACCTGGGCCCCCATGCTGAACTTGACGAAGAACACCCCTGCACGATATCTACGCCCCGACTTTTGACCTCAAGGAGGGTACGGATCTGACTGGTGCTTGGGGTTTGAGCCCCTGTGTATAATACCGGGGGCTCCGGTCTCAGGCACTGGTAGGAACCTCCTCCGCCCCAGGAGGGTACGGACCCGGGGGCTTGGGAATGGGACCTCCGGCTCATTCAGTGCCAAGTACATTCGTTAATGGCGCTGGATGGGTTGGGGGGGGGGGGCCTAGTCTTGGACTCTGTCGGAACCTCCTCCTCCGGGCTCGGAAAAGTGACCACCTCAACCGGAGGAATTGGAGAAGAAGAAACCAAAATGTACGCATATTACAAAAAAAACGAATTAAAAAATAATAATATACATGTTAGAATAGTTGCTTGTAAAGGAAAACTCAGTGGGAGTGCCCCACTGAGGGACCCTAAGTTTAGCAATACATTTGTTGGAGTCAAATGACAAATTATGTAATTGTCCCCAATAAGAGCTCATGTCCAGATGGTAGGTTTGGGACTGCCCCAGCCTAGTTCAGAGTTTCCCCTTCAAAGAAAAGGGTTTTCCTCGGCTCACATGACTCAAAAAGAAAAAAATGGGACCTGATTTTTTAAACATGCAATATGTTATGCTATAAAGTAATTGCTATAAAATACTGTTCACATTTAGGTGTTGTGGGTACTAAATTCGTACCCAAGGAGGGGTTGATGGTCCATTGTGGAACCTTGGGCCGTCAACCTTTACTTTATAGAGTGTGGAGCACAGAAGCTGTACTCCAATTAGAAGGCCGAACGTGCCATCCACTGTTTTTGATATACTGAATGCTAAAGATAAGAACCGCAGAATTCTCCAGGCGCTCAACCGAGCGCTTGCTTGCATGCAGACTTAGATGTGGAGCGATTTTCCTTCGTGATATATCAGGTCGTATTGTTTTAATATCATTAATTTGCTGTTCTTTTATTCACATAGTATAAAGGGAATCTCCCTTGTTTATCAATAAAGATGCCTTGCGCATGTGAACGGTAATTTCTGTGTATGTCGTCTATAAACTGGACTTTAGGGTTTATTGAACCAAGAGTGACAGGTCTGCCACGGCACATCAATATACACTGTAGGTTTAAAGTGCTCATGTGGCCTTGCTTCTTTTGGGCTTGTTTTTCTAGACCTGGCTGCTTATTTGTCTCACACAACCTGGCAACACTGCTAGCATCCATGCAGCATCCAAGGCAAGCAGCAGCACGAGCCCTCAGCCAGCAGCGACTCGCTGTGGATGTATTTAGACAAACAAAAACAAAAAAAACTAATTTAGACGTAAATAAACACACATTACAAGTAAATTAAACATCGAATTCAATTAAAACCTCGATGTAATCTATTGTACTGGATTGTGACTGAAGTAAACGTCGGCACTAGTTGTCATCGGAGCGGAAGGATCATAGCGACCATAGAGTTATAATAATATATCTAGAGGGCGGACTGACTCGACGCCAAATACCTATTCATTTCAATGAAAGTTGCTCACGAACGCATGAAGCACCCGGAAGTACCTCTATTTCCTGGATTGGCGATTGGCTCCAACGTTGGAGCCAATAAAGCAGGCGCACTAGCCTTTCAGACGTTAGACGCACGCGCAGTAGCGTTTAAAATGCGAAAGTCCTGTAATACTGGATTTAGCCACCAGCCTCCTGGGGCTTCAACCATTCTCCGCGGTTCTGGGGGCTTGATTTCGACAGTTAAAAAATAAACATAAAAAAAAACACATTACAAGTAAAACATAATTGAATTAAATTAAAACCTCGATTAGAGTCGATTGACTGGATTGGGACTAAAGTAAACGTGGGGACTAGTTGTCATCGGGCGCGAGTGGAGCGGAAGGACACACAGCTAGCTGCAGGCAGCGCGAGCGGAGCGGCGGAAGGATCCGCACACACACACAGCCAGCCCACAGCTCAGCTAGCAGCAGCAGCGCGAGCGCCGTGCGTTACCGTCCTCCTCCACCACCCAACGGCTAACACACAGACCTAACGGCTAAAACAACACAAAGACATCGTTTCCTCGCGCGGCCGACATCATTTTTCCTCCATATCCATTAGTTATGAGTCATGTGGCCGTCGAGAATGTCCACGGTCTGGAGCAGCAGGTGAGGACCGACCGGACCCCCACCCCCCTCCCTCCGAAAACACCCCACCGAGCGACCGACATAGAGGGGCTTTAAATGCCCCATACCTACCGTCTCACTGTACCGGTTAGCTTAGCTTAGTTTTAGCTTAGCTTTTTCTTTTTTAGCCTGATTGTAAGCCAGTGGTGTAAAGTAACTTAAGTACATTTACTCAAGTACTTGTACTTAAGTACTGATTTGAGTTTTTTTTAATATTGTATTTATTGTTTTACTTTACTCTAAATGTATTGTTTTACTTTGCTACTCCCACTACATCTCAAGAGGCAAATATTGTACTTTAACACCACTATTAATTAATTAAACTCTGTGGAGATTTTGATTGTTATTACAAAACATACATTACTCACTTCAGCCCTATATATATATACGCATTTCTGCCATTTGTAAATAGCAGATCTACAAGCTCATTGTGAGCTTGTAGATCTGCTATTTTCAAGAGATTCTTATACATTTGAAAACTTGTGAAATGGGGGACATTCTGCATATTAAGGACTCTCTACTTTTGGTACTTTTAAGTACATTTGGATACCAATACTTTTACTCAAGTACATTTTAAATTCCGGACTTTCATTTGTTAACGGAGCGGTTCCCACGTTGCAGTATCGATACTTATACTTAAGTAAAAGAAATGCAAGTACTTTTTTTTCCCACCACTGGTTGTAGCACGTTTAGCTGCGACGAAGCTAAGCTAGCTAGCTAGCAGTGGTGGTGCTACTGCTAACGCATCGTTATGGTGCTCAGCTCGGCTCACGCCGTGGGGTGCGCTGGGTTGTGTGGCCGGGAATGCCCGGCGGCGGGCGGGAGGGCTGGGTAGTGTTGGCAAAGCTTCACACAGCGTGTGCGTCGTGTGGTTAATGTGAACTAGACCATTGATTCTCAAAGTGGGGTCCGGGGACCCCCCCCCCAGGGGTCCTTGAGGGAGTTCCATGGGGTCCCCAGCTAAATGATGGATATAGGAATCAAATGGACCCTTATGGGTCTGTAACTCAGAGTGTACAAATGGAACCAAATGGACCCATATGGGTCTGTAACTCCGTGAGTGTATAAATGTAATCAAATGGACCCTTATGGGTCTGTAACTCAGAGTGTGTAAATGTAACCAAATGGACCCTTATGGGTCTGTAACTCTGTGAGTGTGCATTTGTACACTCGCAAGAGTTAAATTAACATTGATTTTATGATATAAATTGGGGTCCCATTAAATGGGGGTCCGTACTCCGTAGCCTAATGCATGTCAAACTGGGGGATCCTTAACATGTAAAAGTTTGATAACCACGGGTGTAGATCGGTGATTTTCAAACTAGGGGACCCCCAAATTATTTGGGGGGGGGGGGGGGGGTCGGGGGGGTCCCCAGATGATTCAGCCTGACACCCACTCAGCCTGAAGTTTCATTTTGTTGCACTGACTCCATTATTGTGGCGCTAAAGCCGCCAGGCTACAGATGATCAGCTTTAAAGACAACATCACCCATTCTGTCTTCATATAACTAGGTATTAGGTATAATTTAGGTATTTGTACTTTACTTGAGTATTTACAATTTCCAATACTTTCACTTCTACTCCACTACATCTCAGAGGCAAATATTGTGCTTTTACTCCACTACAATTATTTGAAAATTTTAGTTACTTTTCAGATATAAATTATGATATTATAAAATATACATTAACCACTTTAGCCCTATTTTATACATAGGCTATTTGAAAATAGCCTATCTACAATCTCACAACGCGTCGCATCGTGACGCATTGTGAGCTTGTAGATCTGCTATTTTAAAATATTTAGTAATTTTACTTTTGGTACTTTAAGTACATTTTGATGCCGATACCTTTGTACTTTTACTCAAGTACATTTTTAATTCTGGACTTTTACTAGTAACAGAGTATTTTTATATTGCAGTATTGGTACTTTTACCACCGATAATTAGTCCTCATTATTGCTCATGATAAACTAGTACAATTTATTTTTTATTTTATTTACTCTGTGTCTCAGAGTAGGAATTCTGAACACGTCAGAAACCTGCCTACCAGTGACATCATCGTTAGGTGTTTTTTTTCCTCTTCTGTTTAAACAAGATTTCAATTTAGCATGCTAACTCTCCAGGAATAGAAATCCCCGCAGTTTCTGTTAGCTTGGGTGTCCCCATCAATGACGTCACTGGTTGTCACGAGCATTAGTGAAGACCAATTATATGAAGATGGGTTGAAAATGGCTGAAGTCGTCCTTTAACGTGCAACATATTGTTTTTCTCACTCAACAGTAAACAAACATACAGTTAGTTACAGGATAAGTGTAATGGTGTATACAGGGTATCTGCACATTTCGAGTGACAATTTAATGACTTAAGATATAAGACCTTTTTAATACCAAATTGGCAAATATTACATAAGAAAGAGGCCAACATTGTGAAAATAGCCTTTCACAATATTTAACTGTGGAACCGACTCAAACTAAATGTAATGGGGTTGATTTTTTTTTTTTGCTCTGATAATATTGAGTGAATATTGTTTAGTGTTGATGACGGGCGGCGCTGTGGCATGAACCCAGCGCACCGCCGAGCACACAGCTGACTGCGTTTGTTGTGGTGTGATGGCGATAAAATGGACGCTTCCACACATCAATGCGGCGCTTTTGGCCTCGTTGCTGGTTGTTTTTGTTGCCGTTAGTTGGGCGTCGGTCTGCACGATGTTAATGTTATTTTGGGAATGAATAAGATCGCCTGGTTTACCGGTTGAAGCCTAATGAAAAGGAGGAGGGGAAAAAAAGGGTCATTTTGTTCTGCGTCACTGATAACGTCAGGCGACCATCTGCAGAGACACGGAGCGATAAAGCTGCGTCTATATGCTCTGCCGTACCACTGTGTCGCTACTAAAGTGATGTGGCCGTCACGTTATATATGCACTCGTATATCTTACTGTGTGTGTATGTATGGGCGCGCGCGCGCGCGGCACACACACACACACACACACACACACACACACACACACACACACACACACACACACACACACACACACACACACACACACACTACGCAACACGGATGGGACGAAGTGAGACGTGCAGCCCAGTGTTGCCAGATTTTGCGAGAGAAATAAGCAAACCAGGGATATGAAAACAAGCCCCACATAAGGACTAATAGGCCACACATGAGCACTTTAAACCTATATTTGAAAATGGAAAATAGCCTATCTATAATATCTGCTATTTGCTATTTTGAATATTTTTTGGAAACATTTTAACAACACAAATGTGGTACTGAGGTGGTCCCTGGCACAACATATTTTCAGACAGACGGACGGAAGGGGGGGTCCGTGGAAAAATACCTTTTAATTTGGGGGTCCTTGACATGAAAATGTACGAGAACCACTGGGTTTAAAAAACATTTAGGAAGCAAGCCCAAAGTAGGCTACTACACTTGAGAAACAAGCCCCAAAAAACAGCAACCGTCCAGCTAGCAACATTTACAAGCAACTTTACAGAAAAGCAAGCCCAAAGACGCTCATAATAAGCAGACATGGCAACACGGCATGCAGCCTGCTGTCTGGCTGCTTGTTGAGTCATAACTGACCTGTGGCCATGTAACTTGTGTCCCCCCCCCCCCGGAATAAAAACGTGGTGAAAGTGTCCCCCACATATACACATTTAATATGCGTCACATATTGTTAGTTACAGGTAATGGAGCTTTTCACGTGGTGACATAAACATTGTACATGAGTCCACGTTTATTTCCTGACGAAATCAGCAGCTGACAGGAAACCTTGTGGTTCCTCAGCGACGAGATGCCCACAGACACACACACACACACACACACACACACACACACACACACACACACACACACACACACACACACACACACACACACACACACACACACACACACACACACACACACACACGCACGCACTCCCAAAAAGTCACGCACACACTCAGAAGTTTGGCAGAATGTCTACACCGACGAGTACCTGAGTGAGTGATAAGGGTGAATGTAGTAGAGTCTTTTTGTCGCAAATGAATAATATTAATGTAAAATGCATTGCATTCCCATTCTCGAATAAATATTTGGTCAGACAATTCAGGCTGTCGCTGGATCTGGTGCGCTATGAGCTTGTAGATCTGCTATTTTTGAAAAAATCGTGAAAAATATGTTTGTTTGTTTTTTTCCAAAAAACTGTTAGGATTTTAGAAAACATTTTTAGAATGGGCCTCAGGTCTTAATGGGTTAAATGTACCAGTCATTTCTTTGTATAGCCTATTTAGGTTATTTGTCATATCTGTCCTGTGCAACTTCAAAGCCTAAAATCTAAACAGAAATGTACGTTTTGAAAGAAACACAATTGATCGCAATTACTTGTGTGACAATCAATCGATCGTCACGTAAAATGTCATAACATTGACTAAAACGGAAGTACGCTTTTCTTGATGGATCGAGACAGAGACTGTGCATTCGGTGATATTTGTGTTTCTCTGTTCGTTTTCTTTTCTGCAGCTGGCTGTCCTAGACTTGAGCGCGGTGGATGGGCAGGGCGGTGGCACCGGCCGTAAGTACTCCCAAAGTATCATTCACACATCGGCGTGGGAGCTTTTCCCCCCCACACACGCCCATACCGGTGTCGGGCGGGAAGAGCTGCCGATGCTGCCTAAAATGCTGTTATCGGTATCTGCGATCTGTGCCGGCCTATTATGCCACATTCCCATATGCCATGCAATTCATCACGTGACGATATTTCATTTACAGCAGTGGTTTTCAACCAGTGGTCCGGGGGGGACCACCGGTGGGTGGTCCTTGAGGGAGTACCAGGGGGGTCCCCAGCAAAATTAGTTAACATAGCGTCACAATCATTTTTAACCACTTAGCTTTGGCTATTTTTGAAAAATCTTGAACATTTGTGATCTTTGAATATATATATATATGCTTTTTTTTAAGCGAACATTTTAACTAAAATCTTTGCTTCTGGGGGTCCCTGGTGTTCCGCCGCCAAATTTGTATCAAATTAGGGGTACATGGCATGAAAAAGGTTGAAAACCCCTGATTTACAGTGATATTTTGAATGCTTCAGTTGATGCTGCACGATTTGTTTTATACCCTTACTGTACTATTTTAACATTATTATTTTACTAACATGTAGCTTTAACACTTATTAATGGGATTTTTATTTATTCCTAGATCAGTGGTTCTCAAACTTTAAAATGGCAAGGACCCCCATGCGGGTCCATTTGGTTCCATCAGTACACTCTCAGTGTTACAGACCTGTAAAGTGTCCATTTGGAACCCCCCCTTCCTCAAGGCACCCCGAGAGTCCCTAGACCCCACTTTCAGAACCACTGTCCTTGATTCCTTTTTAACCCATTAAGACCTGAGGCCGCTTCTAAAAAAAAAAATCAAGTTTTCGGAAAAAAAATATTAATAAGAAGATTATTTCCACGATTTTTCAAAAATAGCAGATCTACAAGCTCATAGCGCGGCACTCGGTGCCGCGCTATGAGCTTGTATATCTGCTATTTTTGAATAGCCAAAGAAATCTAAAGTGACACAGATGCGTTCCAGGTCTTATTGGGTTATGTTACACTCTGGTATCGTTCGGTACTCGGAACACAAGTTATGGGTATCGGCAAAATGGCGTTGGGACGGAAACGATGAACGCCATCGGTACGTCTCTAATCGGCATCGCTTGAAATGGCCCGTGTGCCGGAACTGTCTTGTCAGCAGCGCTTGCAGCTATTTCCGCCGAAAACACAAGAAAAAGCATAGCGTAGCCTCACGGAGAGTTTCTTTTGGAAAGCAGATACACATCACCTACGACACCACCCGCCCAGGTGGGGTTTCTGGGGCTACCGGGGGCATTCTGGTTCATAATCATTTTCAAATGTAAGCTTATAGCTTATACATCGTGAATAGCAGAGTCATACAGACACATAGTGCTGTCGGTTATGAGTGATGATAATAACGTTACTAAAGCCTGATTTATACTTATATTAGTGTCACTGACTGTAAATAAATAACTAACTATTTTCAGTGCGTGAGATCTGCGCCGTACGTACTAACTAAGTAGCCTATAACTCGGGCTCAAAGTTATGACATCATTTTGGGCTTTGGCTTGAATGCAGTCTTTTGAAACGGACTTATTCCACATGCTTCGTGCTGCAGTGTCCAGCTGTGATGGGGTTTTTAGATGAACAGCGCTGCGAGTGCTGTGGCTAGTTCTTGCATATCCCAACACGTTTCCACTCCCAACTCGTCATGTACGGACGCCTGGTCAGGAGTCGAGGACCCCCCTTGGCGTCACTAGGTCAACGCACTGGGTGCCCCCTTTAGCGTCACTTTACAACGTTCAGGGGTAATCCGAGTCATGCGACTTGATTGACGACGGCATGCATGATACTTGATTGAGAACAAGGCGATGTTGCCGTAAAAAACAAACAAACACTGAAAGGGTGTTCAAAACAAATTCAGTTACGATGTCAGTTGAGCCCCAAGTGAGTGGCCAGCGTCAAGCAGTGCGAGGTCCACTTCTGCTGACTCAGTTCGCATACTGAGGGCCGATCCGTCCTAGTCAACTTGGTAAGCACACTAGGGGTGTGCCGATACACTAATTTCACGATACGATATTGGGCTCACGATATCGATACGATATATGGCACTTTTTTATTATGAAAATATATGGGGAGGGGGGGAAAAAGTAAATGCAAATAAATACTTCTGTTTTTGCATTATTATTATTGCAAAAAAAGCGATACATATAGTCACGAAAACGTATCGCGATATATCGCGGGACTATATATCGGCACACCCCTAATCGGCACACCCCTAAAGCATACTGAGGGCTGGAATCGGTTATGATCCGTCTTGGTCAACATGGTTAATCCAGCCAAAGGCTGGCCACGGCATCCACTTCGGACCTGACAGATACCCCTGACCACGTGTCGAAACAAAGTGACGACTTGGGAAGTGAGAATGCTTTTGGCATATGTGTCCGGTCCTAGACACCCTCTCTCCGTATCTCTCCAGGGCGATACATTCCTCCACACATATGGAACAACGATGCCTCCAAAAATGGTGAGTAAAGCCTAGTTTATGCCACGTAGAACGACGCTGCGGTCGCTGGGGCTAAAAAAAAAGCGATGAGATCCGTTATTTTTAGGCAAGCGACCGGCATCGTTCTACATAGCATAAATTAGGCTTTAGGGTCAAGCTGCATCTGCAGAAGGCGCTTTATCTGTGACAGAAGACAGATGTGAATTTGGGCTAGTTGGTAGTACCGTTCAGAGATGTGACGTCCGTGTCGCTCCAGTCACACATAGGCGAATGAAGGGAAGTGGTCAGCGCGCGCCGATGGCGAACGTTTTGCGTCTCTCTGGTGTGGTTGTAGATGCATGGTCCTCCCCGTGACTTAGATGGTATCGTTTGGCCATTTATGCCCATGCTTAACCCATTAAGACCTGAGGCCGATTAACAGTTTTTTGAAGAAAAAAAACGTATGTTACTATGTCAGTGGTTCTCAAACCTTTTCATGTCATGGACCCCCAAAATGAATATGTATTTGGCCGTGGAGCCCCATATCAAAATCGTTTGTTCCAGGGACCCCCCCCAGAAGCAAAGATTTGAGTTACAAATGTTAGCTTTAAAAAGTATATATATATATTCAAAGATTTACGCAAATGTTCACAATTTTTGAATAGCCAAAGTGTAAAATAATGCTTTTTAGCTCAAATCTAAAAATGACACAGCTGCTTGTCCCGGTCTTAACTCATATACTGCCTAGAACGACTAAAACGACTTCTGTCCATAAGCCATGCCTGCCAAGAACGACTAAAACGACTTTTTAAAAAAAATAAAAAATTAAAAAAATTTTTTTTAATTTTTTTTTTTTTTTTTGATTTTTTTTTTTTTTTTTGACCCAAAGACCAAGGAGATATGATTTTTCGAAGATATAGACTCCCATCCACTTCCTTGTTAACTTAAAACTTAAAAATTCTGTATCTCGGCTCCTGAGTACTTTTTTTTTTCAATGAAAAATATGGCAGTGTTCAAACGCGGCCAGAATAATTCTGGCAGTGAATGAGTTAATGGGTTAAGAAAGTAGAACAGTTTTTTTTTTGGCTCCTCGACATTGCAGAGACGAATTCCAACAACGTTGAACTCGACGAGAACTAAGGCACGTGATGAACATTTGCTTTTCGCAGCCGGGAAAAGCTCCCTGGCACCGAACGCAAGTGAACGGGATGCGAATATTTCATTCGTACCGTAAGGCAGAGGGACCTCCTGGAGAGCTTCATGCTTGCATGCATGTGCAGAACAACCCCTCTTGACTTGTTGACCAGTTAACCCATGAAGACCTGAGGCGATTCTTAAAAATGTTTTCTAAACGTTTTTTTGAAAAAATATATATATATTTTTTTTTCGCACGATTTTTCAAAGATAGCAGATCTACAAGCTCATGAGCTTGTGTATCTGCTATTTTTGAATTATAGCCAAAGACATTTAAAGTGACACGGATGCGTTCCAGGTCTTAACCCATTAAGACCTGGAACTGTGTCATTTTTAGATTTGAGCTAAAAAGCGTTATTTTACACTTTAGGCTATTCAAAAATAGCAGATATACAAGCTCATAGCGCGGCACCGAGTGCCGCGCTACGAGCTTGTAGATCTGCTATTTTTGAAAAATCGTGAAAATGTGTGCAAATCTTTGAATATATATATTTTTAAAGCGAACATTTTTAACTCAAATCTTTGCATCTGGGGGGTCCCTGGAACAAAATATTTTGATGGGGGTCCGCGGCTAAGTACATTTAATTTTGGGGGTCCTTGACATGAAAAAGATTGAGCACCACTGATATAGAAACATACGTTTTTCATAAAACTGTTGAGATTTAGGAGACATGTAGAATCGGCTTCAGGTCTCAATGGGTTAATGGGCTAAGCCATATTTGATACTTTACCGCATGGCGGAAATAGCCTGTCTATAGAGCATCGCAGTTGCGCAAAATCCGGGTGCCGGAAGTAAATGCTCAATGCATTTTTCCCATTGACTTTTCCAAAAATATTTATATCAATGAATTTAAGCCTAGAATGAAGCCATCCAGGATTCTGGTGAATCATGACCATAAAACCTTTTTTTCTGTGATTTTTTAAAAAATTTATATTTAATGATATGATATACTATGTTTAATAAATACCCTTTGTTTTGCCGTTTTCAAAAAAGTTTTTTCACAGAATCAAACGTTTTATGGTCATGATTCACCGGAATCCTGGATGGCTTGATTCTAGGCTTAAATTCATTGATATAAATATTTTCGGAAAAGTCAATGGGAAAAATGCATTGAGTATTTACTTCCGGCAACTGGAAGTGGGCGGGAACTGCGACGCTCTATAAGCTCACAATGTGTCGCCACGTGGCGACACGCTGTAAGCTTATAGATCTGCGATTTTCTCATTTAAAATTAGGATTAGGAATGTGTTTTCTAACAGACATGGTTAGTTCTGTTGGTCGCTAACCCCTCCATGCCAGATGCAAGGGGCAACTGATGGCCAGCGAGAGACAGACTGCCACCGGACATGAAGATGAATGGCCGAATAAGTGAAAACTCTTCTCTTTCTCCCAGCAGGAAATGTGTTTTCAGCCGGCAGACAGGGTGGCTACGCCATTGCTCCTGGGTCCACCTGTAAGTTAATTTATGTATTAAGCCATCCGCCTTGAGGTCAGCCCATTAGCAGCGACTGAAACTAGTGTCACCGGCATCTCGTCAGACTGACGACCTTACTGGTCGAAACAAATTGCGTCTCTGAAAAAAAAGATAATTGAGAGTCGAGAGCCCCCATCAGATAGGGCAGTTAATTAGCAGATGCAGACGGCGAAAGGACAGTTTTGCCGTCTGCATCTGCACACAGTGACGGTGCAAACGGGCTTATCGACGTGTGTTGTGAATCGAACCACTTCGCGCTCAATGAGCACGAATAAAGATGACTTGCATCACACGAAACAAGTTACGTCGACGTTTTCTCATCTTTGGTGTTAGGAATCGATTGCACGACCAGCCTAGGGTTTAGGTTTAGTTTAGGAGTTGTCAGCAATGCTGTAAGCAGCGTTGATGATAAATAATGATCTACATAATCGAATTCAGTCATCTTAATAAAATCCATGTATTCTTCCACTGCTGTCGGTGAAAACGCATCTTTATTCATTCTTGTGAATTGGTAGTTGTGTCACTGCAGTCCCCGGGGAAGTCCTTCAGTGTGATTGCAGCCATTTGGTGTTTTTACATAGTTTTTTAGTACCGACCCATCGCTCATTAAAAGAAATGAGCTAAATAAACTCCTCACAAAAAAGTATGCAAACTTTAATTTCGGTCGATTATTTATCCCCTTCAGTAATACCAATTGGTATTGTTTTTTATACCCTTTTTACAACGAGGTATAACTTGTAAGGATCGTGGACTGGGCAACACAGCTAAACGTGTAGGCAGCGCCCCCCCAAACATTTCGTTTTCACCGACCTGCCACTCACAGGTGTGTGACTGGCACCTGAGCATGGGTCCTGCAACTTTGTTGAGTTAGTGTTTATGCTCCAAGCAGCAACACTTCCCCCGTGGAAAGATGCCACGCTTCTCCCTTCAGGGTAAGGCCTGTGCAATGGGGCAAGTGGAAGCTGGTGTTCTGTTACTCAGAGTGGCAGCATTATTTGATGTCAGCCCTGGGTACCATTTCCAAACTTAGGACCGAGTCCTGTGAGACTGCCTGGTGAAGTCAAAGGTAGATATTACCCCAAGAAGGACCATAGCTGAGTAGTTAGTGAGCCCGCCTGGGCAGCACTGTGTCGATGGGTGTTCTGAGCAAGACTCTTAACCCCAGAGCAAGACTCTTGCTCCCCGAGCGCCGTAGAATGGCTGCTCACTGCTCCTAGTTGATATAGGATGGGTGAATGCAGAGGATACATTTCACGTATGTGCATATATATACACACACACACACACACACACACACACACACACACACACACACACACACACACACACACACACACACACACACACAGTGACAAAACACCCCACGGAGTGGGGACTAAAATTATTATTTTGATTAAGTCGACCGTTTCCTCACCTTTTGCTTCACTGAAGAACCACAGGCTTTCTTCTAGAGTTTTACAGGCAAGATTTGCACTATAGTGCCACAGACAGATGTTAATGTTGCAGGACCCATGCGGCAGGTCGCTCAAAACGAGAGTGATTGCCAACAGAAGCTATTGGGGGGTATTGTGGCAAATGTTTGGGGGGCACGACCCACACGTTTTGCTGTGTTTCTCATGCCATACAATACCAATTGGTATTATTGGAAGGGGAGAAATAATCGACCGAAGTTACGTTTCTGAACCTTTTGTGACGAGGTTATCCCATTAAGACCTGAGGCGATTCTTTAAAAAATCTTTTTTTTTTTTTTTTTTTTAAGATTTTTCAAAAATAGCAGATCTACAAGCTCATAGCGCGGCACTCGGTGCCGCGCTATGAGCTTGTATATCTGCTATTTTTGAATAGCCAAAGAAATCTTAAGTGAACACAGATGCGTTCCAGGTCTTAATGGGTTATTTAGAAAAGTCTAGAATATGCATTTGGGAAAAAAACATAATAAATAAATAAGTGGAGGTAAGAAATGTGACGACGATTGGTCCAATGGTTTGCAAGATTAACTCGGGCAGACAGACTGACCCTCTTATAGGCGTCTCCTGCTAAATCACGCTGTACAACGTGCGCACAAAACCTTCCTATAACAATACGACCCTGTTGTTTTTGGCCTAACACATTTTTTTTTAAACTCTTAAACTGCCAGAGGTTTTTTTTTTCTTTTACCCTCACAAACTGCCAGACTTTTCTAAGCTAGTACTTAGAAAAAATGTTATTTTTTTTGTCCGTTTATTTTTTAACATTGAAGTGAATGGAGCAGCAACTTTTTGGAAAATGTTATCTCCTGGTTCTTTGTGACGAACGGAAAAACGGAAAAACCCCAAAAATAAAAAATAATTTTAGATTTTTTCTTTGTAAATTTGTTTTTTTGCCAAAATTCTCAAAAACGTTTATAAACGTTTTTTTGGCAGATAATGAGTTTAAAGTCGTGAGATTTCATTTAGCTTTAAATCCGTGGGTCTCTTTCCTCTCTCCACAGTCGCAGTGGGCGGCTGGGACAGCGCCCGCAACAACTTCGTCAACGGCTACCACGACAACCGCATGAACGGCGGGAACACGTTCAACCGCGGGCCCCCCCGCATGGAGAGGGGCCGGGGCGCCGGCGGCGGCGGAGGAGGAGGAGGCGGGGGCTACCGAGGCAACCGGGGCGGAGCCTACAACCCCATCAACCCCATGCAACCCATGGGCTTTGGCGTTTACGAGAATAAAGGTGAGCGCGGGGGGTCGTTGCGTCATGTACGATGTGACTTTAACCCCATTAAGACCGGGAAAGCATCTGTGTCGTTTTTAAGATTTCTTTGGGCTATTCCAAAAAGTAGCAGATCTACAAGCTCATAGCGCGGCACCGAGTGCCGCGCTATGAGCTTGTAGATCTGCTACTTTTTGGAAAAAATCATGGAAAGTCGTGTGTCTTTGAATATACATATTTTTAAAGCGAACATTTGTAACTCAAATCTTTGCTTCCGGGGCATCCTACAAATGTCTTCTAAATCCTAACAGTTTTTTGAAAAAACTTACATATCAGTGTTTCTCGAAAATTATATGTATTTGGCCGTGGACCCCCCCATCTCAAAATATCTAGTTCCAGGGACCCCCATAAATTGTAACGGAGTTAGAAAATATTCACTTTATTCGCTTTTAAATATAAATATTCAAAGATTTGCACAAATGTTCACGATTTTTCAAAAAGAGCAGATCTACAAGTTCGTAGCGCGGCACTCGGCACAGCGCTACGAACTTGTCTATCTGCTGTTTTTGAATAGCCCAAAGAAATCTAAAAATGACACACAAAGATGCGTTCCCGGTCTTTAATGGGTTAAAACGTTACGTGTTTGACATGATTCCACATCGTCAGATCTTTATGTAAACCTCTGCAATTACACTTCTGTATCATAAGTACGACACAAAGAGTCTACTTTGTGTCTCCTATCGGATACATTAGTATATTTTCGCCGGTAATCAAATTGTTGGCTTAGGAATGCGACAAATCTTCATTGGGTGTGCAATTGATAGAAAATAAGTAATTTTCACTCCTTAAAGGACGACTTCACCACTTTTCAACATATCTTCATATAATAGGCCCTCAATAATGCTCATGATAAAATGGTACAATTTTTTTCTAATCAGTCTGTGTCTCAGAGGAGGGCCGTAGACAGTTCAGAAACCCGTCTACCAGTGACATCATCGATGGGGAATCCAAGCTAATAGAAACTGCAGTCTTTGTATTCCTGGAAAGTTTCAATGCAATAATAGATCCCATTGTTCTCGCCTTAATAAAAATCGGAATTAAAAAAATATATATATTTTTGAAAAAAAAAAAATCCTGCCTAACGATGATGTCACTGGTAGACGGGTTTCTGGACTGTCCACAGCCCTCCTATGAGACACAGACCAAGTAGAAAAAAATGGTATAATTTTATCATGAGCATTAGTGAGGACCTATTATATGAAGATATGTTGAAAAGTGGTGAAGTCGTCCTTTAAAGAGTTGGACAATATCGGAAAATGTGATTTTGGCTAAAAAGGCCAATGTGGGACAAGCCTAGTGTAGTGTTGTGACTGGTCCTGTGGTGTCATACTACAGAGGCTGGAGGCTGGAACACGGCCAAGGACGCCTACAGCAGCTTTGGCAACAACCGAGGCAAGTCGGCTTTCTTCAACGACAGAGGCAACGCCAACCGAGGGAGGTGAGGAGATCACGCACTCACTCACACAGAGAGACACACGCATACACACACACACACACACACACACACACACACACACACACACGCACACGCATACACACACACGCACACACAGAGACACAGAGACACACGCACACACACATGACACAGACTGGCTGTAATGGAAATGATGGTTTCTTGACATATTTCTTCTCGGTCCTTTTGACTCCTCCTCCTTTTGTACCGCTCCCCGCTCAGTATAAAATCCATTGTAACCGGGAAAGCGTCTGTCATTTTAGATTTTAGCGTTTGGCTATTGAAAAATAGCAGATCTACAAGCTTGTACATCTGCTATTTTTGAAAAAAAAAATCTTGCGTAATGTTGAAGAATTATTATTATTATTTTTTTTACACTAATCTTCTCTTCTGGGGTACTGGCCACAAAACATATTCAGATGGGGAGGGGGGGGGGGGGGGGGGTCCTTGGCACGAAAAGGGTTTGAGAACTACTGATTCAGAAGGCATTTGTAGAATCGGCCTCAGGTCTTAACCCATTGATACCTGAAGCCGGTTCTACATGTCTCCTCAATCTCAACAGTATTTTGAAAAAAAATTATGTTTCTATATCAGTGGTGCTCAATCTTTTTCATGTCAAGGACCCCCAAAATGATGTGTATTTGTCCGCAGACCCCCATCAAAATATGTTGTTCCAGGGACCCCCCAGAAGCAAAGATTTGAGTTAAAAATGTTCGCTTTAAAAATATATATATTCAAAGATTTGCACACATTTTCCCGATTTTTCAAAAATAGCCCAAAGTGTAAAATAATGCTTTTTATCTGAAATCTAAAAATGGCACAGTTCCAGCCAGGTCTTAATTGGTTAATAACACAAATCTGTGGAGGAGGTTTTTTGGAAATGCCCGTTTTATTTGCGCGACAAAGCCTTAAAATGACCCAGGTGTCTTAACTGAAGTGCCAACATTTGAGGTGAGAAAGAAAACGGCATTATTTGGAGCTTCAAACAGGCAAAAAAAAAAAAAGAAAGCAAAGACCACGCACCAAAATAAATGAATGGTGACATAGTTGCCTCTGTATCGTCATTGGACCATAAATAGAGATAATCAAACCGACCATTCATCACTGTCTCCTGCGAGGGCCCAGCTGGACAGCTTGGGTTCGATGCAAATCTTTCCTGCAGGGAAAAGCTGGGTCAAGTTTCTTCCGTAGTGAGATCCTCATGGTGGCAGTTCAGCTATGCGCTGTCGCCCATGCTTTCCAATGGGCCATTTCCTTTTAACCCATTAAGACCTGAGGCTATTCTTAACTCATTCACTGCCAGAATTATTTCTGGCCCGTTTGAACACCGCCAAGATTTTTCATTGAAAATAAAAAAGTACTCAGGAGCCGAGATACAGAATTTTTAAGTTTTAAGTTAACAAGGAAGTGGATGGGAGTCTATATCTTCGAAAAATCATATCTCCTTGGTCTTTGGGTCAAAAAAAAAAAAAATGTAAAAATAAATAAATATATATATATATATATATTTTTTTTTGTATTTTTTTTTAATTTTTTAAAAAGTCGTTTTAGTCGTTCTTGGCAGGGAATGAGTTAACACATGGGGTGCCAGGTTTTTTTAAAAACGGAGTACACTGAGTGCCAGGATTTTTAACCATTTTTGAGGAGCCGAGATACAGGCTTTTGAAGTCATAAGTTGACCAGGAAGTGGATTGGAGTCTAAATCTTTGAAAAATGATATCTCCTGGTGCTGTGAAGGGGAAAAAAATGGGGGAAAAAAAGATATATATATATATATATATTTTCATTTTTTTTTCTTTCAAAAAACGTATATATACGGTTTTGGCACTCCATGGTTGTATTTCCAAAACCGTATATATACGGTTTTGGCACCCACTGTGTTAAAACTGTTTTCTAAATCCTAACAGTTTTTTGAAAAAAAAAATCGAAAAATATTTTTTTTCACGATTTTTCAAAAATAGCAGATCTACAAGCTCATAGCGCGGCACTCGGTGCCGCGCTATGAGCTTGTATATCTGCTATTTTTGAATAGCCAAAGAAATCTAAAGTGACACAGATGCGTTCCAGGTCTTAATGGGTTAAAGGGATAGCAATTATGGCAAACCCTGTGTAGCCATGCAGCTCAACAAGCGAGGACCTTTAAAAAAAAGAAGTACTCTAATGGTGTATTTGATCAACCCTGTGTAGTGTTTGGCAGTAACAAGTTTCTTTTAATATATTACTGTAGTATATATACCATATTACTATGTAAAAGAATTGTACATATTACTCAGGGTTTGTTAGCTGCCTTTTGAAAACATTTCGAGAGAGATTGCTGCTTTATTTTATAGCATTTTTGGCTGGTTGGTGACTAAAAAATTGGATTCAGTTCTAAAAGGAGCTAAACAGATTGTGTTGTTGTACATCTCCTTTTTCTTTTTCTTTTGTGGGTGAAGTAAAAGTAATATAATATATAATATGTAATGTAATATAGTACTCTTGATTCCAAGTAATAAGTAATATATAATATAACTTTTTTAAGGAGTAGTAATATGTGATAAGCAACATATTACTCTCCTGAGTAATATTGCTAGTCAAGGGATATTAGCAGAATATTTTCCAATCTTGGAATAAATTCCTTACCAAAAAAAATCTTCACCAATGTGTTTGTAAAGGTGTCTAGTAACACATCTCACAAAGACTGAAATGCAGTATCCCTAGGAGAATTTTTGACAGCTCCTTAAAGTTGGGGTACCCACCATAACCTTGGTTAAAAAAAAATCCCCCCAAAAAAAAATCCAAATTTAATTCTGTTTTAAGTAGCATGTGAGGGGTCAAACTAGGGTGTTTTTATGATTCTGAATCCATTGCAATCATTTGTTTTGCACCAAAACCACTCCTTGGGCTAAAAACGGCCATAGCCATGTATACTTTTTGTGTAAAAAGCCCATTGAGATTGGGCCGTTTTTAGCCCAAGGAGTGGTTTTGGTGCAAAACAAATGATTGCAATGTATTCAGAATCATAAAAACATCCTAGTTTGACACCTCACATGCTACTTAAAACAGAATTAAATTTAGATTTTTTTGGGGGATTTTTTTTAACCAAGGTTATGGTGGGTAGCCCAACTTTAAGGAGCTGTCAAAAATTCTCCTAGGGATACTGCATTTCAGTCTTTGTGAGATGTGTTACTAGACACCTTTACAAACACATTGGTGAAGATTTGTTTTGGTAAGGAATTTATTCCAAGACTTTTTTAATATCCCCTGACTATGCTCAACACTGATCCTAGAAATAAATACTATATGGTAGTGGTTCTCGAAATGATTGAAAACGTTTTCAGACGGGGCAGGGGGGTCCATGGCCAAATACATATCAATTCGGGGGTCCTTGGCATGAAAAGGTGTGAGAGGCCAGTGTGCTATGGGAAACGTGTGTGTGTGTGTGTGCATCCATTCAGTGTAGTTTGTTGCGTTGCAGGTACGACCGCGGTGGATTCAGCAGCAACAGTGGCGGCGGTGGAGGTGGAGGAGGAGGAGGTGGAGGAGGAGGTGGGGGAGGGAACAGCCGCTGGGTGGAGGAGTCCCGAGATGACGAGGACTGGTCCAAACAAACACCACCCAATGAACGCCTCGAAGCGTGAGTCCACGTGCATGTGTGTGTGTGTGTGTGTGTGTGTGCGCGTGTGTGTAGGACGAATATGTCCTGATGAAGATCTGAATTGATCGAAACGTTGACAATAATGATTAATCAATTAGATTTTTATCTTCAATTAATTCAAATAAAAATGACCGGCGGAGACCCAACTGAGTCTCCTACTGAGCAGCCACCCGGTCATCAAATTATTGGCTTAGGAACGCGACAAAATAAAATAAAAAACTCCATAAATTCAAGGCTCCATGGATTGTGAACTACTCCTTTAAATAAATCATTTGCTGGTCTTTATGAATTGTTGATGGGGGGGGGGGGGGAATGCTAGACATTGTTCATAGAAACTTTGCTGTGTCATATGTGATGCTTGGAAGTCAAAGGATTTCAAACGTGCAAAGGAACATGGTAAGCGGTCTTGAAAGTGAAGCCTATGTATTTAATTTAGCAAATTGACAAAACATAATCGTTGCGCAAGGGATAATCAATGGGGAGGAGGTCATTATTCAGAAGGGCTTATTACACGGCTGTTTAATTAACTTAAAAATTAAGACCCAAACGTAACAAAACGAAGGATTTCATTGCTTACGGTATTGTAAGTATTCCATTCATTTATGCCAGGTGTGTCCAGTGCAACGCGGTCGCCTCGGAAATATATAAGAGGTTACCGGATCGTCTATTTCTCGCTTCAAATGTTTTCAAAAACATTATTGAGAGCAACGTATAGCTGTAAGTGACTCTGTGTGTGTTTGTTCACATGGCTGCCATGTTGGATACGGCACAAAATCAAGCGGCGCAGATTGATATTATGAGCCAGGTGCTCTGAGCCTTTAATTAGTCATTATTCAAAAACAACACACTGCTGAATTCAGGGATCGACCAATTAGAATCAAGCATTCAACCAAGCCGTGTAATAATGTAGATTAATGTTCTCTCTGTCTCTCCTTCTCCCTCCACAGGGAGTTATTCGCCGCCAGCAACACTGGGATAAACTTTGAGAAATACGATGACATTCCCGTTGAAGCCACAGGACAGAACTGCCCGCCCCACATTGACAGTGTAAGTTCCTGTTATCTCTGGACCTGCTGTACGTTACTCTAGGCCTATAGGGCAAGGGTCCCCCCCCCCCCCCCCCCACAAAGTAATCATATTTGAACTGGGGGGGACCCCCCCCCCCACCCTGACAAGCACTTGGAATTGTAGGAGTTAAGACATTACATTTAGTTTGACTCGGTTCCACAGATAAATTAAAATAATGAAATGAAAATAGATGATCTACAAGCTCACAACGCCTCGCAACGCCTCGCTTGCGTTGCGAGGCGTTGTGAGCTTGTAGATCGTCTATTTTCATTGTTGTGAGCTTGTAGATCAACTGTTTTCCCAATATTTTGCCTCTTTCTTAGGTGATATTTGTCAAATGTTTATAGCATAGTTTGTTGGTTACTTTTGCCGTAGTAATGGTTAGTTAGTTAGTTAGTTAGTTAAAGTTTGTTTCGGTCAACAAAACCATACACACATATGGCATTTCATACAACAAAAGACAAAACAATTAAAAACAAAAACACAAGCAGAACAAAACTGCCTGACCGAAAAGGCGTAGGCTGAAGCTAATAGCGTATAGTGCCTACCCTTCTTGCCTTGAAAAATCTATTAAAACAGAAGATCAAGAATGGTCTCATTATTAGTTTTTATTTCATGTATTTTAGAGGTATTGAAGATGCCATTGCTATGGCCTGAAAAACACTTCTAAATCCTTGTCCTTTTATTAAATGTGTTGTGTTTGTGTCGTGTAGTTCCAGGATATAAACATGGGGGAGATCGTCATGGCGAACATCGCTCTGAGCCGATACACCAGACCGACCCCGGTCCAGAAACACGCCATTCCTATCATCAAGTCCAAGAGAGACCTCATGGCCTGTGCACAGACAGGTCAGACTCATGATGACACACGTCTCCCCTTTCAGGCAGCCATGTCCACCCCGCCCCCCCCCCCCCCCCCCCTGCTCGTTTCACGCACACAGCAGCCCCGTCTGAAAAGCCCTGTATGTCTAGGCATTAGTGATGCGCGGGTCGGGTTTTTTCATGACATGGCCCGCCCCGCCACGGAACCCAACCCGCCTCAACCCGCCCCGCGAACCCATATATAAATCTATGGCTCAACCCGCCCCGCGATTTCTTTTTTTATTCTGTAAAATCATGGTTAGAAAATAATCCCCAAGCAGAGCATGTGAGCGGAGCGCCAGCGGAGCGGTGAGCGGAGCGACGCGATTTTGACGTGAGCGCGGAGCTGGTTATAAAAAGGTTGGAGCGCTACTCAGAGCGAGGACCGCCTCCCGCTCCAGGCCGCCCTCGCGGGGGCCGCGCACCGAATGTTTGAGCATGCCCGGTCGCACGGACTCAGAGACACACAGACATCCGCAGTGCACAGCGCACCGAGATGTCATTAGAATTTCTACTTTCTTTTTCGTTTCTTTTTTTTACTGTTGAGCGACCCGGTTTGAGCGGAGCGTGGAGCGAGATTTGCGCAAATCAACGTGAGCGAGGAGCGACGGGGAGCGGAGCGCGGGGGGGTTTAACATGAGCGAATAGCGAGCGGCATTTCAGCCCCCTGGAGCGCGGAGCGGCATTTTCACCCGCTCCGCTCCGCTCACATGCTCTGTCCCCAAGTGTATTCAAACTGTTTTATTGTTATTATTCTTATTCTTATTAGGAATAAAGACAAAACAAGAGCATGTTGTTTTTTTAATTTTTTTTGCGTGTGAGAGCGCGTTACCCGCTCACCCGCAGCCCGCATAATTGCCTCCGAAATTCTGACTCGACCCACCGGCGCCGCGGGTCCCGCGGGTTACGGGTCAACCCGCGCATCACTACTAGGCATATTGCGGCGAAAACACACTTGTAAGAGTGTAGAAGATGTGCAATTGCTATTTTTGATAGTCCAAAATAGGGATGCCATTATTTTTCCCAGGAAGTCCCCAGTAAAATAAGTTAATGTAGCGTCACAATCATTTTAACCACTTTATCCATTTACATGTTGGCCGTTCAAAAGTTGCAGATATACAAGCTCACAAGTGCGTCACTTTGTGCCGCGCTGCGAGCTTCTAGATCTGCTATTTTTGTCTGCAGCCGAATACATGTCAATTTGGGGGGTTGTCCTTGACTGCTGTGTGCTATAAGGCAGTGGTTCTCAACCAGTGGTCCGGGGACCACCAGTGGTCCTTGAGTTGGGTTCCAGGGGGTCCCCCAGCCAAATGAATAGTTAGGAACCAAATTGACGCTTATGCGTCTGTAACTCTGAGAGTGTACAAATGGAACCAAATGGACCCGTTAGGGTCCATTTGGTTCCATTTGTACACTCTCAGAGTTACATGAACACTAAATGCTGATGATACAGTGTAGATTGGGACCCCCAATACATCGAAATGGTTGAGTCCCTGGCATATCTTTTCAAATGGGGGTCCGTGGGCTAATATGTGTCAATTTGGGGGGTCCTTGACTGGGGGAAAAGGGTTGAAAACCACTGCCATAAGGCATAGTGCAGGCCCTGTACTGGTCGTTAGACTGAGTGTTGTCTGTGCTCTCACCCACCAGGATCCGGTAAGACGGCCGCGTTCCTGCTGCCCATCCTCAGTCAGATCTACGCAGACGGGCCGGGAGAGGCGCTGGCTGCTGCCAAAGCCTCTGGACAGGTAGGCCGTGTGTGTGTGACTGTGTGTGTGTGTGTGTGTGTGTGTGTGTGTGTGTGTGTGTGTGTGTGTTATAGTTTTTTATCGTGATAAAAGAAAACACTCAATCGTATCGGTGATATTTTAATTCATCGTGACATTGTCCTGCGTCATACACTAGGATGAATGACCTTTTTTTTTAGCTGCAAATTCACTACCACTTTGAACCCATCTACACTTGATCAAACGGACCTGTAAAAGAGCGTAGGGGGCGGCAGTGGCTCAGGGGTAGAGTGGCCGGGTAGAGTGAACTGGAAAACCGCAAGGTTCCCAGTTCGATCCCGGGCTGGGGCGCTCCCCTAGAGTTAGTGTGGAAGTGTCCTTGAGCAAGACGCTGAACCCCCAATTGCTCCCGATGAGCAGGTTGGTGCCTTGCATGGTTTCCTCCGCCATCGGTGTATGAATGTGTGTGTGGATGGGTTAATGGCATAATCAATGTAAAGCGCTTCGGATAGAAGCGCTATATAAATGGACCATTTACGCTCTCGCTCTTACGTCACTCTACACAAATCGTTTCGCCAAAAATTGCAGATCTACAAGCTTGTAGATCGCCTATTTAACTCTGCCAAAAACGTTTATAATCGTTTTTTAGAATTAAGCTATTGCCTGCCAAAAACGTTTATAAACGTTTAAAAAAAAAAAAAAAGAAATACAAGAAAGTCAATTTATTCTTTATTTTTGGGGTTTTTCCGTTCTTCACAAAGAACCAGGAGATAACATTTTACAAAAAGTTGCTTCTCTATTCACTTCACTACACGGATCTGTCCGATTTTCCATATTCCATCCTGATTGGCTAAGATTGGCTTCCAAAGTTTGCAGGATTGGTTCGTTTTGAACAAAATGCCTCAAATCATGAACACAGCATGTGATTTCCGATTTTCCACGTAGATTCCCACTTGGCCCAGGAAGAAATGCCATTTGAAAACGTTCACATCAGCCTCATGGTGGCGCTATAACAGGCCGATTCACCTTTTTACCTATAACTACACCGATCTGTGTGAAACTTTGTATGCACACTCCCTAGAAGCCAAGGAAAAACCTTTGCCCTGCATTTTTCACATCTGCCTTTTAGAGCGCCACCAGGAGGCTAACTTTTGTAAAACAAATGTTTTCTTCTTACTCCTTCAGATTCTGTCCAAAAAACACGCAAATCGGTACACAGTATCTCTATAGTCATGTGATCAAGATGGATGTGTCCGATATTTCATATTCCATCCTACTTGCCTAACATTGGCTTACAAAGTTTGCAGGATAGGTCCGTTTTGAACACAATTCCTCAAATCATGAACGCAGTGTGCGATTTCCGTGAAATTTTGGACGCACATTCCCACTAGGCCGAGGAACAAATGCCCCCCTTTTCACATTGGCCTGTTATAGCGCCACCAGCAGGTCTAATTTAGCAAACCACATTTTTGGAATAAAATCCTGAATGCAGTGTCCGATTGCTGTGAAAAGCCTAAGAAGAAATGGAACCCTTTTCACATTGGCCTATTATAGCGCCACCAGGAGGCCATAATAACTTACCTGACCTGGCGGAGACTTGTGCTCCGAGGAGCACTTTTTCTAGTTTGGGCTTGTTTCTAAAGTGTAGTTGTTTATTTGGGCTTGCTATCTATTGTCGTTTAAACCAGACATTTTCATGTCAAGGGCCCCCAAATTCATATATTTGTCCACGGACCCCCCATCTGGCAATTTTTGGTCTCAGCAACTCCCCATACAAGATTTTTGTTGTTATAATGTCTCAAATATTCCAAACTCTGAAAATAGCAGATCTACAAGCTCTACAATCTACAAGCTTGTAGATGGGCCATTTTCAAATAGCCTACGCATATCGGTCTCATGTAGCCTAGGGTCGCTTCTTGTGGGCTTGTTTTCATAGACCCTGTTGCTCGTATCTCGCACGAAATCTGGCAACACTACCTGGTGGATGAGAGTGAAAGCATGCGGGGGGGGGGGGGGGTTTGTAACAAAACACTGCATAACGCCCTGTTGTCTTGTGTTTGCGTGCAGGAGAATGGGAAGTACGGCCGTCGCAAGCAGTTTCCCATCTCTTTGGTGCTGGCACCCACCAGAGAGCTGGCCCTACAGATATATGATGAAGCTAGGAAGGTAAGCACTCACGCACACACACACACACACACACACACACACACACACACACACACACAAAGGACAGGAATGTGTGAGTGTGTGTGTGTGGCTGTCTACTTGACAAGCCAGACAGAGTGGATTAGTGAAACCGCTGATCACCACAAAATATTATTGTCTCTCTCGCCCCCTCTTTCTCTCTCTCCCCCCTCTCTATCTGTGTCTCTCTCTCTCTCAATTTCAATTCAATTCAAAGGAGCTTTATTGGCATGAAAAAACATACGTTAACATTGCCAAAGCAAAAGGGGAAAAAAACAAATCTATGTATGTACGATGAAATATTACGGGAATAAATACATGTGTAAACAGAGCTGTTTAACATTGCAACTTAGAGGGAAGACTATCTTGCCAAACTACACAAAAATGTTGCATTTTCTGTCTCTCTCTCTCTCTCTCTGTGTACCAAAAGTAGGTTACTGTGACCCTAAAAAAAGTCACAATCACTGTCTATGGGCGACTATGGATTGCCCTGAAAAAAAATCTACCAAAAACTGAGTTACTTTCTATCAATTACACACCCCGTGAAGCCTTGAATTTGTGGCAATTGTTTTAGTTTTTGTCGCATTCCTGAGCCAATAATTTGACGACCGGGTCATTGGTCAATAGGAGACTCGGTAGACATCAGGAGACTCCGCCGGTCATCAAATTATTGGCTCAGGATTGCGAGAAAAAACTACAAAAAAACTCAACTTCATGCGGTGTGTAATTGATAGAAAATAAGTCATTCTTTGGGTGAACTACTCCTTTTAAGTTTAATGGGGCAAGCTGTGCAAAATGACATCCATGTCTCTCCCTCTCTAACTCTCTCTCACTAGTAACTTGAGTTGGAATTCTGAAGTACCCTAGTATCTTTGTTTTGTTGCTCTCATTATGATCTGGTTCAACCCATTAAAACCGGGAAGGCATCATCAATCTTTAAATAAATGGGACCATAATTTACCAAAACGCATATCTATATGGTGATTGAAAGAAGACTTTAAACTAGCGCCTGGAAGCATATCGCATTTATGACAATGTTTATTAACCCATTGAGACCTGAAGCCGATTCTACATGTCTCCTAAATCCCAACAGTATTCTGAAAAACGTATGTTTCTATATCAGTGGTGCTCAATCTTTTTCATGTCAAGGACCCCCAAAATTATATGTATTTGGCCGCAGACCCCCATCAAAATATTTAGTTCCACGGACCCCCCAGAAGCAAGTGTTCGCTTTAAAAAATATATATATTCAAATATTTGCACACATTTTCACGATTTTTCAAAAATAGCAGATCTACAAGCTTGTTGCGCGGCACTCGGTGCCGCGCTATGAGCTTGTATATCTGCTATTTTTGAATAGCCCAAAGTGTAAAATATTGCTTTTTAGCTCAAATCTAAAAATGACACAGTTCCAGGTCTTAATGGGTTAAGGTAATAAAATCAAGTGCTTCTGACACCAGCAGAGGGGTGGAACGGTGTCTCTTCCTACACATAGCTGCCGGAAGACCTTTTAGGTTAGGGGTGGGCGGATTTGGGTTCGTTTTTTCCCCAGTTTTTGGTTTCTTTATTTCGGGTTTTAGGGTTAGGGTTAGGTTAGAGTTATGTTACTTACGGTAATTCATATTTTTGCCTGATTTTTACTGATTTATTATTAAAAAAAAAATTAAAAAAAATTTGATGGGGGGGGGGGGGGGGGCGGGCACCCCTACTTCCCGCGGTACTGTTCCTACATGGCCTCAGTTTACAAGCCGGATGCTAGCCCTCGATTGTCGTTCACCGAAAAAATAGTGCCGTCCTAAAAATGTTGATGTTCTCACAAGTATAGTAATGCAAACCTGTGTGTGTGTGTGTGTGTGTGTGTGTGTGTGCAGTTTGCGTACCGCTCCAAGGTGCGTCCCTGTGTGGTGTACGGAGGGGCGGACATCGGCCAGCAGATCAGGGACCTGGAGAGAGGCTGCCACCTGCTGGTGGCCACGCCCGGAAGACTGGTGGACATGATGGAGAGAGGGAAGATTGGACTGGACTACTGCAAGTAAGAGACGTCTTCTTCTTAACGTTGATACGTTTCGTGCTGTAGAAGCCCCGACGCGGAAGTGCATGTACGCAAAGCGTGCGAGACGGCGGAGGGTCCCGACTAACGCCTGGAACAATACTATTTCTAACGCGATCCTCCATTGCAGAGTGATCGCCGAAAACGTCTCACTTCCGCCACGTTAAAAAGGAAATAGGAGATATTAAGCTTTTAGTCAAGGAGTTTAAATTGGAGCGGCGGGCGAACGGAAGCATTTTTGGACATGGATCCACATCCGGCCTCTCCTTCTTAGAGACTCCTTGGATGATCCCAAAGTTTCGTTAGAGTGCCCCACGTGGGAAAAATACATATTTAAAGAAATGGGCCAAAAGCGGTCCGGACCGTTTTGGCACATAACGCATAGCTTCTCAAAAGCGGTCCGGACCGTTTTTGGCTCAAAATGTGTTAAAAATGTCCACTTCAAAAACATATAGACATGTTCAAAGATTTGCAAACATGTTCAGTTTTGAAAATAGCAGATCTCCAATGTTGTTGCCTGTCATTTCTGTTATTTTCGTATAGCTAACGCTAAAATCTAAAATGACACAGATGCTGATATTACCATGTTATTTCCTCCCTCTCTCTCTCTCTCTTAGCTACCTGGTCCTGGACGAGGCAGATCGCATGTTGGACATGGGATTCGAACCTCAGATCAGACGCATCGTGGAACAGGACACCATGCCGCCCAAAGGCCTCCGACAGACCATGATGTTCAGCGCCACCTTCCCCAAAGAGATTCAGGTGTGCTGTGCCACTGTTTCCCAAACTGTGGGCGGGGGGGGGGCAGATGATTACCCGTAGCTTAACCCATTGAGACTTGAAGCCGATTCTACATGTCTCCTAAATCTCAACTGTTTTCTGGAAAACGTATGTTTCTATATCAGCGGTGCTCAATCTTTTTCATGTCAAGGACCCCCAAAATTATATGTATTTGGCCGCCGACCCCCATCAAAATATTTTGTTCCAGGGACCCCCCAGAAGCAAAGATTGAGTTAAAAATGTTCGCTTTAAAAATATATATATTCAAAGATTTGGACACATTTTCACGAATTTTAAAAAATAGCAGATCTACAAGCTCGTAGCGCGGCACTCGGTGCCGCGCTATGAGCTTGTATATCTACTATTTTTGAATAGCCCAAAGTGTAAAATAATGCTTTTTAGCTCAAATCTAAAAATGGACAGTTCCAGGTCTTAATGGGTTAATGCGTAACATTGTTTTCACGCTCAGCAGTAAACAAACCAACATACAGTATAAGTGTATACAGGGTATCTGTGCATTTCTAAAGTGGCAATTTAAGGACTTTTAACACATTCATTGGCAGGGGTTTTTCTAAAACAGGATGTAGCCTCTGCCAGCATTTTTTAGCATTCGTTTTAAGCCCCGCGTGGGAAAAATATATAAAAAGAAAAATGGGCCAAAAACGGTCCGGACCGTTTATGGCACATGTAACGCATAGCTTCTCAAAAAAAACGTTTTGGCACTCAATGTGTTAATGACGGTGGTCTCCGTCAATAGCAGGGAATGTGCTAAGACCTTTTTAATACCTCTAAAATTCAAATGATAAAAGTAAAAAACGATACTATAGAAAATGGTCAAACATTGGCCAAATTGTCAGAAACCTAAGAAAGAGGCACAAATTGTGAAAATAGCTGAACTACAAGCTCACAACGCCTCGCGGTGCGAGGCGTTGTGAGCTTGTAGTTCAGCTATTTTCACAATATGTACAGTATCTATGGAACCGAGTCAAACTAAATGTAATGCCTCAACTTAGGGGTGTGCCGATACACTAATTTCACCAAACGATACGATATTGGGCTCACAACTTCGATACGATTTCGATACGATACGCACTTTTTTTTATTATGAAAATATATGGGGTAGAAAAAAAGCAAATGCAAACAAATAATACTGTTTTTGCAATATTCAGACATGCAAACTTGTAGCTTTTCAGCTACAATAGCCGTTTTGAATCCAAATAGGGCAATAGTGTGACACCTGACCCGAAAAAACAACAACATGTTGTCACCCTTTTCACCTCGGGGCTGTTTGCATGCCTGATTATAATGATTGCAAAAAAACAAAAAACATTTTTTTTTTTTTTACGATATTTCTTTCTAAAACTATTTCTTCTTTCTAAAATGACACTGAGGCGTTCCCGGCTTGAAAGGTATAACAACGTATGGGTGTAACAGGGTTAATCCATGGGTTAACTCAGTCGTGTGTGTGTGTGTGTGTGTGTGTGTGTGTGTGTGTGTGTGTGTGTGTGTTCAGGTCCTAGCTCGTGACTTCCTGGAAGAGTACATCTTCCTGGCGGTGGGCCGCGTGGGCTCCACCTCGGAGAACATCACCCAGAAGGTGGTGTGGGTGGAGGAGAGCGACAAGAGGTCCTTCCTCCTCGACCTGCTCAACGCCACAGGTGAGACACACACGCACGCCACGAATAACGCCTGCCCTGCCCTGCACACACAACAACACCACTCACTACACTATCTTATTGGTATAAACATGTATGTGTGCTCCCATGCTGAAGCATTTCCCCTGTTAGCTATTGAGTTAAACATTAGGGGACATTTGTCACACAATGAAGGAAACAAAACAACAACAAAAATAATATTTGAACCGAAAAAATATTAAAGTTGTGTGTCTGTTAGGAGGTTAGGTTATGTAGCTCAAAAACTTTGAAACCCAAAGTAGATATTTCTGTTCTGTGGTGAGTTTAGTGTCTTTCTTTTGTCCTCACCAGAAGCAAGAAACAAAAGTACATTAAGTTCTCATGTATTCGCCAAGCGGTGAACGTATCTGCCCTTTTTATGTAAGTGTTGTCCTTTTTATGTGCTAGCAAAGTCGTACAATGTCCGTTTAAAACCCTGCAGTACCTGCGTGTGTCACCTTCTCTCTCATTTTCAGTCACATTGACTCCCTAAAATAATAACAAAGACGTGACGTCATACCCGTGACTGTTTCGGTTAGAGCCTGACCGATACCACATTGTTTGGGTCCGATTTCGGAGAGTCCCTGTTCACCAATTGCAGATGTTTTGACCGAAACTTTGTCAAAAAGTGCAAAAGCTGCACTATGTAACTTTCCTCTTCTACCCCGGATTTGAACCCGGTTTCCCGCGCAAGTGCTGACGTTTTTAGCATTGAGCTAATAGAGTCTGCCTGCTTGCTTCGGGGGGATAAATTGAATCTTGACCATCAGGTCAAAATTTGTGCCGGATCCTGTCTGTGTCTATAGGTGAGACAGGACCTTTGACACGATCTAAATGTCTCAATAGCAGGGCAGGGAGACAAAATACAACCTCAATTGTTTTAAGTTACATTGTATTAACATTCTCTACCATACAGATTGGACAAAATGACATTTTATTCACAATAAATTAAGTTGCATAGTGCCGCTTTAAGCTTCATTATATCAAAAGAGCATTCAACTATAACAATACCATGAACAAGCAAACAAGTGAATATGAAATACACTTCAACAACTTAAAACCTATTCAAAACATAGTTTTAAAAGAATAGCCTACATAACTGCAATATATATCTAACAAGCTCACAACGCGTGGCATTGCGACACATTGTGAGCTTGTAGAGAGGCTATTTTTGAAAGCATAAACTTTTGTCCAACAATGGCTGATGCATCAGCCAAACTTGATATTTCTGTTGGGCCGTAGTATCGATTAAAAGTCAGACGGGAACCGTAGTAAACAACAAAAAAAAGCAACCCCATATTTTGCCCACAACAGAGGTTGTGAGATTTGACTGAAATTGTCAGAGAACGTGGTTTTTGGTTTGTGTCTGGTGTTTATACATGGCCGGTTGGTGTGGTTTTTATCTTAAGTGATCCCCAGCGAGGTTCAGGACAATGCAGGAGACAACATAGAGAAACCCGGTAAGATATTTGTACTCTGACAACTTTTCTGTCATTCCACACCCTTTTGTTTTTTTTTTGTTTTGTTTTTTCTCGTTTAGTATATATATTTTTGCCTGCTTCCTCTCTTAACGTAGTGGCTTTTTCTGACTCCGCCTGTCCTTTATTATTATTATTATTATTATTATTTTTAGCATCATACATATTGCTATGTGTCATTACGTTTGCCTCATTTGGACATATATTTCGGTTGATTTTTCTTTCTTGATTCAAAAAGTCGTAGTTGAGTTCGGTGTGTGTGTGTGTGTGTGTGTGTGTGTGTGTGTGCGCGTGCAAGAGCGAGCGCACGTGTGTGTGTGTATATATGTTTTTGCCATCGTGCGTGTTGTGAGCCTCGTTCCGAGGCAGAGCCCCCCATGGAAGGAGTTTGGCCCGGCTCTTGTCATGGACACCCCCGGCGATGCCACTTAAAAAAGCTCCGCATACTCTGTTGTCCGATGAATCGCGGAAATAGAAGACCTACAAGCTCACAGGGCGTTGTATCGCGTCGCGTTAATGAGCTTGTAGATCTGCTATTTGAAAATGTTTGCCCAAAATAGGGACGCCAGCGGTGAAAGGGGTTAACCCATTTAGACCTGAGGCCGATTCTAAAAACACCTTCTAAATCTAAACACCTTCTAAAGTTTTTTGGAAAAACGTCTGTTTGATTTGAATTATATATTTTTTTAAATCATATTGCTATATATTGTTGTTGTCGGGTGGAAACCTTGTATGTCATGAACAGTTCCTTTTTTATTATTTTAAAAACTATTTAAAATAGTCGATCTACAAGCGCACAACGCCTCGCGTCGCGAGGCGTTGTGCGCTTGTAGATCGGCTATTTTCACTACTTTTGTAGGACACACTTGTGTGATGAAGTAGGGCCTTAAGTTACAAAAAAAAACAAAAAACATTTGAAACTTGAAGATACAAGGTTCCTGCCCGACAGTGACAATATATAGTAACAACTGAAATTACACAGATGCTTTCCTGGATTGAAAGGTATGGGTCTAAATTCAATTCAATTTTATTAAAGTGTCAAATCACAACAAGTTGTCTCAAGACACTTTACATGTAGAGAAGAGACCCGACAATCCCACCCTGAACAAGCAATTTTTGCGACAGTGGCAACGAAAAACTCCCTCTTAACTGGAAGAAACGTCAGGCAGACCCTAGGTTCTAGGACGGCGGCCTTCTGCCTCGACCGTAAATGGGTGAATATACAACGGTCAGTGTGACCCACTGCCAAATACATGTTGGCAAACAGAGCATTTATTTTTCTTTGTGTCAGACCAGTGGTTCTAAGCCTTTTCTGTAGCTCTGGTCCACAGCATTAGCGAGTTCTCTCCAAGAAGTCGTGATAATTCCCATAGACAGAAACTTCCACTACAGAGCGAGGTCTCCGACTGTAGTAAAAAAAAAAGATTTCACCCACTCACCGAAACAAAGGCAGTTTTATAATGTTGAAAGACTATTCTCCTTGGTGGGAGACATTTCAGGACAGCCACCTGTTGTGTAAAATCCACTTTTTTGGGCAGATAATAAAACATGTCTGCCAGAAACTATTTTTATGTACTCAACTGCACCCTCTACAGATCTGGTCAACATACATTAGCGTTAGTAGGACGCAAAATATCGAGGGGAGGAAAAAGGAAACGAATGCAGGTCAAAATACAGGTGACAAGAAGGTCAGTTGGCTCTCATGCATTGAAGGAGAGGCATGAGCTCGGCCCTGGCCTCCCCTAGGCTGGTGAGGGGAGTGTAGCGCCCAGGATCACTTAGAAAATTGTCACCGGGTGAAAAATAAAGGTTACAAAATCGAGGGATAAAAATGTATTAAAAAAAAAGAAAAACGAAAATCTAAGAATTGTCAAAAAAAAATTAAATAGCAGATGTACAAGCTCTTCGTGACGCGATGAGAGCTTGTATATCTAATTATGTTTCTAACCCAACGCATCTGTGTCACTTTAGATTTCTTTGGCTATTCAAAAATAGCAGATATACAAGCTCATAGCGCGGCACCGAGTGCCGCGCTATGAGCTTGTAGATCTGCTATTTTTGAAAAATTGCGAAAATGATTTTTTTTTGCAAATCTGTGATGACAAAATGCTTCAAACCCTCCCCCCCTCAAAAAAAAAAAAGAAAGAAATCCCATGTCAGTGGCCAAACTCTTTCTGGGAGCATCTCTTGGTCACTGTGTTGAGAGGGAACCACAGTGAATATTATTATCATTATTATTAATATTTATGTACTTTTAACGTTCCAGTGGTTGCTGGTTTGCTTCCCTCATGCTGCCTGCTGCTCTGTTCTGTTCAAAACAAAAACAAAAAAACAATGAAACGCATTCTGAAATGTTTTCATGGGATTCAGAGGCACTCGCAAGAGACGCAAACTGCTTTTACTAAAAGGTTAAAACGGTGCATTTACACGGCGCCTTTCTCCCAAAAGCGCTTTAGAGTCCAGTATGAACTGCCTGCATGTATGCAGTCTGCTCTGCCACCAATCGCTCCGGGGGGGGGGGGGGGCGGGTGGGGGTGGGGGTGGGGTTGGGGGGGGGGATTTGGAGACATACGTGCTTGTTTTATGTTGAGCAAAAAGCATATCGGAGGTAGAGAAGTCTTTCTAAAACCGCGTTCACACTGACCTCTGCAAAGATACAGGCTTCCCCCATTACTTTGTCAATGGAAGCCGTCGACATGAAGGTATGAAGATGCACCCGACGTTTGTAGCCGAGCTGCGAAAGCGACAAAGCTGCCAAAAAAGTCGAGCTGCTTTCAACTCCAGCTACAAATATGCTGCGTGTAGCTTTGTATTTTGTGTCTTTTGTATCTAACAGTGTGAACATAGCATACGAATGCCGGTGGGTGGGGGGGGGGGGGGGGGGGGGGAATAAGAAGAAAACAAAAAGACAGACCTGTTTGAATGTCATGCGCACCGGTGCGACCAATTCAAATGTTTAGTCACACTTGATGGGTTATTTTTTTTTGGGGGGGGTGGGGGGTGGGTGGGGGGGGGGCGCTTGTGTGACCAAACCGGTCACACACTCAGGAGCCCTGCTGTCACGTGCCTGTCATCTCTTAACCCTTTAAGACCTGGAACGCATCTGTGTCACTTTTTGATTTGAGCTAAAAAAAAAAGCATTATTTTACATGTTGGCTATTCAAAAATAGCAGATCTACAAGCTCGTAGCGCGGCACCGAGTGCCGCGCTACGAGCTTGTAGATCTGCTATTTTTTGAAAAACTGAGAACATTTGTGCAAATCTTTGACTATATATGTTTTAAAGCGAACATTCGTAACTCAAATCTTTGCTTCTGGGGGTCCCTGGATCTAAATGTTTTGCGATGGGGGTCCGCGGCCAAATTCATATAGTTTTGGGGGTCCTTGACATGAAAAGCTTTGAGCACCACGGATATAGAAACATGCGTTTTTTGACATTACTGTTGGGATTTAGAAGACATTTGTAGAATCGGCTTCAGACAAGAACCATTGAGACATGAGGCCCATTCTACAAATTGCCGTCTGAATCAGTAGTGCTCAAACCTTTTTCGAGCCAAGGACCCCCCCCCCCCCAAAAAGGATATGTATTTGGCCGCGGACCCCCCATCTGAATGGTGTTTTGTCCCAGTAACCCCCCAGAAGAGAAGATTTGTGTTAAAATAAATCTAAGGATGGGGGAAAGGGCCTACTCTCTGTGTGGAGTTTGCATGTTCTCCCCGTGTCTCCTAGGGTAGTTAATACCCTCACAAAAACATGTAGTAATCCTGGTCACTACACTGCCTCCCCCTGGTCAGCCGGGGCGCCTGATGGAGGGGAAAGGAACTGGTTGGAATAACGTGTTCCTTCCGTGCGCTACGTCCAACCAGGGAAACTCTCCTCCTGTCGGGTGACAAGAAGGTCAGTTGGCTCTCATGCATTGAAGGGGAGGCATGAGCTCGGCCCTGGCCTCCCTAGGCTGGTGAGGGGAGTGTAGCGCCCAGGATCACTTTCAAAAATTGGCACCGGGTGAAAAATAAGGGTTACAAAATCGAGGGATAAAAATGTATTAAAAAAAAAGAAAAACGAAAATCTAAGAATTGTCCAAAAAAAAATTAAATAGCAGATGTACAAGCTCTTCGTGACGCGATGAGAGCTTGTATATCTAATTATGTTTCTAACCCAACGCATCCGTGTCACTTTAGATTTCTTTGGCTATTCAAAAATAGCAGATCTACAAGCTCATAGCGCGGCACCGAGTGCCGCGCTATGAGCTTGTAGATCTGCTATTTTTGAAAAATCGTGAAAACGATTTTTTAAAATATTTTTTCCCGAAAAACTGTTTAGGATTTAGATTTTTTTTTTAGAAGCGGCCTCAGGTCTTAATGGGTTAAAAAAGGAAGACCAAAGGTTCAGCCCCGTAGTAGTAGTAGAGAATGAAGGGTTTGAATGCATTCTCTGGACCGACGGTTCAAAAAGTCTCTCTCCGGCCCCCCTCTAGGGAAGGACTCGTTGACCCTGGTGTTCGTGGAGACCAAGAAAGGCGCCGACGCCTTGGAGGACTTCCTGTACCGCGAGGGCTACGCCTGCACCAGCATCCACGGCGACCGCTCCCAGAGGGACCGCGAGGAGGCCCTGCATCAGTTCAGATCGGGCCGCTGCCCCATCCTGGTGGCCACAGCGGTTAGCATCTATAGCCGTCTGTGTGTGTGTGTGTGTGTGTGTGTGTGTGTGTGTTTTAGACCAGTGGTTTTCAACCTTTTTCATGCCAAGGACCCCTTAAATTGATATCACATTTGGCCGCCGGACCCCCGTTTGAAAATGTTTTGTGCCAGGGACCCCCCCAGAAGCAAAGATATCAGTACATTTTCGCTTTAAAAAAATATAAATATTCAGAAGATATGCACACTTTTTCAAGGTTTTTCAAAAATAGCAGATCTACAAGCTCATAGCGCGGCACTCGGTGCCACGCTATGAGCTTGTATGTCTGCTATTTTTGAATAGCCAAAGCTAAAGTGGTTAAAAATGATTGTGACGCCATGTTAACACATTTAGCTGGGGACCCCCTGGTACTACCACTGGTGGTCCCCGGACCACTGGTTGAAAACCACTGTTTTAGACAGTGGGGGCGGTGGGTTCTCACTCAACCGTAAACAAACCAACATACAGCATAAGTGTATAAACTTAATACGCTAGGCCTAGGGTTTCTAAAGTGTCGTTTTAAGGACCTTTAAGACCTTTTTGATACCGTTAAAATAACATAAAAAAGACCATTACTGCATCAAAGGTAATCAACAAACTATACTATAAAAAAACTACATTGGCCAAATTGTCTAATATTATCTAAGAAATAGGCAAACATTTTGAAAATGGCCGATCTATAAGCTCACAACGCCTCGCATTGCGAGATTGTAGATCGGCTATTTTCCCCAGTTCAAATATGACATTTTTTGGGGGTCCCGCCCTGAAAGGTTAACCCAATGGTCCACGGGATCGCAAACACTGACTGTGAATGATTTACACAGTTAGGTTTTCAGGGTCAGTGATGATGACTTTGTACGTTGCCGATTTAAAAAGCTGTGTGGGTCAGAATTCAAACTTTTAAGTCCTCACTAAAGAACTGGCTTAACAGCGACGGAACCCGATTGACTATAAATGTATAAATGTCTTGTGTCCGATCAAAAAGAACTGTACTTATATAAGGGGCCGTGTCTGTGAGCTGCATTGCCATGCATTTCTATGGTAAAGACGCGCCGGAGTGCTCCTCCTTCAAGTGGCCGAGCATCGCGCTGCAGCTCTCCAGCATTTCTTTGGCTGAGCGCTTTAAGCTGAAAAAGTTAAAACTTTTGGAGAGAAGTGCCGCTCATACCTTAGCTTTTGCTGAACTGACGCCACTGTAGTCTAGGCAAACTAGCTCATTTTTTACCTAAAAGTCAAAAGTAATTCTAACAGATTTTTTCCTTCTCAGACCATTTCTATGAAGTCACCAGAACAACATACTTTAACTTTTAAGTCCTAAGAAATCCTGGTTATATGCGTAAATATGCTTAATTGGCATCAATACAACATGGCTGCCAAATTATTGTCAAAAAGCCATGTAAATGATGCTCATAAAAGGCTGTCTGTGGACACGGTGCATAATACTGCTTTTATTCCCTCCACGTTCAACAGGACCACAATGAAAATAACATTTTAGCTTTCTTGTGTTGCGCCATCCTTTTGACTTTTTTTGTATGCAATGGTGTGTTGTACATGTGACTATTATTGTCAATGAATGAACCATTTGAACCCTAGCGTCCCTAACTCCCTATTCCGAGGAGACATGTTATGAGCTTGTAGATCGGATGTATTCGGTGTGTTAGGCTGGGCTCCAGCCAAGATGCAAGATTGCTTTATTTGTTTTATGTGTTTTCCATCTGCAAGCAGCGTTAGAAAAAAATACTAAATTGTGTTTCTCCATACAAGAATAAAAACAAAAGCCACATTATAGTGTTAATTTTGTTGACTAAACAATTTCAGATGACTAAAATGGGACTAAATCTAAATGGTGTGTTATTCAAAAGACTAAGACTGCCACATTAGTAAATAGGGGTTAAGTGGTTAACTTCTGGTTGAGACTATTAACACTGGCAGTGTTAATTTAATTTTGTTGACTAAGAATTTGATATTTAATCGACTAAGACTAGACTAAGACTAATCAATTTCAGATGACTAAAATAGGACTAAAACTAAATGGTGTGTTATTCAAAAGACTAAAGGCCTTTGCAGTCAGGGTGCGATTTTTCTCATGTACACCGGCTCCCAATTTGACAGATATAGGAGTGGTGCCAACCACTCCTATATCTGACTTTGTCCGTCCGTCTGTGTGTCCGTCCGTGTGTCCGTCCGTCCTTGACCAATCAGCACGGCTGATTGGTCAAGCTTCACGTGACACGTGACAATATGGTGTCGCGTGACAACATATTGTTGCTGATTGCAACACAAGGATGTAACCAGTTACACTTTCGAAGGCACCACTCTCTTCACACTGGGTGTGATTTTTTTTTTCCTTGACATGAAAACGTTTGAGCACCACTGATGTAGAAACCACTCCTATATCTGACTTTGTCCGTGTGTCCGTCTATATCTGACTTTGTCCGTGTGTCCGTCTATATCTGACTTTGTCCGTGTGTCCGTCTATATCTGACTATATCTGACTTTGTCCGTGTGTCCGTCCGTCCGTCCGTCCGTGTGTCCGTCCTTGACCAATCAGCACGGCTGATTGGTCAAGCTTCACGTGACACGTGACAATATGTTGTCACGTGACAACATATTGTTGCTGATTGCAACACAAGGATGTAACCAGTTACACTTTCGAAGGCACCGCTCTCTTCACACTGGGTGTGATTCTTTTTTTTTCTTCAATCGAACCCAGTTCGATTTGTGCGTCTTTTCGCATGCTGTAAAAACTGATTGACTAATCGCACCCTGTCTGCAAAAGGCCTTAACACTGCCACATTAGTAGATGGGGTCTAAGTGGTTATATCATTTATCAACTATATACTCACACTGCCCTCTCCTTTTCTCATTCCTCCTGCTCTCTCCCCATCCGGCCACCAGGTGGCAGCCCGTGGTCTGGATATCTCCAACGTCAAGCATGTCATTAACTTCGACCTGCCCAGCGACATAGAGGAGTACGTTCACCGTATCGGACGCACAGGCCGCGTGGGGAACCTGGGTAAGGATAATAAATGTCCACACATGAAAGACGGTATGCTATTGTTTCCATGGAGCCATGGCTTATGGCTTGGCCATTGTGAACTGGGAGACCCATTTAATCGCATGAATCCATTTAGA
The DNA here is from genome assembly GCF_963454915.1 of Gymnoscopelus microlampas. Lineage (NCBI taxonomy): Eukaryota > Metazoa > Chordata > Actinopteri > Myctophiformes > Myctophidae > Gymnoscopelus > Gymnoscopelus microlampas. The sequence goes on along the minus strand of NC_139961.1, from coordinate 8,529,009 downwards.
CCTGGAACGCACCGCGTGTCATTTTTCAAGATTTGTTCGGGCTATTCAAAAATATTTTTTGAAAAATAGTGAAAATTTGTGCTAATCTTTGAATTTATACATATTTTTAAAGCGAACGTTTGTAACTCAAATCTTTGCTTCTGGGGATCTCTGGAAAAACATATTATGAGATATTTTTGTTTTTTAAATATTTAAATATTTTATGTCTTTCATATTTTTTTATGTAAAAAAAAAAAAAAAAGGATTTAGAAAACATTTTTAGAATCAACCTCAGGTCTTAATGGGTTAATTATTACATTCAACCCATTAAAACCGGGAAAGCACTTTGTGCCGCGCTGCGAGCTTGTAGATCTGCTATTTTTGATCATTTTTTAAAAAATCTTGAAAGTGTGAGAACTACTGCTTGCAGAATCAGCCTCAGGCCTTAACGGGTTAAGTGCCAAAACAGAATGCTGAAATGTACAGTCAGTCAGGCAATGGTCAATGCTTAGAATAAGAGGAATAGAATAGTCCCCACTTCACTGTATATTTGCACATATGTGTTTTTGCATTTACCCATCCTATAATCACTAGGAGCAGTGAGCAGCCATTCTACGGCGCTCGGGGCACAATTAGGGCTTAAAGGGATAGTTCACCCCCAAAATGACTTTTTTTCTATCGATTAGTCACCCCCATGGAGACTTGAATTGATGGATATTTTTTGAGTTTTTGTCTCATTCCTAAGACAATAGATTAGATGACCGGCAGCGGTTCCGGTAGGAGACACAAAGAGCCTCCTTTGTGTCTCCTACCGGAACCGCTGCCTACCGGTCCGGTGGTCATCAAATTATTGGTTTAGGAATGCGACAAAAACAAACAAAAAAATACCCATGAATTCAAGTCTCCATGGGGGTGACTAATCGATATAAAAAAGGTAATTCTCTGGGGTGGAATCGCACCTGGAACGACCAGGGCCTCTGGCTTCCCAGGCGGGCTCACTAACCACTCGGCTTATGGCCCCCCCAGAATGTATGTACGACTAATTGTACGACTTGTGCTCTCTGTGTGTGTGTGTGTGTGTGTGTGTGTGTGTGTGTGTGTGTGTGTGTGTGTGTGTGTGTGTGTGTCTGCTCAGGACTGGCCACGTCGTTCTTCAACGACAAGAACGGCAACATCACTAAAGACCTGCTGGACATCCTAGTGGAGGCCAAACAGGAGGTTCCCTCGTGGCTGGAGAGCCTGGCGTACGAACACCAGCACAAGAGCAGCAGCAGAGGCCGCTCCAAGAGGTACACACACAGTTTTTTTTTTTAAATAAAGATTTCATTTTTTTGGGGACTTTTATGCCTTTATTTGTAGGACAGTAGACTGACAGGAACCCGCGACACGCTGTCAGGCTGGCATTGCAGCCTAGGGTGCCTGGACTGCCACGCCACAAATCTGCTGTTAAAAATTAACACTGGTGGCCTGTGTTCATTTTTAACACATTGACTGCCTAGATCGAGTTAACTCGATATTAACTTTTCATCACTTGCCTGCCAAGATCGAGTTAACTCGATTTTAGCAAAAAAAAAATATATATATATTTTTTTTTCACTTTTTTTTTTTTAATTTGACCCAAAGACCAAGGAGATATGAATTTTCGAAGATCTTTACTCTCATCCACTTCCTTGTTAACTTAAAACTTTAAAATTGTGTATCTCGGCTCCTGAGTACTTTTTTTTTTTTCATTGAAAAATCTCTGGCAGGAATAACAATAGGCAGTGAAAATAATTCAGGCAGTCAATGTGTTAACATTAGTGATAGTCTTTTGAATAAAATGTAATTTAGTTTTAGTCATATTTTAGTCATCTGAAAAGTTGTAGTTTTAGTTGACTAAATATCATAAGATTTTCTTTGACTAAATCTACAGTGGATTTTGTCGACAACATTTGTTTTTGCCGGTGCCTTGATGGCGTCGTATTAACTGATTTTACACTTTGTTGCGTGGTGAAAATAGCCGATCTACAAGCTCACAACGCGCCTTGCTGCGACGTGTTGTGAGCTCGTAGATCTGCTATCTTCAGAGCGGAACACCCGAGCGCAACCAAGCATAAAATGACTTGGCTCTTTAGTTCTACTGGATCTCTTCTCCACTAGATCCCTCCCTGACATGTTTAGTCTAGTTTTTATTTGTTGACGAAATCGTCAATATATTTAGTCAAATATATATTGGGTAAAGCGAAGTCCAGCGTAGAAGGGCTTGTCGGTGCTCCAACAGGGACAACTGGCATCAGAGAAAATAACAATACCCGGGGTACTTCAGGAGAGATTACCCAAATGAAATGAAACTGTTTGACTCTGAGGAAGACGGAAAGTGGAAACGTCAGTCACCCCTTGCAAAACAATAAATCACGAGCAGACCAGTCCAGTGCTCCTGTTTATTTTGTTTGGGTAGTCTCTCCTGAAGTGCCCAAGTATTATTATTTTCTCTGTTTATACTACTGTACTTGTGAGGACATCAACATTTTAGGACGCCGATTTTATGAATGCCATATTTACAATTTTGTGATTTTTTATTTTATTTTTTACCGTAAGCCTAAAGAAAAATAGCAGATCTACAGTTGTCGGTCAGCAATTTTTCGGTGCATGACACCATCACGCAACTAAGTTTAAATCAGGCATAACTCGTATCTCTAATCCCTAAACCTAACTTCTAAATGTCTAATCCTAAACCTAACCCCAATCTGAATTGTTTTCTAATAGTAAAGATATTTTTTCAAGCATGAAACGACCCCTTTTTTTTGTGCCGACCAAAATGGTCCCCACAACGTCCATTTCTCGTATTCTTTGATTAATTCATTGAATACTTTATTAACAGTTGTGCAGATTGTACGGTTTACAATGATTGTTAAAAGGATAACTTTCCAATGTGGTCCTGTGTATTCAATTCATTCTGCTATACTTGTGGGGACATTTAGCCCTCACATGTACAGTATAGTCATACAAGCGCACACACACACACACACACACAGAGGAGCGCTTTGCCGTTCTTGAAGTTCTTGTTCGATGGGAGCTTTTCTAACGTATGGTTTCCCACCCCCCAAGGTTCTCCGGCGGCTTCGGAGCACGCGATTACCGGCAGACCAACACCGGGGGTGGCGGAGGGGGCTTCGGAGGCCGCGGGGGCCGTGGCCAGGCGGGGCACGGCGGGAACCGCGGCTTCGTAGGAGGTAAGGGTCTGTTCGTCGTCGCACCGGTTCGCACGTGAAGGCAATTCCAACGGGACTAATGGCCCGATTTCTACTTTGTTCCGCGCCGTGTCTGTGTCACACATCGAAAGCAGCCGCTCTACAAGCTCGTGAGCTTGTAGAGCGGCTGTTTTTCGGCGCAGCGCCGCCGCCGCGCAACCAAGTGTAACATCAGGCTTGAGAACATTAACGGAACACGTGGGAACCCCAAAGCCACTACAGTGCTGATGTTTAGAGATGGATGTTTTTACCAAGGGGCAAAGCTTGGATATTTACCATGAGGCCAACACAGAAGCTTATGAATGGCCAGAGTGTGGCACTGCGGTGTCAGAAAGAATTTATTTTAAGGCAAGTGAATGGGTTTTTTGACAAACTTTAGACTAGATTTTCTTACCGTAATAAAAATGGGCATAAATTCTAGCCGCTAGTTTAAAGTCTCCTTTCAATCATCAGGATATGCGTTTTGCTCCCATTTATTTTAAAATTGACGATAAAGTAGGCTATTCTCTAGGAGGGGCGGGATGATTTGATTGACAAGCTACACAACCAATAGCATTCATTCCCCGCCCCCGCTCTTGATTGACAAGCTACCCAACCAATAATGGTCTGGTCGCATTCTGCAGGATATGACGCGATATTGAAAGATGGCGGACCCACAGTCTTGGAGCAATCGGCTTCATTTTCGGTCTGTAGAAAGCAGGGGAGTGGCTTTGTCCATTCATTTTTTTTACAACAACGTGTGGTGAGCGCAAATTGTGGTCCGATGGCGGTGGGCCTGAACCCTACTTAACGACTCTATGACCACATCATATTAAATGAGTTTAAGCAGGACCAGTGTCCTGGAAAGATAACTCCACCTGTTAACTCAATTTCAACCCATTAAGACCTGGGACGCATCTGTGTCACTGATTTGAGCAAAAAAAATGCATTATTTTACACGTTGGCTATTCAAAAATAGCAGATATACAAGCTCATAGCGCGGAGGGCCGCGCTATGAGCTTGTAGATCTGCTATTTTTGAAAAATCGTGCACATCTTTGAATATATATTATTTTAAAGCAAACATCGTTAACTCAAATCTTTGCTTCTGGGGGGTGGGGGGGTCCCTGGAACGAAATATTTTGTGATGGGGCTCCACGGCCAAATACGTACAATTTTGGGGGTCCTTGACATGAAAAAGATTGAGCACCACTGATGTAGAAACATACGTTTTTTCAGAAAACTGTTGGGATTTAGAAGACATTCGTAGAATCGGCTTCAGGCCTTAATGGGCTAAAGTGTCAAATCGGTGTCTCAAGACACTTTACATTTGTCATGTTCATGGATTACAGTTGGATTGAAGTTCTCAATCGCCACGACTCATTTCAGTCATTCGTATTCCCATAGAAGCCAGCATGTCTTCTATGGAAGCATGTTGTGCATGGAAAATAGCCCGTCTACAACATATTGTAGATATAGGGCTATTTTCGGTTCTATCTTAAGATTAGTAGCATTTGAAGAGGTCAAACTAGCAATATGTTCAGAAGCATCCAACATAAAATCTTAACAGTCTCAGATATTTAATATAAAAGCAAAGGTTTAAAGCCTCGATCTGTAATTTTCTCACCTGGTTGCCAGTATGTTAGAAGGGGGCTCTTTTCGTAATGTTTCACACATTAACCCATTAATACCTGGAACGCATCTGTGTCACTTTAGATTTCTTTGGCTATTCAAAAATAGCAGATATACAAGCTCATAGCGCGGCACCGAGTGCCGCGCTATGAGCTTGTAGATCTGCTATTTTTGAAAAATCGTGAGAATTATTTTTTAAATATTTTTTCCCGATTTTTATTTTATTTATTTTTTTAGGATTTTGAAAATGTTTAGAAGCGGCCTCAGGTCTTAATGGGTTAAAGGTCGTGAGATTTTTTATTTCTGCTTTAATCCATGCATGTTCTCAACTCTTCCCTTTTCACCCAGGTGGTTTCGGTAACTTTTACAGCGGCGACGGCTACGGAGGCAACTACTCCCACTCCCAGGTGGACTGGTGGGGCAACTAGACTTCCTCTCACCCCCCCTGCCTTCTGCTCCCTACTCCCCTACCCCCCCCGCCCCCCCCCAAGACCTCGCCCCCCCCCCCCCCCCCTCCAGCACCTCCTCTTTTCTACACCCACCCCATCCCTCCCTCCTTCCCTCCTCCCTCCCAGACTTGTCTTCACCAGCCGTCGTCCTTCTAAAGAGGTCACATCCGGTCATTTCTTCACCGCTTGCCCCCCGTCCCCGCAAAGTCTTCGTTACCTACCAGCTAGAGGCGCCCCCTTTGTTTAGTCTTTAGTTGTTGTTGTTTTTTTTTTCCTTTCCGTGAAGACCGCTAACAATCCTAGCTCATTTTGTTTTTTTCTTCTGTAGGGAATGCGAAGGACACATTTATATACCCACTGAAGTTTTCTGGTGAACATACAATAACCAACTAAATGAAAACTATCGAGGCGTTTTGCACGCTGCGTGATTTTTTTCATAGTGTATCGTCAAGCGGGACGTTTTGAGAGAACCCTTCCGCTACCCCCCCCCCCCCCCCCCCCCCCCCCCCCCGTAACGTCGACGCTTTGCCTCAGAACGTGAACTCGAATCGCCGATTTTAAAACGGAACGGATCTCGTAGATGACTTGACAAGTCGGTCAGTCAGTCAGACAGACAGACTCCCAGCTCTGAAACCCCTTCTGTAGCTCTGAGGGTCTGTGGGTTCTCTGGCCTAACGGAGCCCGACAGAGAGAGAGGGGGAGCAGCTTAGCGAGAACCTGGGCAGACGTCGGATTTGAACGTACCTTTTTTTGTGTTTTTTTTGTTTTTTTTTGCTGAGACGCTCTTGGTTTTCTTACCAGTTTTTACTTTTTAAACCAGCCTCAGACGTAGTTGTCACTCGTGAATCAAGGTTTGTTATGGTATCCCCCCCCCTACCCACCCACCCTCCCCCACTCGTTGAAAATGTATTCCATTACTATGAGTTCGCCCAGGCCTGAAACAGATGTTTAATATTGAGAGAAGGGTCTAGAGAGAGAAGGAGCTTCCCGACCGTTTTATCGCAGTGGTTCTCAAACGTATTTTTTATTTTTTTTATTTTTTATTCAAGGACCCCCCATGACTCTCATAAGAGTTACACACCTGTGAGGGTTCATTTGGAAGCACCACACGGAACCCTTAGGGTCCCTGGACCACCACCCCGCCCCCCCTCTTTGAGAACCACTGGTCTTATCGGAATGTTTCAGAAAAGCCAGAGTCTTTTGGTTCAGCAAGGAGGTGTTGTTTGGTTGCCCCCCTGCTGGCAACGATGATAGCAAATGTAGACTCTTAGGACTTGTCGTTCTTTATTTCACCGCTTACAAATGACTGCATTTTCCTTATTTTTTTAACGAAACAAAATGGAGGATCATTTGTTTGTTTATGTACTGTGCCTTTCAAAATTAGTACTTTCTTCACTTATTTTATTTTTTTCCCCTTTTGTTCTTATTGTCATTTATAACTGGCCAAAAGAAAATATATACTGGCCAAAATCTGACAAATAAAAGATGTATTTAATGTCCTATTTGGGTTTAAACATTTTCTTTAGTTAAAATTTTATTTGGAAGGAAAAATCAAACTAGGCTTGAACTAAATCAAACCTTGGCAAAAAAAATATAAATAGAATAAAAAAAACATAAAAACCACTGCGATGATGACGCAACGCAACTCGACACGACTTCTCGTTCGTCTTACCGGAGTTCACATTTTTGTCACAGGGTTTTTGATGAGCTGTTTCCCAAAAGCACTACCGCTGTATGAATATCCATTCACACTTCCCTTTAGTGCTTTTTACTCGGCTGACGCTCTTACCCAGAATGTGGCTTGCTTGTGAGTGAATGAATGAATGACTGGGTAAGAGTGAGTCAATGGAAGTAGAAGAAAAAGTACATTTTAAAGACAAATTCAAGTCGATCGGCACTTCTCATCATAGTGGTAACAGCGTTGCTGTCGGGCAGAAACCTCTTATCTCCATATCTTTTAACTTTTTATGTTTATTCGTAAATTAATGCCGCACTTGATCATACTACAGTGTCAGACAAAAGTATCAAATATAACAGATCTGCAAGCTCAAAACGCGCCGCAAAGCGGCCCGTTTTGAGCTAGTCGATCTTCTTTTTTTTTGGTTGCTATTTTTCTATTTGAATCCTGAAAAGTTACAGTTTTGGACACGAGGTTTCCAACCAACAGCAACGACATGCTTTTGGGAATCAAAACCTTGTTTAATGACCGATTTGTCATGTAAATGAGCTCGTTTTCGGGGTTTCCCAGAGCTGTGTTGACTCCGACTTTTCCCTCTGAATTTCAAATCAACAGAGCCACCGATTTTGAAAGGGTTTGGAAAAAAAGCTGTGAAAGTGGATGCCGTTTTGTTGCCCCTCCTGCCGTCCTGGTCTTTATCCGTTTTATTTAAACGATGAGATTGTGCAAATGGAACCAAAATGTACCATTTCGTACGATCTCAGGGTTTAAGGCTGCAATCCATAACCTTAATGTCATGGGATTCGAACCCGGAGCCCCCCCCCCCCCCCCCCCCCACCATGCAACCGCCAAAATGTCTACTGCTGAGCTAATATAGAAAATCAGTTTGGGCAGAGGATAAATCGAGTTTTGAGCGTCATGCATCATTAATTTTCGGCTTCATGCAATGCCACTTGTAAACCAGGTATAGGCCAACTACAACCACCGCAGTTGTTGGTCGCATTGTATTAACATACTCTACTCACTCGCACACACAAGGAATGCAGCTTTGAATTAACGCATTCCATTTAAGGGCCGTCCACACACGGAAGACTATACCTTAATTTATACATCGTTCACCGCTGTATGTCATTAAGCGTTGTGGTACGGGACTCAGCCATCCACCTGAGCTAGAAGGAGTTTTAAAACTGTATCTATAGTTAAAGCTCTAGTACTTGGTGTGGACGGGCCATTAGCGTGCGTGAAAATGAGCCGGCAAGTGACTTGGCGACAACAACAACAACCAGGAAGCAGGAGGATTTGTGGAGCCAAAAACGGCTTGCCGCTGAAAAACGACAACGTTCCAAACTCTTACCAAAATCGACGGCCTCGGTTTACGAGTGGGGAAAGGTCGTTGGCGCTAGCACGCTTCTGGGAAACCGTCTCCTGTTTCCGCCGATTTTTAACCCATTAAGACCGGGAACGCGTCTGTGTCATTTTTAGATTTCTTTGGCTATGCAAAAAATAGCAGATATACAAGCTCAGTGCGCGGCACCGAGTGCCGCGCACTGAGCTTGTAGATCTGCTATTTTTTTTGAAAAATCTTGAAATATTTTTAGGGTTTCTTTTTCTTCAAAAAACGTAGGATTTAGAAAACATTTTTAAGAATCGCCTCAGGTCTTAATGGGTTAAGACGGGAGAGATTCAACGACAGACGTTTTCAACCCCTTGTCTGCCAAAACCATCTTTCAAGGGGATTCACATGGAGGAAAAAAAAAAAAAAAAAAAAAGACGAAAATATAAAGAGTTCAAATAAAATTCTTGCTCACTCTATCCTGGAGAGTTATATGAAGAGTCTTCTCTAAAATAAGCCATTCCAGTTCCGTCATCTGTGTATTTTTTAAAACCATAGCGTTTTAAGTCGGGGATGAACCGTCAAGACTGGGCCACTATAAAGTAACCCCCCCCCCCTCTCCTATCCCACAGCAGTGCCAAGAATGGGCTGTACCGCACAACTTAACCACTTAATGATATTTGAAAACGGCTCGATCTGCAAGCTCACAACTTGTCGCACAGCAATGCGTTGTGAGCCTGTAGATGGGCTGCTTTAACAATTTGGCTTAGGATAACATTTAGTCGTCAGTACAGCCCGTCTCTCCTGGCAACATCATTAAATAATGTCTCGCTGAGGGACACACACACGTCCTAATTTGGCTTCCAGAAACGGCCGTCTTTCATCCCTGCTTGAGATTCCAGCCCACCGTTCATTTGGACTGTATAGTGGTTGAAGGTTCAATTCTCCTCAAATGTAAATAAACTAAACTCAGCACAGCAGAGCAGGGTAAAGAAATGCACTGTTGCTACCTGATGGAAAGGGGGGGGGAAAAAACATGTATTTATTAATCAATTTTCATCAGGGGGTTTGATTTACTTAATTTAGGTGAACCACTTTGTTGTCAGGAAATTGAGCTGTTAAGATTGTAGTTGTGATGAAACATTGCAAATGCAAGCGAAGAATCTCATGAAAATAGATCAACACAAACTAGACACTTAACCACATACCAGGTGAAGTGAGGTCGGTTGCCTTTTGGTCCGCATAGTTCCTGGTGAGCGTTGCTCAGTGGGCAATTTGTATACAATCCAACCACATGATCCCTAGCATCCCTATTTTGGGCCCAACAAAAATACTACCAATTCATAGCAGCAATGGGGTTGTTATCTCCTTCAGTTGTCGCCTCAAATTGCCCACTGGCTTTAAAGAATCACCGCGGCCGGACCCAGGCGACAAAACGCGTGCAAGTGTTGTTGTTTTTTGGTCAAGGATTTAAAAGAATTCCGCCAAGCGAAAAAAAAAAAGAAAAGAAATTCTGCAGAAGCCTTTTTAATTTTGTTTAATATCTTTTTTTTTTTTCTCTCTCTCTCTCTCTCTGTAAGCGGCATTTGAATCTGCATGTCGTTTTTCTGGTCCGGTCCAAGTTGAACCGTATATAAAACACAAGCTATTCCCCTCTAGGCGAGGACAAAGTTGGATCGAGAGGTCTGGGAAGTTTGATGACTCTGACCCTTAACTGCAGTTGAAGTCCGCTGGATTTAGTCTTAGCACATACAAGTGCACGTGTGCAAAAGTTCCAGGGCCCTCTGGGCTCGTGCAGGTCATGTTGGAATTTTCAGGCGCACCTCGGCACAAATAACTTATTTTTTATTCTCCCATAAAGTTGTCTGAACTGATATTTGCTAGCTTGTTCGGTGAAGATGCTCATGCCGACTCTCGGTGTGATTTGGCGTGGCACCGAGATACCCTTGTTTTTCTTTTCTTTTCTTTTTTATTAAAGCCCACCCCATGTAAAACTACTACGAAGTCCACACGCTAAGGCCCCCGAGGCAGGGCTGCACATTTTATAATCCTCAGCAATAGCTGAATAGCTGAATTCAGGAGTCATAGCGCAGGTGCAAATGACAATCAGGTGACTGTGATGGGATGGATGGAAAAAAAACTAAAAGAATTGTTGTAGATGTAGCATTTTTTGGAGGACTTTTACGCTGATTTAACCTCTTTCTTGAAACTGAAAGTCAAGTAAAAGCGAGGGCCTTACAATGATGTGTTTAAATGTGTATTGTTGTACACCCATGCTGTCATAGGATTCGATAGATTGTTGCAGCTTATTGAAGATTCCTGGTTGGCCGATAGACAGGAAGTTTGTGTTCACGTCGGCTTTTGTATGTTTACCGTCGTCACGCCAGGCTCTTAAGGCCGCTTTGTGTCGTGCGCCGAAATAACCGATCTACAAGCTCGACACTGTTGCGAGCTTGTAGATCGGCTATTTTCGGCACGCGACCCGTCATACGAAGGAGTGTAAGTTAGGCACATCCAGGATCAACTGGTACACCGTCACATTGTCTCACAGCTTCCATGTTGCGCACTGCTTGCTGGGGAATAGAACGACACAAGTCTTTAAGTCCCAAGCGATCGGGACCAGAGTGCTTTTTTTCCCCAAAATAAATTGACATCTTTTGCACTTTGACTGCTGTAAGTGTTCGGTGTACATACAAAATAATAAAGGGATACTGTGGCATTTTTTAAATGTCATGTTAGTCTTAGCTTTCCTTTACTACAAGGGCACTGGCACTTAAGTGGCTCGTTGGCACAATCCCCCTTCCACGTGTCTTAGGGATTTACGTGTCGCAAGGGATTAAGAAAATTATGTTAATGCCTGGTAACGTGTAATATTTCCTTGTTGACATATTTGAAATCAATGCCATTACATTAATGAAGCAAACGCGCATGCATTGACATTTTGTGTTATTCGTTGGCAGCTACTGCATGTCTTCAAACAAGACCACAAAATAAGAGAGCTTCCCAACATCTCAGAGAAATGAAATTGGCATTCCTTATGCCTGATTTATACTTGGTTCGGCATCGTGTCACGCATCGAAAATAGCCGATCTATGCATCGCCGGGCGATACGTTGTGAGCTTGTAGAGCGGCCATTTTCTATGCAAGGCACCAGCGCACAGCTAAGAATAAAAAAGGTGTCACTAGCCGTTACCTTTCAAATAGGAGCTTATTTTGTTGTTTTGTTGGCTAAAACTGATAAAACCTGTATTATAGCAAATTATATATTTTTTGACGGTACCTCCGAGTCAGTTTTTAAAATGTCAGTGAATCCCTTAAAAAAAGAGAAACAAAGGCTATACATTTTATATGACATTGGCATGGTGCCTTGATTTTTGTATCGCCGTATGCGATGATCAGGGCTGGTTTTTCCACTTTGGGAAAATGTTCGATATACCGATTTCAGCTTCAAACTGCTTAAAATTCAACACCCAGTACATTTATTTATTTGCTCGACGAAAGCACATTTGATTATAGTACATCAATGTCTTTTATTTTTTATTTTCTTGTAACATTTTGTACGTGTCGTCTGCTTTGGCTAAGTAAGAATTCAGCGTTGGCTGATCTCCTCCCGAGTTCTCATTTCAAAACTGTTCCAACCCCGTTGTAGGGAAAAGGAAAAGAAAAAAAAACGCTTCGATGCCTTAAAAATGACCACAGACACCCCCCAGTGGGTGACGGTGTTGTGTCACTTAATTTACAGGCTCACCCATGTGGCAGAGCCACGAGCTGACACGCAAAGCAGGGTCACCGGAGCGGACTTGACTTTATAAACAGTGGAGGTTTTCCAATGGATACAGAACAATTAAAATGGTGCTATACGTTTTTTTGTCTTTTGCAGCCTGTCGGGCCCACTTTCTTGGTTGTTTTGAAAGTGAACAAAAAGTGGTAGTTTTACACTTATTAGAAACGTTCTTTTTATTGCACAATTACGTCTTTAGAAGGAAAAAAAGTCAAAGCTTCCGAGAAGTGTTTCCGTTGTGTGCGGGTATGTGTGTGTGTGTGTGTAAGTGTGTGCGTGTTAGAGAGACAAGTGAACAGTTTGCAACTGATAGCCGCTACACACTAAAATCCAGTGTTAATGTATCCATTTGTAACTCTGAGCCGGTACAAATGTAACCAAATGGACCCTTACGGGTCCATTTGGTTACATTTGTACAGGCTCAGAGTTACATTAACCCTCCAGGATTTTTATAGCATAGGTGTCATACAAGGAGAGAGTTCCTCAAAGCTTCCAGGCCGGGTGTTTAGTTTGTGTGCGTGCGTGTGTGTGTGTGTGTGTGTGTGTGTGTGTGTGTGTGTGTGAGGGGGGAGGGGAGGGGCGTCCAGACTGAAATGTAGTTTGAGTTTTTGAAAAAGAGGGGATGGTTTTTTTTTTCTCACAACTATGAAGCAGAATTTCTTTGGGACCAGGGGGAATTCTAGTTACCTGTCACTGGAGGGATTTAGCTATTTGCACACACAAGTACTAGAGTCTACTTTCGCTGCTAGTTTGTATAATTTATCGAGCATTTTTGAGAAATATTTATTTTTGTAAGCCTAACGATGAAAAAAAAAAGTTGATATTTTAAAAAAGTGACTTGACCAAAAGACAGTAAACATAAAAAAAAAAATAACAAAAAAAAAATAACAAAAAACACTGGCACTTGAATGTCGAATGTCATCGGTATGAGTGGAGATTTCTATTTTTCTGGGGTAGTGTGAGCTTTTTAAATGTTAAAGATGCGACGTGTGGGGGTTTCTCTTCAATATATCACTGTGTTATTGACATGGGATGGCACTTTCTTATGCCAACCCCAGCCCCAAAAAAGCGCAAGTAGCGTCCTGCCTACTTGTGCTGTCGTTTTATCTAGAGAAAAAAAAAAACTAAAAGAAACAAGAAAATCCAAGACAAAAAGAGTGAGGACGATAACTAATGTACTGTAATATGGCCAAAGAAAACACCTCACGCGGAGTCTTATGATCTGAATTCACCAAACAGTGATATATTTGGGGAAGATCCTACATGAGTTACCTTTAAAGTCATATTGGACTCGATATCAGATCCGCGACCTGTTTTCTGAGACAGGATCCATCGCTAATAATAATAATAATCACCGTAATAATCTTGCGATCAAATGGTTTCAATTGGCGACGGGAATTTGAAACAATGCAACCAACAATGCCAAGGTTTGGATTAAAAAATAAATAAACAAATAAATAAATAAAATAGATTTAAAATAGCTATAATTTAAAACCATTTTTCTAAAAACAAGAAAAAAGACAGCATTGCAGTACTATCAAGTACCAAAAAAAAACCTAAAGTGTCCAGATTTCTCTCCAAGTCGATTCAAAAAAGATGTTTTTAGTATTATTTTGTTTTGAGTTTTCTGTTCTCCTTCCTCTTACACCCTTGTTGTGAGCGTCTGGCAAAGTGGGCGATCTTTAAAAAGTCTGTATAACACAGAATTAAATGTGTGGTTCTATTGATATGTTGTTGTAATCTGCATATTGCAGGCCTCCGGAGTGCTGATGCATCGGTGGGGTGAGGGTTTGGGGGGGGGGGGGCGGGAAATGCACTCGGTCATGACCAGAAATAAATCCATCCAATTGGTGAAGAGCTAACTAGAGGAGCCCCGGGAACGGGATTTGATGAACCGCCCTTAGCCCTAATTTATACCGTGCCGTACGGAAACGTGCGATCTGCAAGCTCACAACGCGTCGCCTCACGATGCCTCGTGAGCTTGTATATCTGCTATTTTCGCGATGTCTTTTTTTTTTTTTAAATGACGCCCAAAATACTGACGCCGGTTCCAAAGTGAAAAGTCTTTCATTCATTTGTGCTTTCGTGGACTTTCAGAAAGGCTAAGGGACTAACCTCACTCGTGTGGGTGAGTTCTGCTAGCAACTGGATTTAAGACTTTTTAAGGGCGTCGTTCAAACTCATAAACCCCCCCCACAAAAAAAAAGTTTAAATGTACACAATGTAATGTATCGGACGATGATTTGATATCGTTATTCTAGGTGCAAAACACCTTGCAATTCTCAATTGAAAAGGCCAGTGCCCTCTGCCCCCCCCCCCTCACCCCACCTAACGCACCACCACTACCACCAGGCCTGATAGTTAGTATTTGCTTTATGTATTAGTTTAGTAGCTGTGCACGAAGAGCACTGCACGAAGAGAAAAAAGAAAATGACTTATCTGTGCATCTATTCTGATTTTACCACAATTAAAAGAAATTTGGATTTGCAAATGTATGACGAGCGTTTTGTCTGTTTTGTGTGTGTGTGTGTGTGTGTGTGTGTGTTGTATAGAAGCAGTGGTGGAAAAAGTACTCAAATTCTTTACTTAAGTAAAAGTACCAATACTGCAATATAAAAATACTCTGTTACAAGTAAAAGTCCAGAATTAAAAAAATACTTGAGTAAAAGTACAAAAGTATTGGCATCAAAATGTACTTAAAGTACCAAAAGTAAAAGTACTAAATATTTGAAAATAGCCGATCTACAAGCTCACAACGCGTCGCGGTGCGACGCGTTGTGAGCTTGTAGATCTGCTATTTTCAAATAGCCTAGGTATAAAATAGGGCTGAAGTGGTTAATGTTTGTTTCATTATATCATAATTTATATCTGAAAAGTAACTAGTAACTAAAGTTTTCAAATAATTGTAGTGGAGTAAAAGTACAATATTTCCCTCTGAGATGTAGTGGAGTAGAAGTAAAAGTATCGGAAATTGGAAATACTCAAGTAAAGTACAAATACCTCAAAATGTTACTTAAGTACAGTACTCAAGTAAATGTACTTAGTTACTTTCCACCACTGGTGTTGTATAGAAGTGATTGTTAAATCAGTAGAAATGTATTTGAGTCCAATATGAAGTTGTTAATACTGTTTATTTTAATTTAAATACATTTTATAAGCAAAAGGTAATCTCTTTTGGTCTTGTAAAATCAATATAATTTAGGAAATAACAGCGATGAATGGAGCTCGATCAGTATACACTACTACTGTAATGCCATGTTTCAAAATGCATTCATAGTGGCAGCACTGGGAGTTTCCCAGTACGACCAGTTTGATTTGTCCTTTCGGCCACTGGCAGAGCTTAGTTGGAGCTTATTCTTTTTTTGGTCACACTTGAGACTGGACGAACATCAACATATATATATATATATATACCAACGGTTTCACTGTGGCTCCGGTCAAATGTTGCTCTGCTGAGCGAGCCACACGTAAGTAAAAGGCCTTTTGTCTTCACACCGGCTCCGGATGCTGTCAATGCGCTGAATGGGACATAATCAGACTATTGATTGCCTCAAGTAGGTGAGATAATGGGCAGTGGTGTAAAGTAACTGAGCACATTTACTCAAGTACTGTACTTAAGTACAATTTTGAGGTGCTTTTACTTTACTGGAGTCTAATTGCCTATACTTTTACAGTACTTCTACTCACTACATCTCAGAGGCAAATATTGTACTTTTACTCCACTACAATTATTTGAAAACTCTAGTTACTTTGTAGATATGAATTATTATATTATAAAACATACATTAACCACTTTAAGGACTATTTTATACCTAGGCTATTTGAAAATAGCCGATCTACAAGCTCACAACGCGTCGCATCGCGACGCGTTGTGAGCTTGTAGATCTGCTATTTTCAAACATTTTAGTACTTTTACTTTTGGTACTTTAAGTACATTTTGATGCCAATACTTTTGTACTTTTACTCAAGTAACATTTTGAACACAGGCCCTTTTACTTTACTTGTAACAAAGTATTTCCACACTGTGGTGTTGCTACTTTTACTTCAGTAAAATATCTTCTCTTTTTTTCTTATCTACTTTTTCCACCACTGCCGACAGGGCTCAGTGGGTGTTTTGTCGTTATTCATTGGGTTGATGAAAGTTGGGGGAAAACGCTCGCCCCAAAAACATGATTTACGACGATTCTGTGCCTATTCAAAAATAGGCACGGCAACTTGCTCGATCGGTGGTGCCTCTCGTGGCTGAAGTTCGCTTGAGACGGCACGCCTCCGTCGCGGTCCAAAACTATACTTTATGCAAAACACCTGCTGAGCCCCGTCGTTAGGCCAGTATCTCACTAGTCAGGGGATATTTCAAAAATCTGGGAATAAATTCCTTACCAAGAAATGTCTTCACCAATGTGTTTGTAAAAGCGAGAAAAAAAAACGGCCATAGCCAACCTTTTCCAGGTATTTTTTTGTGTGTAAAAAGCCCATTGAGATTGGGCCGTTTTTAGCCCAAGGAGTGGTTTTGGTGCAAAAATGCTTGCAATGGATTCAGAATCATAAAAGAACCCAAGTTTTACCCCTCACATGCTACTTAAAACAGAATTAAATTTTGATTCCCCCCCCCCCCCCCGCATAAGGTTATGGTGGGTACGCCAACTTTCAGCAGCTGTCAAAAATTCCCCTAGGCCCAGGGAAACTACATTTCAGTCTTTGTGAGATGTGTTCCTAGACACTTTTACAAACACATTGGTGAAGACATTTCTTGGTAAGGAAGTTATTCCCAGATATGACATTATTCTGATAATATTCCTTGACTACACCTACTTAGACCAATCAATAGTCTGATTAAACGTGATAATGTCCCATTCGACAGCATCCAAAATGGTTGGTCCACAGCCCAAAGCTCTCGCAGTTCGAGTAACGAGCATTTATAATACTTATACTTGATTCTTCATATCCTGAAGGTCTTGTGTTCACATTTGTTTACTTGTCAGATAAACATTGGGTGAAATGCATGTTGCTTCTTGTTGGTAGGGTGACCACCTTCAAACAGGCCCATTGAGGGACAGATGAACCCGTTTCGCGGGACATCGCTGGACTCATGCAAAGTTTTCACGGTTCTGGGTGGATTGGGTTTGTTTTTCCAGTTTTTGGTTTCTTTATTTCGGGATTAGGGTTAGGTTAGGGTTATGTTATTTAATTATAATTTTTGCCTGATTTTACCGATTTATTAAAAAACATATATATATATGTATATGTGTCTTTCATATCTTTGATTTTCGGGACATTGCTCTGCTTGTGCGGGACAGAGATTCCAATTTGGGGACGGGTGGTCACCCTACTTGTTGGTCACATTTCTGGAAATCCTGAGATGACTTCAGAGAGAGGGAAAAACATGTAATGCTCTAATATAGAGTGGTTGTATTATGGAGTGAATGATGAAGATTGGCTGCCCGCTGGCTCCAAAAATGGCGTCGCAGTGACGATTGTGGGCCGTCGTCAGTTGTGGAATCAAATGGGAATCCAGAGTGGCAGCTAGATGTACGCACGCTGGGTCTCTGGGGCTCTCCTGTCCAGAAGGTTCAACAGCCCCGACGCATTCTCCAGCTCGCTCCTGGTTGGTCCTTGGTTATCGCCCGCTTCCAGCCAAAAGTCTGGGTTGTCTTCGTACCATGTGACTGAAGGACACACACACAAACACGGGACAGCAATTAGAAGTGCTCGGAGCTCCAATTCAGGACTTAATTTGAACCCATTAAGACCTGAAGCCGATTCTACATGTCTCCTAGATCCATTTTTAACTCAAAAGCAAAGATTTGAGTTAAAAAAAAAAAAAACTTTAAAAATATACATTTTCAAAGATTTGCACACATTTTCACGATTTTTCCAAAATAGCAGATCTATGAGCTTGTATATCTGTATTTTTTCTTAAATGGCCAAAGTGTAAAATAATGCTTTTTAGCTCAAATCTAAAAATGCCACAGATGCGTTCCAGGTCTTAATGGGTAAATTAATAAAACATGAGTAGGTTAATACAATATAAAAGCACATCTGCAGTCTCCCTACTCCTCCATTAACCTCGCGTCACCAGGCTTTCCACCGCGGAGGAAAGTCTGGTAGTATTCATTCTAAAAATGAGGCGTGTGATTTTAGAAAACAGGACGGCACAAATTGCGTCGCATTTTTTTTGTTCCCAACACAATGTGCATTAATTAGTCTTGTTTTGTCGCGCTACAAGTCAGGAAAAAAAGATGCAGAGCCATAAAGAGAGTTCTGACACTAGCGTCGATTCCCATTATATAAATTTATTAGAGGCTCATGGCCCAAAGGGTAGAACAATACATCACAGATTAAAAAAATACAGATCTATTGCCCATCCCCACAGGTCACAGTCTTTGAATACAGTTCATTCAATAGAAATCATTTTTACCGATGAAATCAAAAACACTAAGAGAGGCAGTCACGCCAGCGTCCTCTTTTAATCGTAGAAGTGTACCTGACAGAAGAACTACGTCCAGGGTCCGTCAACAGACTTATTATTCCATTCAAGGAGCAATCCAGTCTGCGCATGAATTTGTAGGTCAGGTTCCTCAGCAGAGCCAAGAAGGTGGTTAGACCCAGAGTACAAAAGAGCTCACTGGCTCTAGTGCTCCTGGGCTTCTTTAACCCATTGAGACCTGAAGCCGATTCTACGTGTCTCCTAAATCTCAACAGTATTCTCAAAAACGTATGTTTCTATATCAGTGGTGCTCAAACTTTTTCATGTCAAAGACCCCCAAAATTATATGTATTTGGCCACGGACCCCCATCAAAATATGTTATTCCAGGACACCACAGAAGCAAAGATTTGAGTTTAAAATGTTCGCTTTAAAAATATATATATTCAAAGATTTGCACACATTTTCACGATTTTTCAAAAATAGCAGATCTACAAGCTCGTAGCGCGGCACTCGGTGCCGCGCTATGAGCTTGTAGATCTGCTATTTTTGAATAGCCTAAAGTGTAAAATAATGCTTTTTGTAGACAGTCATTATAGGCTACTTGCAGTTTGCGTAAGCTCTACTTCTTATATTTCACCCACAGTGGGGCTGTAAGAATTGTAAGAATGGAATGCGGAAGTGCTCTGTCTATCTCAATGAGATAGTTCCAATGTTTGGAACTATAGCCCATAGGAGCCCGGTTTTGCGGCGAGATCAAAGCATGTTGTTACTCTCTGTTCTACACTCTGAAACCATGGACATATCAAACTATTATTGTACAAAAAGAAACTCCAGGGGAATAATTTTTGATTGGGTTCGGTGGGAGAGGACGCAGTCGGTGTTGCCAGATTATGCGAGAGAAACAAGCAACCAGGTCTAGGAAAACCAGCCCAAAAGAAGCAACTATGGGCCACATGAGTACTTTAACATGTACATCATGTTACCCAGGGCTCTTAGAGGTGATGGACGATGCGTTCACGTACCTGTGCGTCTGATGCCTTCAGCCCAGGACACCTCGGCTCTCCATCCCAGCCGCTGCAGCTTCTCTGAGCTGATGGGGTAGCGTAGGTCCACCCGTGGCCTGGAGGTCACAGTTACAGTATAAAGGTTACAGAGTTGATTGGTGGTGGTGAGCAATTTCCATTAACCACGGTGTCAATTTGAAACAAATGACATTAAAGGGATAGTTCACCCAAAACAATACTTTGTTTCTATCGATTTTCTTTTTCTTGTCACATTCCTAAGCCAATAATTTGACGACCAGCGGACCGGTTGGCAGCGGTCCGGAACGGCTGCCGGTCATCAAATTATTGGCTTAGGAATGCGTCAAAAAACATGTATATATCCATGAATTCAAGTCTCCATACGGTGACCAATCGATAGAAAAAGTAACTATCCCTTTAACCCATAAAAACCGGGAAAGCATCTGTCATTTTCGAATCACGCTGCGAGCTTGTACTTCTATTATCTAACTATAGAATAGAAAAGGCGTGCTGAATGTATTTGTAATGAGACACTATACTGGTTCAGAACAATGGGTTGCGCACATCCGGTTCGTTGCCGGTGCTGGACACGGAGTGACGGTTCAAAAGAATAAAAGTCTGCACAGCAACGTTGCTCCTGAGTGTTTTGTTTACTTTAAGACACAGGAATCATTACGTTCGTACGACGTTTCGGCCACGGTGGGCCTTCATCGGGTGCCAGACGGGAGTGGGAAGTGGGTGGACTCACCTGTCGGGCACAAACTCCAGCCAGTCGTCCAGTTGCGATTCGGGTACGTTCTTCACCTGTAACACACATCCAGATACATTACATTAGATTTCAGTCATTTAGCAGATGCTTTTATCCAAAGCGACTTACAATAAGTGCATTCAACATAGGTAGGGAACGAAACTACTAATCACCAGAAGTCTTAAAGGACAACTTTGTTTTTTTACAACCAAGGTTTATATTTTAGCTTGTAATTAAAGTAAATAAAAGATGAGTGTTTTTTTTTAATTTACTGCTTTCTATAGTTTTAGCAATTGTCGTGATATTTTTTACAGTGGGCGGGGGCATTCTGTCCGGTGGCTAAATATGTATTTTACACAGGTCCTGTGGTCTTTGATGGCCAGATGTGAGTTATTGGGGGCTAGAAGAGCTACTGTAATTAATAATAAAGAAAACCCTGGGTTATTGTGTAAAAAAAAATACATATTTAGGCAACGGACAGAATGCCCCCGCCCACTGTAAAAACGATTGCGAAAATTGCAAAAACTACAGAAAGCAGTAAATGAAAAAAAAATTACACTCATCTTTTATTTACTTTAATTACAAGCTAAAATATAAACCTTGGTTGTGAAAAACCAAAGTTGTCCTTTAAGTGCATTCTTAAGACTTCTGGTGACAGATAGATAACCATGTCCCTATGCCCCTTTCTCTCACACACAGCTCCTCTTCCTTTATCCATGGCGCGATACACGGCCCACTAAACCTACCATCTTGACCAGCTCCCTGGCCAGCTGCACGATTGGAATCTCGAATCCGTTTCCGACGTTGTAAACCTCTCCGACGGCACCCCTCTCCAGAACCGTCAGGAAGGCCTCGATCACGTCATCCACAAACAGGAAGTGGCGGGACTTGGGTACGATACCGTGGATGGTGCTGTGCGACGGACAGGTAATTAACATGTTTATGGACACTGTGAAACGCGACACACACACACACACACACACCCCACAAGGAAAGGGAAAACTTACCATTTCTTGTCTGCTTGTAAGAGGGACAGAAATCTTGGAATGACCTGAACAAAAGAGAAAGATGGAGACCGTTTGAGAGAGGGAGAACAGATGTGAGGTTTACTGCCATCACATCCGATTCCTTTGACATTAGCACTATGGCAGGGGTTCCCAAACTTCTTAGCTCAAGACCCAAAAGAGAAATGTGACGTCTCCCCAAGACCCAAACTAGTGAAAATAGCCGATCTACAAGCTCACAACACGTCGGGGGATAAATTGAATCTTGAGTCAAGATTCTTGACCATCAGGTCAAAATTCGTGTCAGATCCTGGGTCTAGGTGAGACACGACCTAAATGTCTCAATAGAAGAGCAGGGAGACAAAATACAACCACCCCAATTATATAAGTTATATTGTATTAACCCATTGAGACCTGAAGCCGATTCTACATGTCTCCTAAATCCCAACAGTTTTCTGAAAAACGTATGTTTCTATATCAGTGGTGCTCAATCTTTTTCATGTCAAGGACCCCCAAAATCATATGTATTTGGCCGCGGACCCCCATCAAAATACTTTGTTCCAGGGACCCCCCAGAAGCAAAGATTTGAGTTAAAAATGTTCGCTTTAAAAAAATATATATTCAAAGATTTGCACACATTTTCACGAATTTTCAAAAATAGCAGATCTACAAGCTCGTAGCGCGGCACTCGGTGCCGCGCTACGAGCTTGTAGATCTGCTATTTTTGAATAGCCCAAAGTGTAAAATAAAGCTTTTTAGCTCAAATCTAAAAATGACACAGTTCCAGGTCTTAATGGGTTAACATACTCTACCATACAGATTGGACAAAATTACATTTTATTCATTATGAAAAAAGTGACCTAGTGCTGCTTTAAGTCTGTTTATGATGCACAACCTCATAACTAAACATGAACTGTACCTTCTCTGTGTACTGTCTGGGCCCGTAGACATTATTACTCCTAGTTATGATGATGGGAAACTGTAATGATATAAAAACAGACACGAGGAGAAAAACAGATTACAAATCGGATTCATAGTTTGTTATGCTGTACAACAGTGTTGCACAAAATAAAATAATCCATCTACAAACTCACACGTTGTGAGCTTGTACAGTAGATCTGCTATTTTGGGGGCACGACACAGCAGCACGACTTAACCCACAGATTAAAATCTCACGTCCTAATATGTGATTTGTGAAAGAAGCCCCCCACACACTAGCGCTGTGTTTCATAAACAGTTTAGCACAATATGTCGAATTATGATGCTTTGGTATAGTCATACAGCCAACCAGTTGAAGGAATTGCAGATCGACGCTAAAGTCGTCCATATCAGCCCTGACAAAAGAAGGATAGTCATTTTGTATTTTAAAACAAAATGCCAGACGCCAGAAAGTTAACCTTTTGCTTTTATGAAATATCTGAGATCATTAGGATTCATGGAAGATCGAGCAATGCATTCTATTGATAGTTTGGCCACTTCAAATACCCTTTAATCTTAAAATAACGAATAACCGAAAATAGGCAATCTACAAGCTTATACAACACGTTGGCGAGTTGTAAGCTTATAGATCGATGTAAACCGAAATGATGTTTCTTGTTTGTTTTAGTCTGTTCTGAAATGTGATATTTGAAGCTTTGTGTGAGTTCATTTTCTTTTGTTTGCTACTATGCTCTTTTTTTTTTTTTTTTGGTAATAAGGTGGGCAAAATAAGCTTCCTTTTCGGCCAAATAGTCATCTTGATGACTCAATTCAATTGTATTAAAGTGTCCAATCAATGTCCAATCAGTGTCCAACCAATTATGGGGCGGCCATAGCTGAGTGGTTAGTGAGCCCGCCTACGGAGCCAGAGGCCCTGGTTGCCGCAGGTTCGATTCCCGGCCAGGACAGCATATGTGTCGATGAAATGAAATTTGTCCCTGAGCAAGACTCTTAACCCCTAATTGCTCACAGGTTCTCATTGGAAACAAGACCGCAAGGACTTTCATGAACGACCTGTTAAAAGGAATTATCCTTATCACAACAAGTTGTCTCAAGACACTTTACATGTAGAGAAGAGACCCGACAGTCCCACCCTGAGCAAGCAATTTTGCGACAGTGGCAACTAAGTTGTACTGTATTTTCAACTGTTTTGTTTAAAAGAATTATGATCAAAATAAACTAAACTAAACTAATTGACTATTTTCGGTGCATGGCATGATTCCATAGAAGACATGCCGATTTCTATGGAAACCAAAAGACTGAAATCAGTTTAATCCATTCCATACTTAGGTGTGTGTGTGTGTGTGTGTGTGTGTGTGTGTGTGTGTGTGTGTGTGTGTGTGTGTGTGTGTGTGTGTGTGTGTGTGTGTGTGTGTGTGTGTGTGTGTGTGTGTGTGTGTGTGTGTGTGTGTGTGTGTGTGTATACAGTAGTACCTTGTATTTGTCCCAGTAGGAAGTCACCAGGTACTCAGCAGCAGCCTTGGTTGCAGAGTAAGGGTTGGAGGGTCTCACACAACTGCTCTCGTCAAACACCTGAGACACACACACACACACAGCTTATTGACGTGACACAACAACATTTATCTGACCGTGTTGGAGTTGGACTGGTTCTTATAAAACACTGTATGGAAGCAAGGAGCACGTTTACGTGATCACTAAGTAAAGCTGGCAGCATACTTCAAAATAAGTCAATCCGGTTTTTTTTTGCGCCTGCTGAATTCAAACTTTTGTTTTATTATACTCGATGCGGCTCACCTTTTGAGTGCTGAACGTTAAGACACCGGCCACTGAATACAGGGGCTGGAACAGTGATTTTGACCCCTGGATCTCCACTGTTTTGTTTTCATCACCCTCAGACACGCTTTGACATAATTGTCTCAGAGACTTTGCCATTTCTGGCAGCAGAATCTCTCTTCTTGGTGACACAGTGGCCCTCATTTATTAAGGTGGTGTAGACGTAGCCTACAGTATGCTACGTCTTTCTGGAGTTATGTGGAACCTCGTTTAAGTAAGGATTTACCCGACGCTCGAATGCCGTCTGTGCCCAGCCAGTACAAGTGATCTTCATTGGCAGCGGGAGATCGGAGATACCAAACCAGCCCACCTCACACTGATGTGATTGGTGTTATTCAACAACGTACGGGAAACAGACACTTAGGAGGCTATTTATTATATTTAATTCATGATTCAGGTTTTCGTTTGGGATATATCTTTACTTATGGCAAGAATTAAAAAAGAAGATGCATATCTTTTATCTTTTTTTTTCCTTCCCCAAACCGCATTCTTCTGACATAGATTGACACATTATAGTTGACTGGACTTGCGCTGTTACGAATGCGGTCCTATTTTTGTTTTATTTGTGTTATTATTTGTGTTATATTTTCTTATTTGACTTGTCTGTGTCTGTGCCCTGTGTATGCAAATAGCATGTGCCATTCCCACGCATACGATAGGCGTGTGTGCTGTGTAGCTGTGTGTGTGAATCCACGGAGATGATTGGTGGGATAACTTCACATGTTGTGAAGCCTGACAGTGTGTCGCGGGTACGACTCCCGTTCCCGACGACCCTTTGCTGCCCCACCAACTCTCTCAATATAAATAAAATAAAAAGCCCAAAAAGAATCTTTTAAAAAAAAGAAGGGGAAAAAAAAGAAACTAACTGGTCTCTGGTTTGTGTTTATCATCGCTCAGAGAGGGCTTATAGACTAGAGCAGGGGTCCTCAACAGGGGGTCCGGGACCCCTAGGGGGTCCTCAGAGTTACTACAGGGGACCCCTAGCACTTGAACCCTAGCATCCCTATTCTGAGGAGAACTTTAAACAAAAATAGCTGATCTACAAGCTCACAACGCCTCGCAGCGCGAGGCGTTGTGAGCTTGTAGATCGTCTATTTTTGGCAAAGAGTTATAGGTGTAGAGGGAAAAAAGAGCAGCAAAAGTTTATCTGAATTTTTTTTTTTTTACAATACAAAGGGGGTCCCTGCTTCATCTCTCTCTCAGCTAGGGGGTCCTTGGCCTGAAAACGTTGAAGACCCCTGGATTGGGGTCTGTAGTCTCCGGACCAGCTTACCGCTGGTAATGCCCATAGCAGTGGCATCGCAGTGGCTGCCCTAGGCCGCCACCGCGATGCCTTATGGGCCAACATGGTGTCTCAGCAGATAACAATGGGACGGGGTAGGTGTGTGTGTGGTGACCTGGTCCAGACTGTCTCCGTAGACCTCATCAGTACTGACGTAGATGAAGCGCTGTGGTGCGTGACGGGCCTGCTGCGCAGCTCTCAGCACCACCCTGGTCCCCTCCACGTTCACACGCTGGAAAGAGGACGGCGACAGGAAGGAGTCCTCTGGGGGACAGGAAGAGGAGGAGGGAGGAAGGGCGTGGGTTAACACATTAAGACCTGAGGCGATTCTTGAAAAAAAAAAAAAAGTTTTTTGAAAAAAATCTAAAAAAAAATGTTTTCAAGATTTTTCAAAAATAGCAGATCTACAAGCTCATAGCGCGGCACTCGGTGCCGCGCTATGAGCTTGTATTTCTGCTATTTTTGAATAGCCAAAGAAATCTAAAGTGACACAGATGCGTTTCAGGTCTTAATGGGTTAAAGGAGGAGTTCACCCCCAAAATGTACTTGTTTTCTATCAATGACACACCCCTTAAATTCATGGAGATTTTTTTAGTTCTTGTCGCATTCCAAATAAGTCATTTTTTGGGTGAACTACTCCTTAAAGACCTGAGTGCCAAAATGCCTTCTAAATCAGTAGTTCTCAAACTTTTTCGTGCCAAGGACCCGCCCCCCCATGCATCTGAAAATGTTTTGTGCCAGGGACCCCCAGAAGAGAAGATTTGTGTTTTTTTCAAAAACTGTTCTCACCAACGTGTGTTTTGGCAGCCAGGTGAAAGACCACGTCAATGTTCTCTGTGTTGAAGAGATGGGACACTAGCCGTGGGTTACACACGTCACCCTGTGTGTACACACACACACACAGACACACACACACACACACACACACACACACACACACACACACACACACACACACACACACACACACACACACACACACACAGATGTTAGTGCTTCACTCTCAGCAACTCATCTCTTTGCATGCAAAGCCCTGTTACAATTGTCTTCGCACATGACACAGGATATGATGTACAGGCAGACACACACACACACACACACACACACACACACACACACACACACACACACACACACACACACACACACCCACCCTGATCAGGCTGTAGTTCTCATGGTGTTCGACACTCTCCAGACTCCTGGGGCTACAGCAGTAGTCCAACTGGAAGACAAACAGAAGACTTTATGTTTATTAGATACTAGAGGTGCGGGTCTTCCGTCTAGTCGCTGGCGCGAGGCTTTCGTGTAGTGGGCTGTAGACGTTTTCGACACGCAAACCAAAAGCGAGAGCAACAGCAGTGTTTGTTTCGAGACGCAAACCGAAAACGAAAGCAAAGTGAGAGACGGACACATTTCACCCGTTCATCTATCTATCTATTCACACAGGCTCTTGCAGGACCAGAATGTGCGGCACAGATTGATGAAGCAGCCCGCTCAGCCAAGCGAGACGGCGTTCGCTGCGTTCAACCCTCCCAAAGAGTCAGACAGACAGTATTTGGATGGGGGGTGGGGTTGCCATGTCCAGGAGTTGTAAGCGTGAAGTGGCGTGTAATTGGTTAGGGAAAGTGCGTCCACGCATGCGCAGTGCGCAGCGTGGTGTTTTTGCATGAAGCTGGTTGCTTGTTGCTCGTGCGCAATCTGGCAACACTGATGCAACCGACGAACGTACAAACATTCTGGCGCATGACTGTAGATTCCAATTGTAAGGTAGATAACACGTATTTTTTCCCAGTCCAGGACGTACTACGTGCACAAAGACAGTGAGGTGGAAGGACTTACATTGTCCAGGTTAATGATCCTCCAGTCTGGGTGTCTGTCGACCAGAGAGCAGACCAGGTGGGAGCCACTGTTGATACACAGGACGGTATTTAGAACACATAAAACAACACAAAATGCACACTGAAAGGACAACCTGTGGCTCTTTTAGATGCAGAAGGAATTGTCCTTTACTTACAAAAGAGCAAACAGTGACACAGAGAGAGTGGACGTTCCGGTCCTCAGACCATCATCATCATCAGCACTCAAGATACACAAGACAGGACACATTCAGAGTTGATTTTGACAGCAAATTTTGATTTAGTCACAGTCTTAACTCTTTTGAATAAAATTCCATTTAGTTTTAGTCATATTTTAGTCATCTGAAATGTTTGAGTTTTTGTCTAGCTTTAGTCGACTAAATATCATAAGATTTTAGTCGACTAAAATGTATGTTGGCGGTGCCTTGATGGCGTCGTAATGGCTGATATTACACTTGGTTACATGCTGAAAATAGCAGATCTACAAGCTAGGGATGTTAACAATTAATCGATTAATCGAATTAATCGATTAAGAAATTATCAGATTAAATCAAACAATTAACAATTAATTGAATTTTTATTTTTATTATTTTTTTATTTTTTAAATGTTCAGAACCCAAGATATGATGATTTGAAGATTTTCTGCTCCATTCACTTCTTGTTTAACTTACTGAAAAAGGCTGTATCTCGGCTCCTAAGCACTTTTTTGGGGGATTTTTTTTTTTATCTGAAATTAAGATTCTCAGATTTTAAAAAAACGCCGCTTATCAGTTAACCGATTAATCGGTTGATAAGGTTATCAATTATCAATTAATGAATTGATCGATAATTTGCATCCCTATACTACAAGCTCACAACGCGTCGCAGCGCGACGCGTTGTGAGCTTGTAGATCTGCTATTTTCAGAGCGCAACACACGGGCGCAACTAAACATCAAATCACTTGTCTTTTAGTTCTACACGATCTCTTCTCCACTCGTCCCTCACTAACATTTTAGTCTAGTTTTTAATTCTTGACGAAATTGTCAATATATTTAGTCTTAGTTTTAGTAATTTAGCTTAGTATCGTTGTTTTCATCAGTGAAAAAAGGTAGTCGACCAACTTTTTTTCGTCATAGTTTTAGTCGACAAAATCAACACTGGACACATTACATCTTTATAAGCAACACCCTTATTTACAGTAATACAATAAAGCTATTATACACCCTTATTTACAGTAATAAATTAACTAGTATACACCCTTATTTACAGTAATACAATAAAGCTATTATACACCCTTATTTACAGTAATAAATTAACTAGTATACACCCTTATTTACAGTAATACAATAAAGCTATTATACACCCTTATTTACAGTAATAAATTAACTAGTATACACCCTTATTTACAGTAATGCAACACAATAAAGCTATTATACACCCTTATTTACTGTAGTAGGCCTACTGAATTAGCAATACACTAAAACTATAATAATGCACGCTTACTGTACTTCAATAGCACTGAACTAGATAAACATCAAAACTAATGCACCCTTATGTACAGTAATACTGAACTAGCAACACATGTAATCATAATATATCACCCTTATTTACAGTATTACTGAGCCATCAATACATTAAAACTATATAAAACAACTGGAGATACAGTAATAAACTAGCAATACATTAAAACTATATAAAACACCTGTAGATACAGTAATAAACTATCAATACAGTAAAACTATAAAACACCTGTACATACAGTAATAAACTAGCAATACAGTAAAACTATAATGTACCTTATATACTGTCGTCATGAACTAGCAGCACATTATAATAATAAGATAATAATTTACAGTAGCATTGACCTTTAAAATTACAAAAAAAAACTGACCCTAAACCCATTTGTAACTTTGAAAGTTAAGGGTTTTGCATTATTATCATTATGTTATTCAGTGTACGTTGTATTTATGAAGTGAATTGAACTCACATGAAGCCAGAGCCTCCTGTCACCAGAACTGTCCTGTTGTTGGATCCCATCCTGTCTGTCTGTCTGTCTGTCTGTCTGTCTGTCTGTCTGTCTGTCTCCCAAACACACACACACACAAACCTCTCTTTAAACTCCTTACATTTGATCTGTCATGTTGTTATTGTCTTAATTAAAACAATGGTTTCCTCTGGTAAACAAACACACCTCTCTTATAAACACTTTACATGTAAGCTGCCATGTCATTGTATTCATTAAAACCATAAACAAACCATAAACAAACCAGAAACATGCATCTACATGCATAGGAAAGGTATTCTTCGTTCACGACAGTCGAGCACCGACGTACGGCGCTTTACTGTAAAGTAACCGAGTACATTTACTCAAGTACTTGTACTTAAGTACAATGTTGAGGTATTATATATATTTTTTTACTTTAGTTGAGTATTTTCCAATTGTCAGTACTTTTAGTTCCACTCCACTACATCTCAAAGGCACATGTTGTACTTTTAGTCCACTACAATTATTTGAAAACTTTAGTTATTAGTTACTTTGTAGATTTTGATTATTATTACAAAACATACATTACCCACTTCAGACCTATTACATTTCGGCCTTTTGAAAATAGCAGATCTACAAGCTCACAATGCGTTGTGATGCGGCACATTGTGAGCTTGTAGATCTGCTATTTTCAAATGATTTTTATACATTTGAAATGTTGTGAATTGGGTTAGGGTTAACCCAATTCACAACTTTTTATTTTATTTGTTTTACTTATAACAGAATGTTTCTACATTGCATTATTGATACTTTTACCTACGTAAAAAACATTTGAGTACTTTTTCCACCACTGTTCACGACAGTCGAGCGCCGACGTACGGCAGTGTTGACACGTATGAAACCAGGGGAGGGAGGGGGCGGGACCTACCCGAGCTCTCACGTGGCCACCGTGATTGGACGCCACGCGTGACGTCATACGTGCCTGGCCCTGCCATTGGATTGGTGCTGACGTCGATCAAAGCCCCGGCGTCCAGGCCAGCGTTGCCATGTCTGCTTATTATAAGCGATTTTGGGCTTGTCTTTTATTTAAAGTAGCTTGTAAATATTGGTTGGTAATTTGAGTTTATTTGGGCTTGTTTCTAAAGTGTAGTTGTTTAGTTGGGCTTGTTTTTTGGGCTTGTTTCTAAAGTGTAGTTGTTTATTTGGGCTTGTTTCTAAAGTGTAGTTGTTTATTTGGGCTTGTTTCCTAATGTTGTTTAAACAGTGGTTCTAAAACATTTTCATGTCAAGGAAACCCCCAACTTAATATGTATTTGGTGCCACTGCCAAGGACTCCCATACAAGATTTGTTTTGTTTACAAAAAATCCCAAATATTCCACAAATTTCCCCCTTTTTACCCAATATTCTTTTAGTTGTTGTTGTTGAAAATGGCAGATCTACAAGCCCACAAAGCGTGACGCGCTGTGAGCTTGTAGATCTGCTATTTTCAAATAGCCAATATGGTGCTCATGTGGCCTAGAACTTAAGATAGTCGCCTCTTTTTGGGCTTGTTGTTTTCATAGACCCTGGTTGCTTGTTTCTCTCGCAATATCTGGCAACGACATTGATCCTGGCAGAGAGAGAGAGATAGAGAGAGAGAGAGAGATGAACTAGAGGAACTGGACTCATCACCATCATCATCATCATTATCGTTTAACCGATGCAGTATTTATTCATTGATGATGTTTTTTATATTATTGAGGATTTATGTATGAATTAAATGATTGAGCCATGTTGACCCCATCATGTGTGGTGGTGGTGGTGCTGGTGGGTGTGCTGCTGCTCTGCTGCCAGCAGGAGGCGTCTGCCAGGACTGTGAGTGGACTTTTCAACAGCCAAGTGGCCAGACAGCAGCATGGACAGTTCATCACTACATTCATGTACCAAGGTAAGATATAGACCTGTGGTTTTCAACCTTTTTCATGCCAAAGACCCCTAAATTGATATACATTTGGCTGCGGACCCCCATTTGAAAATGTTTTGTGCCAGGGACCCCCCAGAAGCAAAGATATCAGTTAATGTTCCCTTTAAAAAAGATATAAATGTTCAAAGATATGCACACTTTTTCAAGGTTCTTCAAAAATAGCAGATCTACAAGCTCATAGCGCGGCACAGAGTGCAGCGCTATGAGCTTGTATATCTGCTATTTTTGAATAGCCAAAGTTAAGTGGTTAAAAATGTTTGTGACGCTATGTTAACTAATCTCGCTGGGGGACCCCCTGGTACTCCCTCAAGGACCACTGTTGGTCCCCGGACCACTGGTTGAAAACCACTGATATAGACCTGTGTGTCTGTCTGTGTGTCTGTCTGTCTGTCTGTCTGTCAGCATGGACAGTTCGTCACTACATTCATGTACCAATAGATCCATTGATTCATTGAATACTTTATGAACATATTTGTAAACAATGCAGATGTATATGATGTAACAATGGTTGTTAAAAGGATAAGACAATAAACCCTATAGTACAGGGGTCTTCAACGTTTTCAGGCCAAGGACCCCCTAGCTGAGAGAGAGATGAAGCAGGGACCCCCTCTATATACTTTTTTTTATTTACTTGGTCTTTTGCCCCTCTACACCTATAGCTCTTTGCCAAAAATAGCAGATCTACAAGCTCACAACGCCTCGCGCTGCGAGGCGTTGTGAGCTTGTAGATCTGCTATTTTTGGCTAAAGTTCTCCTCAGAAAAGGGATGCTAGGGTTCAAGTGGTTAAGGTAAAAAAAATAATCATATCACACAAAGATTTGGCGGATCCCCCGTTGTAACTCCGGGACCTAGGGGTCCCGGACCCCCTGTTGAAGACCCCTGCTATAGTAGCTTGTTTCCATTGTGGTCCTGGGATGAAGTTAAGATTTAGACAGGGGCCAGTTTGGAATTGCAGCCTCCTGAAGGTGATTCTTTAGGGCAGTTTTGAAAGTGAGTAGGGTTTTACACTCCTTTACTCCTTTTGGCAGGGCATTCCACATTTTTGTTGTATAGCATGAGAACGAGTTCATTCCCTTGTTTGTGCCTAATCTGGGTTGAACATGATCAGTGGAAAAAATACTCTGTTACATACAAAAGTATTGGTATCAAAATGTACAAAAAGTAGAAAGTACTCATTGTGCATAAAGTAAATTTTGATACCAATACTTTTGTACCTTTACTCAAGCAAACTTTGAAGTCGGGAGTACTCCTCAATCTACTTTTACACTTCATGTATTTCTGAGACATTTATCTTCCGTTTCTCCCTCTCTGTTCTCCTGCAGGAGACAGCGGTCTGTTGGTGTGCCGGCTGGACAACTCTCACCTGGCCGTGCAGAAGGAGTCCAGGCTGCTGCTGTTCCAGGACATGGACCAAGGCCTGGACAACCTCAGCTGCTCCGAGAGACTGGCCAAGGCTCAGCTGACCAGTAAGACCAAACGGGACAGATCTAACCCAAAGCATGGGAAATGAAAAGAGAACGAGACAAGACACACACACACACACACACACACACACACACACACACACACACACACACACACACACACACACACACACACACACACCTGATTCCTAACCTCCATGTCTCATCTTGTCTTCTTCCTCTCTTAGTTTCCCTCACTGAGGAGGAAGTCAACCAGACCATTCCTCGACAGTTTTCGCCCACAGCCTGGCAGGCTCTCTATGTTGACAGATACACATGTCAGGTAATGCACTGCTGCCGCTACAAGCACCATTACTACAGTTACACTAAAGGCCGTTTCAGACGGGGAGCGGTTGACGCGGGTGTTCTCACTCGGATCAACGGGGATCGCGCCGCGATCGTTATTGTTCTGTCCTCCTGCGCGTAACGGGGGGGAAAAAAGCTGACCACAATCCAGCTCTTGCCGCCGCGGGCGCGTGCAGTAGTTCACCCCAAAAAAAGTACTAATTTTCTAACAATTATACACCCCATGAAGCCTTGAATTTAAGGAGATTTTTTTCTGAGCCAATAATCTGACGACCGGCGAAGACCAGCAGAGTGTATCCGGTACTGAGCAGCCACCCGGTCATCAAATTATTGGCTCAGGAATGCGACAAAAACAACAACAAAAAATGTCCATGAATTCAAGGCTTCGTGGCGTGTGTAATTGATAGAAAATAAGGTTTTTTTGGGTGAACTACTCCTTTAAGTTTCAACGATGCCATTTTGCCTCCGTCGCTGTCGGTTCTTTCCCAGAGAGCGATCTGATTCTCACTGACATCTCTCCCTCTCCCTCTCCTTCTCCCTCTCTCTCTCCCTCTCTCTCTCCCTCTCCCTCTCCCTCCCTCTCTCTCTCTCTCTCTCCAGGAAGGCGAGGTGATCCCGTCTCAGACTGATCTCAGGTTCACCGTTGTGACGTTGAACGCCGACTCTGCAGGAAACCCGCTGGAGCACTTTAGCGCGGAGGAGGCAGGTCAGGCGTCCAATCAGAAGCTTCTTCTGAGAACACACACACACACCGACACACCCCCGAGCTCACAGATTTAATGTAGTCGTCAAGATAAACTTTATTAGTCTCTCTCTACTTCGTCTCCAGTCATCTCAGTTCTCCATACATATGGCCAGCTCCCTTGTGCTTTCTGCACCAGCATTTTTCCTTAGTACATCCACGTAGGTAGGTGTGGGACGTCCTCTTGATCGATGCCCGTGTGTTGGTTCCCACAGTACGAGCTTTTTCACCGGGAATTCTCGGTGCCAGTGGCAGTGGCCGGCTAGTCTCATCCTCCTGCCTGCTATCTTTTCTGATATACTTGGTAGTGCCCCGTACAGACGCTTGTTGGTAATGTGCTCGTCCTGGTTGATGTTCAGTACCACACGTAACATTCTGGTGTAGCACCCGTCCAGGGACTTCTGCAGGGCTTGCTTTAGTGTCCAGCATTCACAGCCGTAGAGGAGAACGGACTCCCCCGACGCATCAAGAAACTGATCTTGATGCGTCGGGGGGGAGGTTGGATTTCCACACACTGGTCATGCCATTAAGAGCTCTCCAGGCAAGTGCTTTCCTCACCTTTAAGGTCCTTTTCTGTGGAGCCGACCCCAGGTATTTAAAGTCACTGACCCCCTCTAGCACAGTGCCTTCTGTTGTTGTTAGGGGCGGATGTTCTTTTTTTTTTTTGTAATTAAAGTATTTATTCTTTTTTCCAACAAATAAACATGACAAAACATAACAGACAAAACCAACAACACAACAGTACAGACAATACAGATAATACAAAAAATAAAAATATAAAAAAAAAATAAAAAAAAATAAACATAAAAACAAACAACATAAATTAAATACACCTAACACAGGCAGTCATAACACAACTAGGCTAAGCGGACAACACCCCCTACCTCCCCTTTGTGATTTTTGATTACACATCAATTGCGATCTGTTTCAACATATGATCAATGCAGTGTTCTTCATGACCTCGGTTTTCTTTGCATTTAGCATGAGGCCAACCCTAGCACACTCTCTAACTCCACTCTGGACAAGAGCTCCTGTGCCTGCTTTACGTGGTCAGATAGCGGGCAGGCAGATGTCGTCGGCGTAGTCCTCCAGGTCTGTCAGGGTTTCTGCAGGGTGTCTCGTTGACCTTCTGGGCGTGATGATAGTGAAGCCGGGCTCGTGCTCCCTTCCTTTCATAGCTTTGAATGTTGAACTCCTCGCTGCTACCGCTGGGCGTTGTCACTTGGGCTCTCGTTCCCGCGTGTACATGTACCTTTTACATACAGTGTGGATCACATTTCTGTACAATATTGAGATCAATACACACAACAGTATGGAACAAGAACCACTCGAACCCTATACACCTTGCTTGTACGTCTAATTCCATTGGTTCTCAAAGTGGGGCCCGGGGGTACTTGAGGGGGTTCCAGCCAGGGGGTCCCCCAGCTAAATGATGGATAGGAACCAAATGGACCCTTATGTGTCTGTAACTCTGAGAGTGTACAAATGGAACCAAATGGACCCTAACGGGCCCATTTGGTTCCATTTGTACACTCTCAGAGTTAAATTAACATTGATTTTACAATAGAAATTGGGGTCCCGGGGATATAAATGCCATTAAATGGGGGTCCGTAGCCTAATGCATGTCAAACTGGGGGTCCTTGAATTTTCTTTTTTTTTTTTGTACGGCTAGAGCTGTAAAAATCTTATGGGGGTCTTTTGGCTTATCTTTTCAAATGGGGGTCCGTGGGCTAATAAGTGTAAATTTGGGGGTCCTTGACATGAAACAGTTTGAGAACCACTGGTCTAATAGTAAGAGTAGCTGATCTGCAGGCTTGTACAGTAGATGGGCTGTTTTGGTGTTTGCCTAATTCCGCCTGTGTTTGGGACTGTGGTCGGTAGGCCTGTCACCATTGTTACATGATCGCCTGATCACAATTATTTGAGATAATCGCAATTATTTTTGCATAATCGTCATAATTGTTTCCATTTGGAAAAAATGTTCATACATTTTCCAAAAACAGTCGAAATAACCAATCTGCAAGCTCACAACACGAGCAACGTGAGCTTGCAGATCGGCTATTTCCGCAATTTTCTTTAAATATTTTGAGAGTATTAAACGTGTCAGTCATTTCTTATGTATATTTTAAGTTAGTTTGTTTTTATACTTGACATGAATGTAGTCATTCGCACACACACACACACACGCGCACACGCACACGCACACGCACACGCACACGCACACGCACACACACACACACACACACACACACACACACACACACACACACACACACACACACACACACACACACACACACACAACACACGCACATCCAAAGGCATTTGGATGTGCTCAACAACAACACAGATGTTGTTTGGGTTAGCAAAGAAGATGTTATCTGATGCTGTGTTTGTGTGTGTGTGTGTGTGTGTGTGTGTGTGTGTGTGTGTGTGTGTGTGTGTGTGTGTGTGTGTGTGTGTGTGTGTGTGTGTGTGTGTGTGTGTGTGTGTGTGTGTGTGTGTGTGTGTGTGTGTGTGTGTGTGTGTGTGTGTGTGTATACGTGTGTTTTGATCTCCCCCCCCCCCCTCCCCTCCAGGCCTCCATAGTTTTTACTTCATCTTGCTCCTGGCGTACTTGGTGGCGTCCTGCATCTACGTGCAGCCCCTGTACCACGCCCTGAAGAAAGGCGGCCCCATGCACTCCGTCCTCAGAGTCCTGTCCACGGCTCTGGCGCTGCAGGGACTGTCCGCCCTCTGCAACTACGTCCACATGGCCAGGTACTGTACATAGAGAGACCACGTGGTTCACACAGGTACATACAGTAGAGAGACCACATGGTTCCCACACTTATCTTAAAAAGAGGAATCAAGATGTTTTGCCCCGGGTCCCAAACTAGTGAAAAAAATGTTTGTTAACTCATGGAAATGTGTGATTTTTTTTTGTGTGGAAATCTTCAGAAATGTATTTTCAAATGATAACACTAACCCTAATTGACAAAATTGACAAAAGCTCCGAAGGTTCGTCCGGGGTAAGCAAGCACAGGATCACTCATCATTTGCATCTTACCCCACCTCCATCTGTGATCAGACTCTCGGCTTGATTGATTCTCTGATTTGCCTATCAGACCCTCAGCCTGATCTGGGCTGGCAGGTTGCCATAGCAACCAGATACAGGAAGTCTGACCTCTTTATCACATGACCGAGGTTGGGACTAGAGGTTAGGGCCGCAAAGCAAAGCAAAGGAGGGAGGAGAGGGGAGGCCAGAGGGGCCGGACTTCGCATGACGTGTGTGCATAGTGACTAGGCCAAGTAAGTAAATAGGGAAGAACTTGAACAATACAATGTGGGCAAGGATAAAGAGGATGATGATGTGAATCTGTTACACACACCACTAAAGCACGACGGAGGATATTGACTATTTAGAAGGGATGACAGAGGAAATGTTTGGAGACTATGACGAGTGGTGGTTTAAACAATGGTGCAATAGCGGTGGTGTCTTAGAAGGGATGACAGAGGAAATGTTTGGAGAGTTTGAACACCCTGACATCTGATGAGTTTTGGACTCTGTCTGGACCAACCTCAGATCAGGCCTCAGATCTAGGGCCTAGATGTGAGGGCCGCGACGGAAAGCTGATGTGACGACGGAAAACTAGATGTGAGGCCCCGACATCTAGTCTATTATAATTAAAATGGCCATGCCATGGTGTTCGTCAGGGGTTCTGCCAACATACAAGCACTCCGACTGCCTGCAAACTTGGCACAAAACATGGCTCAGTGGTCTGGTTATTGCCCTCCCCACCTTGAATGTACTTACTTACACTTTGTACGGTTAACATTTTTGTATCCCTTTGCCCCGTATTTTGGCCAGTAGGTGGCATGCATGTGCACTGCACAGTACTGTCACTTCAGCAGTACTTGGGCTCATAGATATAAGCCAAATTCCAATACCGAAAGGTCTCCTCAGAAAAGGGATGCTAGGGTTCAAGTGGTTACTTTAGGGTTCAAGTGTTTTTTTTTGGTGGTAAAAAAAACCCAACCTTATCTCACAAAGATTTGGCGGACCCCCTGTAGTAACTCTGAGGACCCCCTGTTGAAGACCCCTGACCTAAACAATAGAACAAGTGATCAAGCATAGAGACCGTGCTTGATCCTAGGACTTATTGTCATTATGTTTTCCTTTTTTTTGGTTTTAATGTGTTTTGCCATGTGATGTTTCTTCACTTCTGCAGGTACTCCAGAGACGGTGTCGGCATTCCAATGATGGGGAGTCTGGCTGAATGTATGTGCTCTTATCCTCTCCATCTGTGTGTGTGTGTGTGTGTGTGTGTGTGTGTTCTCTCTCTC
>NC_139961.1:8261071-8483571 GCF_963454915.1 Gymnoscopelus microlampas | reverse complement strand
TGTTGAGAGGCGCCCGCTGGCCTAGCGGTTCCAGGCGCATACCACATACAGTACGCTGGTTAGCCAGCTTGACAGCGTGTCGCGAGTTCGACTCCCGATTCCGGCGACCTTTGCTGTGTGTCGCCCCCCCCCCCCCCATCTCTCCCCCCATTTCCTGTCAGCCTGTTGTCCTGTTAAATAAAGGCATAAAAGCCCCCAAAGATATCCTAAAAAATTAAATGCAATGTTGACTTTTGATTGATTGATTGAGTGAGTACTTTATTAGTCAATAAATGTAAACGGCACGGAGCTACAGTAAAACATTTAGGCTAAAAGGATAACAAAAAAAAATACCTGGAGACTTGTTTTCATTGTGCTCCAATGTATGAACACATTAACCCATTAAAACCAAACAAAAAAAAAACTAAGTCTCGCTAGACGAGATCGAAATCTCGAGATTTCGATCTCGTCTAGCGAGACTTAGTTTTTTTTTTGTTTGGTTTTAATGGGTTAATGTGTTCATACATTGGAGCACAATGAAAACAAGTCTCCAGGTATTTTTGCGTCACTATGAACATCACTATGAACGTCAGATCTCACAAAAAAAAAAGCTATTAAAATACGCCATCTAGTGCAAGGCCTATTGGTGCACGTTTAAGCTGTGGCGGACCCGGGATGGAGTTATGAAATTTTCCTACAGTACCATTCATCCTAAGATATCATAACGTCCATAGAATATACATTAATACAAGTCTCCATGGGGTGACTCGATGGACAAAAATATATTTTTCTTGGGTGAACTATCCCTTTAACATACTCTACAATACAGATTGGACAAATTACATTGTATTCATGAATAGAAAGTTACATAGTACCGCTTTAATACATCAGCTATATTTACAGAGGAGGAAAATGAAATTATAATCTAACTTCCCTTACGGTCTTCATTCTGTAGGATGCTTTTTCAGGCCAGTTTTGAAAGAAACCAGTGATTCACACCCTTTCAACTGATTTTGACCCAGGGACCACCATCCTGACTAAGAGCAACCTGGGGACCACCACTATTACCGATATATATGCAGGCTTTTTCACCAAAAGTCAACTAATTGTCAGGAAACAACGTCACATATCTGATCAAATAAAAATAGATAGAATATCAATATAATATCAAATAAAATACAGTGATTTTGTTTGTTTTCATTGAAGTGAGTCCCACTAACCTTAGATTAGATGTAAGCCTTAACAGTGTAGAAGCATAATTGCCTTGATTCCTATAACATTAACGAGCGTCAACGAGTGTCAGCTGGACACAGACGCTCCTCTGCAGTGCTCTAAACTGAAAGTGACTGAAGTCTGTCATTTCTCTAACAAAAGCCCTTGAATATGATGGAATATGATTAAGGATTACTGTGATTATGGTAAGCTCACATTTCATATCACACACACACCATATGGTAAGAACTCCTGTAACTTATTAAAAGTAAAATAAAAAAAAGATGTTTTTTCTTTTTTTTTCTAAATAATAATAAAAAATATATGAACGCATGGCCAGGGACCACCTGCAATACCACCGGACCACCGGTTGGAAAATCTTGAAACATTTTGTGCAATACATATATTTTTGGAAATATGGAATTTTTAACTCAGATCTTTGCTTCTGCCTGGAGGTCCCTGGAATAAAATATTTTACAAGTGTTCGGTTTTAAAAAATATATGTATATTCAAAGATCTGCACAAATCTTCATGATTAAAAATAAATAAATAGCTCTACAAGCTCATGGTGCGGTGCTTTGAGCTTGTGGATCTGCTATTTTTCAATAGCCAAAGTATAAAATAATGGTTAAAGTGGTTAAAAATAAATCTAAAATGACAAATGCTTTCTTGGTCTTAATGGGTTAATGACAAATTATGGTATCTACAAACAAAACACATTGTTTGGTTAATAAAGATACAAATGTAACTCCATACTCTTCATCTGTATCAGCAGTGTTGGGAAGTAACTAAAGTAATATGTAACTTAAAGTAATATTATTACCTTTTCCCAGTAACTAGTAACGTAACTAATTACTTTCACGTTTTGAGTAATAATATTACCTTTACTTTTTTTCAAAAAGTAACTTATTACTTTTTTTCACGAGCCTCGGTGGTACTCTGGGTTTGAGTGTGTTTATTTGATCCTGTGTTGTTTTTGGTCCATTGATATAATGGTAGACTGGTTGGGATCGAGTTGCTATGCAGGCTGCTTGCTGATCCGGTCTAGAGCGGATACGGAAACGTTGTGCACTTGTCTGTGTGAATTATTATCAGCTGCGGAAGGGCGGGCCGCCCTTAAACCGGAACAAACAGTGTTGCCATGTGTCTGCTTATTATAAGCGACTTGTTGTGATGAAGATGCGGCGTAAGCTTGTAGGTCGGCTATTTTCTATATATATATAATATGCGTGACTCCATAGTCTAAACCAGTTGTGCATGATTGGCCAATACGCTTGTGCAAGGACGCGCTGTGATTGGCCAGTAGCCACTTTGAGTGACAGTTGGGGCAAACGCTCTCACCAAAACATTATTTACTATTCTGTCCCTATCGGTACATAACTCGAACGGCGCTGAGTCGACTAGCAGACCATTGGCCGGTCGACGCGGGCACTCGCGCCTGGAGGCGCTCGGGCGCGTCTCCTCGGCCTCAAGGTCTGCTGAGTCGGCGCGCCTCCGTCATGGTCCAAAACTATACTTTATCGGCGAAAAAAAATAGTCCGCGGTTGTTTGAAAAAGGCACTTCCGCGTTGGCCACAGAAGGGGGCGTGTTTATAGCACAACTGGTTTAGACTTTGTAATGTCGCATATAATATAGGTCACTGACTGTTTGACGTCTGTTTTCTGTCTGACGCAGATTGTGTCTCATGATGAGTCATTATCTGTTTGAGCCCAGGTGTTTGAATTCGAATATTTTATTAGGCAGAAAATACATTAAATACATTTAAAATACTTGTTTCCATTGAGGTCCTTAGTATTCAATTCATAGTCGTCAAATGGTTTTCATTTAGTCTGTAAGTTATGAATTCATACACTGTAAAAGTCTTAGTGTTAATATAATTCAAATGAGTGTACAATGAGGATTTTACAATGTAGGCTGCAGAAAAGAGAAAAAAAACAACTACTAATGTTGAAAATGCAAAGTCAGACTTTTGGGGAGAAAGGATACAAATTACTGGGGGCGAGAAAAAAAAAGTAACTAAAGTAATAAGTAACTAGGTACTTTTGGCAGGGAGTAATAAGCAAAGTAACTACATTACTTTTTAAACAAGTAATATGTAATAAGTAACATATTACTATGTTTTAGTAACTATCCCAACACTGTGTATCAGTCAGGTTTGTAAAGTCACTGGAACCTGTCATGTTCCTCAGCAGCAGTGGTGGAAAAAGTACTCACATTTTTTACTTAAGTAAAAAAAAACAATACTGCAATGTAGAAATAGCCCACTCTCAAAGGAGTAAAAGTACAAAAGTATTGGCATCAAAATGTACTTAAAGTACCAAAAGTAAAAGTACCCAGTATGCAGATTCTGTCCCATTTGCACAAAAATAAATCTTTTGAAAATATTAGATCTACAAGCTCACAATGCATGCATTGTGAGCTTATAGATCTGGTATTTTCAAATGGCCGAAATGTATAGGGCTATAAGTGGTTGTATAAGTGGTTAATGTATGTTTTGTAATAATAATCAAAAACTAGTAACTGTGACTAGTTTGTTTTCAAATATTTGTAGTGGAGTAAAAGTACAATATTTGCCTCTGAGATGTTGTGGGGTAGAATTAAAAGTACTGGAATTTGGAAATACTCCAGGATAAGTCAAAATAACTCAAAAGGGGGAACTTAAAGTACAGTACTTGAGTAAATGTACTTAGTTACTTTACTTACACCACTGTTACCCGGTGTGTTCCGACATTCGGGGCTGAGCGCCAGCGATTGTTTTAACCACTTTAGCAAATGATAATATTATTATTATACCAGTGGCAGTAGCCTGCTTATTATTATAACCCATGCTCATTTTGCTAGGCTTGTATGGCTTAGGGTTGAGGACAGAGTATAGCAACTTGCTATGGGCCTGGTCTTCAAGATACACCACAACATTGGGATCCCCCTGTATTTGTCAAAATACTTCCAAAATGTTAATCAAGTCCATGATCATAACACCAGAGGCAGCTCCACAAATCATGTTCAACCCAGATTTGGCTCAACAAAGGGAATGAACTCGATCTCATGCTATTCATCAAAAATGTGGAATGCCCTACCAGAAGGAGTAAAGGAGTGTAAAACCCTACTCACTTTCAAAACTGCCCTAAAGATACACCTTCAGGAGGCTGCAATTGAAAAATGGCCCCTGTCCAAGTCCTAACCTACCCCATGTCCTAACCTAACCTACCCCCCCCCCTCTCTCTTTCTTCTTTTGTATATATTTTTCACTCTTCATACCAGTAACCTGTAAACTGATTGTATGACATTCTGTATAGTAGTGTGTATATCTTTCTGTCTCTTATATGTCATCATGATTTGTGTGCATGGGGTTCTCATTTTAAACAAGCGTAGTGCTTTATGAGCCTTCCAGTTTAGTAGACCTTGTATTGTGAATTTGTACTTCCATGTACTGTTATGTACTGTCATGTAGTTTTCATGTCTTACTAAATAAAGTACATCAATCAATCAATATTATTCTCATCATCATTGTCTCAACTCTCGTCTGAACTGGACAGACGACTTGTCCTATAATTTGGGTTTGTCTGAAACAATGGTCTTAAAGTGGCTTATTATTATATTGTATGTACATGGCCTACTCCGTCTACCATACAGACTATAAGATTAAAGTGTTAAAATAAGTTCCAACGGAAAGAATGAAAAACGGAACGTCGTCACGAACAGGATTCGAACCTGTGCGGGGAAACCCCATTGGATTTCGAGTCCAACGCCTTAACCTCTCGGCCACCGTGACTACGGATGTCACCCAGGTTGACACGCGGTTACTAAAGCTGTTAGGACCTGCTAGCGTCGGCCGTTAGGAAAGTGTTAGGAACTGTAGCAAGTGTTAGGATCTGCGTTAGGACCTGTTAGGATGTTGTTAGGAAGCGTTAGGACTCTGTTTGCAGTCCAAACGACGGCAGTGGTGGAGGAAGCACTGGGAAAGTGTTAGGAACTGTAGCACGTGTTAGGACATGTTAGGATGTGTTAGGACTCTGTTTGCAGTCCAAACGGCAGTGGTATGGTGGAGGAAGCACTCAAATGTGTGAATACCAAAACGCTC
Source organism: Gymnoscopelus microlampas (assembly GCF_963454915.1). Taxonomy (NCBI): domain Eukaryota; kingdom Metazoa; phylum Chordata; class Actinopteri; order Myctophiformes; family Myctophidae; genus Gymnoscopelus; species Gymnoscopelus microlampas. The sequence continues at coordinate 8,478,298 of NC_139961.1, read as the reverse complement.
GCCCCAAAACACAGTCGCCCCGGGCAAATCCGGCGATATTCACCTGGTATTCCTAACGTAGCCCAGCCCTGGTCCGGAGCGTTAGTGAGTTATCTCTAATGCTCCGCCAGGCGCTCGGCTTTGCTTATAGACCAATCATTTGTTTACCAACATTGAGACTGGACGGATGCACAGGTGATTGTTTCATGCAATCAATTCTCAACCTGTTGTTTGGCTATAGTGCTGCGCGTCCTAGCGAGACCTGACAGAATGGGTTTCATTTGCAACCAGTATGACGCCGCTTGCAACCAGTGTGACGTCGTCTGTTAAGGGGTCTATAGCCAAATAATTCCACTGCCCTGCGAGGGCTCCAACTGTAGGAAAAATAAACAAAACCACTTAATTACTCACCGAAACAAAGGCTGTTTTGTGTTGTTGAAAGTCTATTCTCCAGTAGCTGTAGTATACAACCTTCGTAGACGTATTTACGATTCTGACGATTGAAAACGTCAGAATCGTAAATACGTCTACGAAGGTTGTATACTACAGCTAATTCTCCAGGGTGGTAAGGCTAATATACACTTTTTGGGCAGAAAATAAAATGTGTCCACCAGATGGAAATGATGTTATTTATTCCACTGCGCCCTCTACAGATCTGGTCATACATTTCCATTACTCATTATGCAGAATGTCCTGTTTCACACATGTTTAGAAAATTGCAGATCAATGGCCAAAGTAGGGCTAAAGTGGTTATAATGTATGTTTTGTAATAAAGGCTAATACACACAATCTAAAAATGAAATGTGCTACATAAATAAAGTTTGATTTGATTTGACCTAAACTTGAGCGTATAGGCAGACCGAAAATATGGAATATTAGCCTGTATTCCATATTTTGGTGTATATTCCAAATAAGCCAATGACATAATTAAAAAGGGAATATACCATTGAAATATTAATAAATATGACATATACAGTACATTGACAATTCACCACCATCATGTTATTTTACAATATTTACAATTACAATGTGCAGACTTAGCAGACACTCTTATCCAGAGCGACATATATAAAAGCAAATCGATTATTGTACACTTATCATTTCAAACATTTAAAATGTTAGTTTTATAGCAATATAAAGCTCTGTAAGATGAATGTACTGTGTGATGTTTGCCATTAGAATGACACCATTTATTCTCTGTTGACACACTGCATTATGGTACATTTATACTTTATTTATATTTATTTGGGGATCTCATCTTAAACAAGCTCAGTGCTTAATGAGTCTCCTAGAATAGTAGACCTTGTATCGTGAATTTGTACTTCCATGTACTGTTGTTCTCATGTCTTACAAAATAAAGTACATCAATCAATCAATACCAAGCTCATGGAAACAATGTCATTGGGCATCCAGGTGTCAATCAACTCTAGTCAACCTAGCAGGTTCTGACAGGGGGCGGGTCTAAAAACGAGGAAGGAAGACAGTGTGAGAGTGAGAGAAACAGGTGAAAACAGAGTGAGATGTTCAATAATGTGGTCAATGAAGAGCCAGGGATTAATATCAGTGTGGATATATCAGTATGTTTGTGTGTTTGGAGCTGGGTTTTCACTCAGTATTTCTACCATAACCAGCTGACACTAATAATAACAAGATGGGCTGTGGCTGGTCAACTAACACACTAGGCTGGAGGAGAAGAGAGTGTGTGAGACATTTCAACACGTTTCTGAGTGAGTATGGACGCTCTCTGAGAACTGTAATGACATGGCAACTTACTATTGCATAAGTATTTTATTAGCACAAGTGCTAATAAAATACTTATGCAATAGTAAGTTGTCCATCTCTGTTCCCTGGAGTGTGCAGTCCCTTCTTTGAAGGTTCATCCCCTTTTTTATATGTTATATACCTGCTGACTAGACTTGCACCTCCAACGTTTTTTTTTTTGGATGTGCAGGAGTCCCCTTTTTGTTATATATATATATAATTATTAATATAATATATAATGATTAAATATGGCCTATTTTGGCCATATATATGGCCAGTATATTATTTATTTTGATTATTGGTATCATTCATTTCTTTGTATATTTAAGTTATTTGCCATAATTATTATGCAATTTTTGTCCACAAAGCCTAAAGCTACATTCCAATGTTCAATGGAAAAAGACAATTCAATTGTTAATCGCATTTATTTGTAAGACATTTAATGGTCAAGTGTAATTTCATGATGGTGACAGCCCTACTAATGATCTGAACTGATCTAGGATCTGATCCTTATACTCCTTACTATTGGTTGATTGTAACCGTTGTAAACACTGTGTTTCTCTCTCTCCACCCCCTGCCACTCAGGTTGAAGAGTGCATCGCTGCATGACAGGCTGACATCTCACAGTGGATCATGTCTTGTCTTCTCACCACCTCAAGCTGAACACGGACAAGACTGAGCTTCTCTTCTTCCCATGTAAGTCCTGGCCCACGCAGGATCTAACTGTTTCCATAGACAACTCCCTGGTGACTTCTGTTCCAACGGCCAAGAGCCTTGGTGTTGTCCTGGACCAGGGGTGATGCAACTTTGATGATGGAGAGGGCCACTTTATTTCCACACTCACTCCAGAGGGCCACGTTGCATATACTGTCGGGCTATTGTCACACAAAAGTAGCAAAAATAGCCGATCTACAAGCTCAAAACGTGTCGCAGTGCGACGTTTTGAGCTTGTAGATCTGTCTATTTTTCCACCACTCTCCCTGGATGGGGTTCTGGTGAGGCGGTGGGCATCAAGGTTTTGTACATAATGTAGTTTCTTGAGAACCTTGGTGGTGACACCGTATAGGAGGCTGTTGCAGTTAGTGGAGTCTGGATGTGATGAAGGCTTGAATGAGTGTCTCTGCAGCAGTGTTTTGTGATTGATTGAATACTTTATTAGTCAGACATTTAAACGGCTAAATTAACACAATAATAATACATGTCATCAGCAAATACAAACACTATATAGGCCATACAAGATGTGAAAATTACATGTACCTCCCCTGGTGGTCTCCTGATAGATGTTTTTTTTCCCAGGACAATTTAGAAAGAAACCATTGTTACAAATCCTTTAATGGATGGTGTCAGGTCATTTCACATGCTGGTGGCAGAGCAGTAGAATGAGAACGTTCACATGTTTGTTCTATATTTGGTTGATACCAGATCATGGTCCCTCTAGTGTTGTGGCTGTGAGTGTCACTCACTTTGGGGAAGTAGTTAGACAGATTATGAGGGTATTGAGGGCACTGTCCCTTTAAATATATTAAATGCCAATCCCAGGCATTGATATTTGCTTAACCCTGTCTTCTACCCTGAGCCATCCCAAACTAGCAAAGTGTGTGTGAATTAGGTGGGTCATGTGCTTTAGGCCGAGAAGTAGTCGTATCAGTTTGTTTTGGGAGGTTCTGAAGCTTAGTTTTTAGTGACATTGAGATGCTGGAGAACCAAGAGGTTCAAGCATGATAAAAATGGCATTGAATGAGGGCTCCAGCTAGAGTCTTGAGATCACTTTTGTTGACAATAGAGGAAATCCTGCCCAAAAATATTGTTCTTTGATTGACTTTCTTGATCACTTTTGATTCAAATAAAATCACCCGTCAGTTTGTTGTCAAGAATACTGCTCAAATAGGTAACCTCTTCTTTGCTTCAGATTACTATATCGTCAACTCTGACTCTTGAAATCATTTGTATTACTAAGGGTATGTTTGGACCCGAAAAGAATGGATTCTGTGTGTGATACACACTATGTACTTGGTCTGTTCTTTTCTCCCTCAACACCAAATGTTTTTGGGTAAAATCGCCGATCTGCAAGCTCAAAATTTTCCTGCGAATGTTCCCACCAGAATAGGGATGCTGGGGTTCATGTGGTTAATGTAAAAAAGGAAAAATTGATGTATGTGTGTGTTTACCTTGCTTATTGTAAGTCACTCTGGATAATAGAGTCTGCTAAATGCCTACATTGTAATGTGACAGATCTAGGATCTGATCCTTGTACGTCTTACTATTGGTTGATTGTGATGTTATATTTATGAGTGGTGTAGTGTAGTTACGGCCCCAGAGCAGGATATTTAGGACAGATGTGTTTTTTATAGCTTATTAAGGTTTGAGACTCTGAGACTTTCACGTGTGTGCGTGCATGTGCGTGTGCGTGTGCGTGTGCGTTTGCATGTGCGTGTATGTGCGTGTGTGTGTGTGTGTGTGTGTGTGCCAGCTCAGACTTTGCATGCACTCTACCAGTAGGTCAAGGAAGAACTTCTGCCCCAAATGTTGCATAATCATCACTTTGTTATCAGCCTATTTTGCTAAAACAAATAAACCATGGTTGTGGTGGATTTGTGTTTTCAAGGGTATAAACTGTATAGCAAATGGCAGCAGGACACTGATTATAATTGAATGTGAGTTGTTAACTTCTTTGAACACAGTCGTACTTTAGAGGTGCAATCTGAATCACTCACAAAGGGCCGTTCTTGACCCATTAAGACTTGAGGCCGATTCTGCAAATGCCTTCTAAATCCTAACGATTTTATGAAAAACTTTCGTTGCTATATATCGTCTCTGTCGGGTGGAAAACTCATATCTCCAAAACTGGTGCTTTTCAGGATTCAAATTCAGAAATAGTAAAAAGTAGCAGATCTACAAGCGTCTCGAGCTTGTAGATCTGCTACTTTTGATGCTTTTGTATGACACTGTAGTATGATCAAGTAGGGCGTTAATTTACGAAAAGACAACATGTTAGAATATGGAGATAAGAGGTTTCTGACTGACAGCTGTTAACCCATTAAGACCGGGGAAGCACCTGTATGTCTTTTTTTTTATTTCTTTGGCTATTAAAAAATAGCTATTTTTTTCAAAAATGGTGAACATTTGTGCAAATCTTTTATATACATTTTTTAACTAAAATCTTTGCGTCTGGGGGTCCCTGGAACTACATATTTTTTAAAAACAACTGGAGCTGGGCTTAGACCACTTTTTCTAGGACCTCAGAGAGGAATGAGAGTTGGGAGATGGGCCTAAAGTTTGACAGAACAGCTAACAGAACAGAACAGCTAAAAACAGCCGGGACGCATCCTGAGGAGAGACATGAGTTAATGATAACCAGCACACTGGGCCCAATGGCGTCCAAAACGTCCTTCAGGAGACGAGAGGGGAGAGTGTCAAGGGGACAAGTTGTGGGTCGCAGGTGTTTAACCATATCAGAGAGTGATGACAGAGATAGAGGTGATAAGGTATCAAGGAGGGCGTGGCGACCGAGTTTAAAATGTCAGTGCATGTGGAATCGAGTGTTGAAATAAGAGCCTCCACATTTAGACCACGGCTGTTGTCTAGTGCAGTGGTTTTCAACCAGTGGTCCAGTGGTCCTTGGGGGGGGGTACCAGGGGGTCCCCAGCAAAAAAACAGGTGGTCCCCAGCAAAAAAAATATATACAAGCTCTGCCGCGCTATGAGCTTGTAGATCTGCTATTTTTGAAAAATCTTGAAAATGTTTGCATATCTTTGGATATATATATACAATTATTTTTAAACTCAAATACAAACATTTTTAACTCAAATCTTTGCTTCTGGGGGTCCCTGGCACAAAACATTTTCAGATGGGGGTCCGCGGCCAAATGTATATCAATTTAGGGGTCCTTGGCATTTAAAAAAGGTTGAAAACCACTGGTCTAGTGCATTCATAGGGGAGGCAAAGAACATAATGGGAAAACTGAGATGCAGTTTGGTGGTTGATCATGCGTGATGCGGGTTGGAGGAGACAGGTTTTTGGCGATCCATGAGGGAATTGCGGCAGTGAAAAGGATAGGTATGTGGTCTGAAATACTACTGGATAGTGGGGAGAGATCTGTGTGGGGAACAGCCAGACCATACCATAACACCAGATCCAGTGTATGACCCCTATCGTGAGTCGGGGTCACACACTGGTCATACACATTTGTTTACTAAAGTAAACAAATGTGAGTACTTTTTCCCACCTCTGGAAATGAATGATATTCAGCATCCATTGTTACCATTTAAGAGACACTCTAAAAAACATACAAAGGAATAAGGTACAATATATGTATTGTTGTCTGTCTCACATCAAAATGATGTCACTATGTCAAATGCAATGCTGCCCTTTGAACACAGGGTGGCAGTAGTTTACAAGAAGATGAATCTATAGTGTCTAGTAGTTGAACATCAGACAAGGCTCTTCAACAGAGAATGGATCCTTTTATGGAGCAGCAGCACAGACAGCTAGCAGGTCCTGAGACACTGCTGGGGCCCTTCTTCTACATTTGACCAGTGGTAGAAAGTAACTAAATTTATTACACGGCTTGGTTGAATGCTCGATTCTGATTGGTCAGTCATCGGTCATTATTTCTCGATAATGACCGCTGAGCTCAATAACGGACCGCTGTGTAATCAGAGACTCAGAACACCTGCTCATATCAACCTCCGCTGCTTTGTTTTATGCTTTATCCAACATGACAGCCATGTAAACAAACAACCAATGTCATTTACAACTAAACGTTGCTCTCAAGAATGTTTTTGAAAACATTTGAAGTGAGAAATAGACGATGCAATGACCGAAAAGTGATTCTATTTGATCCACTGCACTTCCTTGTTTATCGTGGCTACGGGGGAAATACCAAAACGCTCGCCCCAAAACACAGTCGCCCCGGGGCAAATCCGGCGGTATTACAGGCAAATCGGCAGTATATAGAATGGGGGGCGAGTGTGTTTTGGGGCGAGTTTTTTTCTATTTTGTCATTTGTTTTCCGAGGCCCAATAGGCTACTTATGGAATACTTTCATTGCCGTAAGCAAGGAAATACTTCGTTTTGTTGTTACTTTTGGGTAAATTTATTTATGTATTTATTAAGTAGCCGTGTAATAAGCGGGATAATGCATGCGGGGAGGCAGTCATTATTGAAATTGGTTAATCGCCCTGTCAGGCTTTAAATTTCAATAATGACTGCCTCCCCATGCATTATCCCTTGCATAAGACATACATTAACCACTTTAGCCCTATTTTATACCTAGGCTATTTGAAAATAGCCGATCTACAAGCTCACAACGCGTCGCGATGCGTTACAATAATTTTTAACCAAATTTTATACTTTTTCAAAAATAGCAGATCTACAAGCTCATAGTGCGGCACCGAGTGCCGCACTATGAGCTTGTATATCTGCTATTTTTGAAAAATCCCTGATACAAAATATTTTTTTTAGATGGGGGGGTCCACAGCCAAATACATATCATGTTGGGGGTCCTTGACATGAAAAGGTTGTAGAACCACTGGAGTACATACAGTATCCCTTTTTACAGTTCAGAATGTTCAATGATAAAGGGAACAGGACTAAAGAAAAGATGACATTGACAAGAGGACATTTTTTTCATCATTGTTCAGCAAGTCCCATCTTGAGCTTATAGACCGAAAATATGGAATATTAATATCCATATTTTGGTGCATATTCCAATATACCAATAACATGATTAAAAAGGGAACATACCATTGAAATATATATACATATTACATTTACATTGACAATTCACCACCATCATATTCTCATATTCTCGACAACATCGCACCCACAAAGGTGGTGAGGGTCAAAGCTAGCACAGAACCTTGGATGAAGGGTGATATTTTGAATACCATCAAACTCAGGAACAAAAGCTTCTCCGAGTTCAGAAAAAACAAAAGTGAGGAGCTACTTGAAAAGTGCAGAAAACTACGAAACGTAGTTACTAATTTGATCAGAAATGCCAAAAAGAATTTCTTAAATGAGAACATAGAGGCTAACAAAAGCCACCCACAAAAACTGTGGGAGGCACTAAAACAATTAGGCTGCAACGGAAAAATTCAGACAAAATCTACAAACATTTGCATTATTTCAAGTGGCTCGCTCACTACCAAGTGATACAAGCAATTGGTAGCGGACTGTTTTAACAGTTTCTTCACCACAGTTGCAACCCAGTTGGTAAGCAAACTCCCTCAGCATTCAGGTCTGTATGGCCCCGACCACATTCAAGCTCACTATGAGAAACTAGGGGCTAAAAAGGATTCTTTCTCTTTCAAACCTGTTTTGACTGTTGATGTGCAAAAAAAACTCCTCGCCCTACAGCCAAACAAGGCCACCGGCCTTGACAACATCCCCTCAGAGACGCAGCGGTCTCCATTGCTCCCTTAGTAGCCCATATTACAAACTTATCCATAAGTCAGTGTCATGTCCCACAAGAATTCAAGTTGGCAAGAGTAATCCCTCTATTTAAAAAAGGAAGCAAACTAGATCCTGGCAACTATAGGCCTGTTTCCATCCTTTGTTCAATCTCAAAGGTTATAGAGCGATCAGTCCAAGAACAAATCAACAGCTACCTCAGCGAGCGTAAGCTGTTGTTTGAATTCCAATCGGGCTTCAGAACATCCCACTCCACTGACACATGCCTACTGTACTTGACCGATCACATCAAACGTGAGGTAGACTCGGGCAAATACTGCGGCATGGTCATGCTGGACCTCCAAAAGGCATTTGACACTGTAAACCACGAAATTCTACTTGATAAGCTGAGGGCGATTGGTTTTGATTGCACATCACTAAATTGGATGAGATCTTACTTGGAGGGTAGAGAACAAGTGGTTGACATCAACGGAACCATGTCCTCATCCCTCCCGGTGAGCTGCGGGGTTCCTCAAGGCAGCATTCTAGGGCCGTTACTGTTTCTTCTATACATTAACGACATGAATGCTGCCTGTAACTGCAAACTGTTCCTGTTCGCTGATGACTCGGCACTCCTGATTTCGGGTGAGGACAAGTTGCAAGTCGAGGAAGCTCTCAGCTCTGAACTCTCAAAAATCCGTACCTGGCTTACCGATAACAAACTGTCACTACACCTTGGGAAAACCGAATACATCCTATTTGGGACCAAACATTCCCTCAGTAAAATGAAGGTAAATGACTTCAAGGTCAAAGTCGATGACACAATCATCACTAGCAAAGAAGAGATTACCTATTTGGGATGTATTCTTGACAAACACCTGACAGGTGAAAGCATGGCAACAAAGGTGTTCAAAGGAGTAAACCAGAGAACCAGATTTATGGGCAGAGTTTCCTCTTTTGTCAACCCTCAGGCACTCAGGACCCTCTCTGGGGCCCTGATTCAGCCCCTTTTTGACTATGCTAGCTCCTCTTGGTACTCCAACACCTCAGTGTCACTGAAGACTAAGCTTCAAACCTCCCAAAACAAACTGATTCGACTACTTCTCGGACTGGGGCCCATGACCCACCTCTCTCCCACTCACTTTGCCAGCCTAGGCTGGCTCAGGGTGGAAGACAGGGTTATACAATTAAAAATGGGACTGGTCTTCAAAATTGTAAATGCAGATTTGCCCGAAATGCCCCCTATACCTGCATATCTGTATAAGTACCTCGAAAAAGTTAGTGACACCCACAGTCACAAAACTAGAGGGAGCGTAAACAACAATCTGGTAACACCCACCCATAAAACAAACATGGGCAAATTCTCCTTCTATAGCACTGCCACCAAGGAATGGAATAGTCTAACCCCATCCCTCAAAAAATGCAGTTCGCTGGGCTCATTCAAAACAGCCCTAAAAACTCATCTTTCTGGAGGCCTAAAGAGGAGCTAGTACCAGTTTCCCTGTAGACAGACGACCCCCCCCCCCCTCCCCCTTTTTTGTACACACTTTTTATTTTTATTTTGATCATGTTTTGTTTTGTATATATTTCATTATTTTCCCATGACCTTTTTTGTACATAATGGTATATATTTTTTTCCCTCTGTATTCTTATGTTGATTTTTGAACTGCTTGGTTGCTACTATATATGTCTATGAAATTAATTCAAGGACCCCAATGGAAACAAGCCCGCAAGGACTTTTTTGGCCGGACCTTTTAGACAAAAGCATTATAAATGTAACTGTGTTGTTTTACATTCTTTTGCCTAATAAAAATTTCAATCAATCAATCAATTGTAATTTACACCAGGGCAGGGTCTTCAACGTTTTCAGGCCAAGGACCCCCTGGCTGAGAGAGAGATGAAGCAGGGACCCCCTCCTCTATATTGTATAAAATTGTCTTTCAGATTCAACTTTTACGTGGCCTGCTCTTTTTTCCCTCTACACCTAAACCTCTTTGCCAAAAATAGCAGATCTACAAGCTCACAACGCCTCGCAGCGCGAGGCGTTGTGAGCTTGTAGATCTGCTATTTTTGGCTAAAGTTCTCCTCAGAAAAGGGATGCTATAGGGTTCAAGTGGTTACGGTAAAAATAAAACACATCACACAAAGATTTGGCGGACCCCCTGTAGCAACTCTTGAGGACCCCCTAGGGGTCCCGGACCCCCTGTTGAAGACCCCTGATTTACACACTTAGCAGACACTCTTATCCAGAGTGACGTATAATAAAGCACAAATATTATTGAACACATTCAAGTTTAAAACATTGAAAATGTTAGTTTTATAGCAATATGCTCTGTAAGATGAATGTACTGTGTTGTTTTCCATCAGAATGACACCATTCATTCTCTGTTGACACACTGGAGGCTAGATTCACTTTTTCATGAACAGACAGAAGAGTGTAAAGCTCATAAAATGACTTGTAGTCCAGAGGATACATGCAGTTACACTGACAATCACCCACACCAACACAATGTTGATCTGAGAGAGATTACAATGGAACCAGAATGACCATTTTACAGTTCAAAATGACTCTGTAGCAGCAGGACCAATCCTTGATGTTCATAATGGGGACACCACGTTCATTAACCCATTCAGACCTGGAAAGCATCTGTGTCATTTTACATTTTAGCTTTATATGTTAAACTGTTAGGATTTAGAAGGCATTTCGTTGCTGTCTGGCATAAACCTCTTATCTCCATATTCTAACTTGTTGTGTTTTCTGCCTGGTAGAAAAGCAGTGAAAACAACCTCCATATTTCTCGATCCACAGGCCACGTGCGCGAACACACACACACACACACACACACACACACACACACACACACACACACACACACACACACACACACACACACACACACACACACGATCAAGATCGTGTTTCATACATCACTATTCTGATCTGACTTTGAAAACAGTCAAACTTGAATAAATAGCTCACAGTGAGGGTCATGTGGGTATCAATGTTGTAGCCCCTCAGCCAGTCAGAATGCATGATGTAATCAAGTCAAGTCACTCTTTATTTGTAGAGAACATTTAACACAGTAATATGATGGAAATGAATTGTCCATTTCATCCAAAGAGAGCAGGACAACATCCTGCTCATCATCTGATACAAGATGATAAGTAAAGAGAACAGCTGGTGTTAGTGGACCCTGCAGTACTAAGACACTGACCCACACCAGACAGTAAGATAGTGGACCCTGCAGTACTAAGACACTGACCCACAACAGACAGTAAGATAATGGACCCTGCAGTACTAAGACACTGGCCCACAACAGACAGTAAGATAGTGGACCCTGCAGTACTAAGACACTGACCCACAACAGACAGTAAGATAGTGGACCCTGCAGTACTAAGACACTGACCCACAACAGACAGTAAGATAATGGACCCTGCAGTACTAAGACACTGGCCCACAACAGACAGTAAGATAGTGGACCCTGCAGTACTAAGACACTGACCCACAACAAACAGTAAGATAGTGGACCCTGCAGTACTAAGACACTGACCCACAACAGACAGTAAGATAATGGACCCTGCAGTACTAAGACACTGGCCCACAACAGACAGTAAGATAGTGGACCCTGCAGTACTAAGACACTGACCCACAACAGACAGTAAGATAATGGACCCTGCAGTACTAAGACACTGGCCCACAACAGACAGTAAGATAGTGGACCCTGCAGTACTAAGACACTGACCCACAACAGACAGTAAGATAGTGGACCCTGCAGTACTAAGACACTGGCCCACAACAGACAGTAAGATAGTGGACCCTGCAGTACTAAGACACTGGCCCACAACAGACAGTAAGATAGTGGACCCTGCAGTACTAAGACACTGGCCCACAACAGACAGTAAGATAGTGGACCCTACAGTACTAAGACACTGGCCCACAGCAGACAGTGAGATAGTGGACCCTGCAGTACTAAGACACTAGCCCACAACAGACAGTAAGATAGTGGACCCTGCAGTACTAAGACACTGGCCCACAACAGACAGTAAGATAATGGACCCTGCAGTACTAAGACACTGGCCCACAACAGACAGTGAGATAGTGGACCCTGCAGTACTAAGACACTGACCCACAACAGACAGTAAGATAGTGGACCCTGCAGTACTAAGACACTGACCCACAACAGACAGGAGGGTAAATGCTTTGTTGATGCCCTGAATGCCGGCAGGCAGGCAGACAGACAGAGACAGACAGACAGACAGACAGAGACAGACAGACAGAGACAGACAGACAGAGACAGAGACAGACAGAGACAGACAGAGACAGACAGAGACAGACAGAGACAGACAGAGACAGACAGAGACAGACAGAGACAGACAGCCAGCCAGCCAGCCAGCAAATAATCCATGTGTAACAGAGTGGTTCACTACCTCAGCCTGATGGCCTGAAACTCTAATATCTCCCCCGAGCGATAGGGATAGTCTTTTGGATTAGCGGTTAAGATGTTGGCTTTCACGTGAGAGACCCGGGTTCGAATCCCGGGCGTTACACATGTACATAAAACAAATAAGAAAATGAAGACTATAGTTGTGTTATTATGTATCATAGAAGAAATGGACAGCTGGCTCTTTAAATCCTGCAGTCCCCCCTCCCCTCCCCCTCCCAAACACACACACACACACACACACACACACACACACACACACACACACACACACACACACACACACACACACACACACACACACACACACACACACACACACACACACACAGGGCCGCCGATATTTATAAGCTCTAGCGGGTGCCCAACAAGTGTGCATGTGCGGGTTTTGGTCGGTTAATTGACTTTTTTGGGGGGGTTTTGTAACTTTATTTCGGTTAATTCGGTTGTTCAGTGGCGATCTGAACCAGGCGATCTGATTTTGAAAAATATTTTTTAAAAAAAAACATTTTTTTTTTTTTTTTTTTACCAGCACCCAGTGGGTGCTCCTCACCCACAGTGGGTGCTTTAGCCCCCGGGCACCCACGGTTTCGGCGCCCTTGCACACACACACACACACACACACACACACACACACACACACACACACACACACACACACACACACACACACACACACACACACCTGCATGCGAGCGAGACAGACAAACTGAACTCGCTGTGTTTGTAAGTAAAACAGTGCAATAAACAACCATTAATGTAACGTTTACACCACATGTAGGTTGAGTAGACTTGAGTTGTCAAGGAGTGTAACCTGCTAAATAACATGTAGCCTAGCTGTGACAGTAGACACACATGTATGTTAAAGTTACATCATTATTTCTTCATTACAAATGAAACTGCGTCGGTCCCTTTCAACTGAGCAAGTGAGCTAATTTGCTAATATGGGCCAGTACAGTAGGTTGCTTTAGCAATATTACATTTACACACTTTAACTGCGTTTAATTTGACTCTTGTTGTTATTTTACTTGGTAGAGAAAAGTCAGGCTGAATGAAGCGTTGTTTGTGTGATGTTGTTGACAGACAGACAGGCTGACAGGGGAGAGAGAGAAAGACAGGCAGGCAGGCAGGAGAGAGTGAGAGACAGACAGACAGACAGACAGGGGAGAGAGAGAGAGAGTGAGAGACAGACAGACAGACAGGGGAGAGAGAGTGAGTGAGAGACAGACAGACAGGGGAGAGAGAGTGAGTGAGAGACAGACAGACAGACAGACAGACAGACAGACAGACAGACAGGGGAGAGAGAGAGAGTGAGAGACAGACAGACAGACAGACAGACAGACAGACAGGGGAGAGTGAGTGAGAGACAGACAGACAGACAGACAGACAGACAGACAGACTCCTTTTGTAAGTACAGTTCTACCATGTTGGTAGTGATTATGACAATTTGCATTAATAATTAAAATGACAATATTATTATTTTTGGGCGGTGTAACCGCCCCTATAAGTGAGGTTGGCCACCACAGTACACCGCTAATCCTGCACCGTGATTGGCCACCCATCGAACACCCCTAACCCCTACAAATTCAATGCAAATCTATACTTTTCTTAAAGTGTGGTCATCACTGTGATGTGGTCATCTCTGTGATGACCACATCATGTCATCATGTCTATTCAGCACTGTGATAGGCTAGCGAGACACATGACACATGCAGTCCTATAAATAGGATTATGCACTTTAATAAAACACATTTATATATTTTTTTAAGTGAGTCATGGTTTTGTGATGACCACTGTGATGACCACCACACCGCCCACTTCACACTGGGTGTGATTTTTAGCCGCATGCGCTAGCGAGCGGCTCTGTATACAGCACCAGTCGTAGTCCGCCACCCGAGTGAAAAGTCACGACACCTGAGTCAAAAGTGTCGACACCTAAGTCTCATTCGCTGTCCTGGCTGTCCATCACACCGTTTAAGCTCCCCTTTTAAGCCAATGGGGAGACGAAAATGTAATGGACACGTTAGTCAACGAATTAGACGAGACGAAAATGTTAGGGCGGGACGAATGGAGAAGAGATCCAATCAGAATTACTCTTTTTGAGGGACTAGTTGGGAAGGGATCCAATCAGAACGATCCTCATTGTTAAGTTAGGTTGAACCACCCGGAAGCACACCATATTAGGGGCCAGCATGGACGAACAGAAACCACAACAAGGCAACGCACGGAGTTACACAGCAGAGAGAGAGAGAAAGGGAGACAGCTTCAGCCAGGATGGTTAGCCTAAATGCTAGCGTGCTTCATTAGACCTAGTTTGGCTATTAAGTTATTATTTGCCCATGTTCACACTGATTTCAATCTTAGCTATTGTTGGGAAGACCCGTGTGGTGTCACAAAATGTTGCCACTACTTATATAAACAACATTAGAGCGTTAATTTGCGACGCTAAATGTTGCCAGGTTTGGCGAGAGAAACAAGCAATCCAAAAAACAAGTAATCAGGTCTATGAAAAGATTGGGGCCAAAAAAGCCTGCAACATGCGGCTTTATTATGACTTTGGTCATACTTGTTTTATATTTTTAATATTCTTATGAATTGAAAATACATTTTCTTTCTTTCTTTCATTCTTTCTTTCTTTAACAGACCCAGGCTTTACAGATGACATCTGCCTTCTATGTGATCATGTAGAGAGAAGACACAGGTTCTTCCTGACCAGAGTGCTGTCAGAGTGTGCCAAGGTTGGTCTTATGCGATAAATGCCAAGAAAACCAAGGTTATCACCTAGAACATGGGTTCCCAAACCTTTCAGCCCACGACCCCAAAATAATACGGCCATTGACTCGCGACCCCACCTAACCCTGGAGGTAATTTATGCACATAAACTTGCACATTCGGTGTATTAAGCCTAGGGCTATTCAACACGTAGACATAAATGACACATAACAACCGAAATATTTACAGTATATAAGTAATGTATTTACTATATTAATCATAAGTATAACGGACCACAACGGAAACAACATTTTTACGTGTAAATTGTGTTATACTTTTAGTATGACTTTTGACTGTAGGCCTACTCCTTGTACTGTCAATAATCTTGTTCATATAGAATTCAATCAATCACATTTACAGTACCTAATGAGATGGGTAAAATGTACTATTTGTAATCATTTTTAGATTGTATTCCATTGAACCACTGACTCACACAACTGATGAAGTCAAGTAGAAGACTGCTCAAGGTAAGAACCTTGTTGTTTTTTTTCTTTACTGCTGCTGCTTGTGTTGTCTGGCTGTGTGGATACTGACATGATTCAGGCCGTTGCTCTATTGCTGTCACCATTGTGTTGCATGGTGTTGCGTTGCTGTCATCATGTTATGTCCCAGTGACTGGGTGTGGCATGTATCATGTTCACTGACGGTTTTCTGGCTTGTTTCAGGAATTGAAAAGTGATGTGAATCTTTAGTGGGTGTCTGTTGTTTCTGATGTTGAAGGTAGTTTCCTAACTTTCCTTTCAAGTAAAGCTACAGTAGAGGTTTCTTTTTGGCTCTGACATATACAGCTTTCAATTCCAAATGTTCATTTGGGAATCTACAGTGGTCTATCAGTGGTTCTCAACCTGTTCAGGCTGCGACCCCCCCCCCCAAAAACAATAATATTAGAACTGGGGACCCCCCTAACAATCATATTTGAACTGGGGACCCCCCACCCTGATAAGCACTTGGAATGTAGGAGTTGAGGCATTACATTTAGTTTGACTCGGTTCCACAGATACATCATTTGTGAAAATAGCCGATCTACAAGCTCACAATGCCTCACGTTACGAGGCCTTGTGAGCTTGTAGATCTGCCATTTTCAATGTTTGCCTCTTTCTTATATTATCTGACAATGTGGCCAATGCTTGACCTGTTTTTATAGTGTAGTTTGTTGATTACATTTGATGCAGTAGTGGTCGTTTTAACCCATTAAGACCTGGAACGCATCTGTGTCACTTTTTGATTTGAGCTAAAAAAGCATTATTTTACACTTTGGCTATTAAAAAATAGCAGATATACAAGCTCGTAGCGCGGCACTGAGTGCCGCGCTACGAGCTTGTAGATATGCTATTTTTGAAAAATCGTCCCGACACACAGGTTTAGAACCACTGCTGTACATGAATATCTGCTGTGTTCCTGCTGGTGTTGAAGGATGTGACAAGCTGGCTGGCTTAGCAACACCTCTGTCTATACAGGCCTATTCCTCATGGCCAGTATTCCTCTTTTTCTTTCTTTCTTTCTTTCTTTCTTTCTTTCTTTCTTTCTTTCTTTCTTTCTTCATCTGTCTGTCTGTCTGTCTGTCTGTCTGTCTGTCTGTCTGTCTGTCTGTCTGTCTGTCTGTCTGTCTGTCTGTCTGTATGTATATCTGTCTGTCTGTTGGCTCTATCTTTCTTTCTTGGAATTTACAACTCCAAGAAACATGTTCAGTGACTGTTTCTGGCTGTTGACACGTGAATGTACAGGGTGTGTCGTGTGGTTTCTGCTGTGGAAGATAAACATTTGACATTGTAGTTTTATTGACATTGTATTCAGAATACAACAGAATTTTGTTTAGCGCAAATAGCAGCATCATCATACAAATACAGCAGCATTATGCAATGAAGTCATTAAAGTCTGCTGTCAAAGACATCATCCACAATACATACATACATACAATATATCTAAAGTAAGACGTTAGGCAACAAGAAACCAACTAACTGGATTGTGTGTGTGTGTGTGTGTGTGTGTGTGTGTGTGTGTGTGTGTGTGTGTGTGTGTGTGTGTGTGTGTGTGTGTGTGTGTGTGTGTGTGTGTGTGTGTGTGTGTGTGTGTGTGTGGGTGTGGTAGTGAAGTTGTGAGTCCATCAATTTTATTTATTTGCCAGCGACAGTGCACATTAATCAACATGTCAGTTTTCACATCCATGTTACTCAGCCAGAGTTAGCCTAAAGCTATAATTTTCATTACTTATTTAACTTTTCGATATGAAAGTGAAAATTGACGCTGCTTGTTTATGTGGATACAAAACCGAATAGCCTAATCCAGGTCAAAATAGAAAATATATATATATATTTTCTTGTTGCTTATTTAGTAGCAAAACTCCTTCGGTGCATGTTTGTGTTTCCTCAGTCCTACGTTGGGATTTAGGACAGTGAAGACCGGATGACACACAGGAGGACACACGGATGAGCTATGGAGACCCACAGATTGATTGATTGATTGAGTATTTTATTAGGCAAAAAAATGTAAAACAGCACAATTACATTTAAAATACTTTGTCTAACAGGTCCGTTCATGAAAGTCCTTGCGGTCTTGTTTCCAATGAGGGCCTTGGTATTCAATTCATAGACATGTGTCAGAGCCATGACAGGGTCATTTTAAGAAGTAGTTGGGGAGGGGTTGTATCTGTCCATATATCAGCTGTACTGAGTGTCCGTTGACAGTCTGTCTCCTGTCTATTTGGATGTCTGCCTCAGGGCAGAATGACAGAAATGCCATAGATTATTGCGACAACATAAGGGTTGCAAATTCCACCCACTGCTTAGGCACATAAAATGACAGTAATTGACCTGTTGTTATTCTGTACAAAGGGGGGGGGGGGAGGGGACACACGGACGGACGGCAACGTAAGACCAGAATGTCCAGTTGGGTTGCAAATTCCACCCACAACTCAGGCACATAAAATGACAATAATTGACCCATTGTTATTCTGTACAAGCAGTATGTTCATGTTGCAGATGCTTGAAGCAGAGCCGCATGCTGTATAAAGTGTTAGGATGATAACAATGCATCACCATTATAAGATGCTCATTATGTTTAAGACTCAAGTGCAAAGTAACTACAGCTCTGTAAAGGAATACTTCACCCATTTTTGTTTCTATCATTATTACTCACCCCATGAAGCCTTGAATTCATGAAGGTTCTTTTTTGTCTTTTTATTTTTTAGTTTTGGTCGCATTCCTGAGCCAATAACCCAATATAGACTGATGCTGCTATGGTAGGAGACCAATGCAAAACTATATAAAATAATAAAAAATAAACTCCAAAACAACTCTCACTGTGTTATCACTGAGAGGCCTACTGATGATCCAGGTTTAAAGACAATGTTTTACATGTAGTATTGCTCTTGTCAAGATTAAGATTAACTTCAATTACTGCAAATGTTGGATTATTGGCTCAGGAATGTGACAAAAACAAATCTCCATGTATTCAAGGCTACATGGGTTGAGTAATTAATAGAAAACAAGTAATTTTGGGGTGATATTCTTAAACAACGCTAATGGAGTACAATATATTTCTACGCCACAAAATAATACATGCTGAAAGGTTGAGTGGGAAAGGTTAAGACTTTGACAGGGCCCAGTTTGGAATTGCAGCCTCCTGAGGGTGTTTCTTTAGGGCAGTTTTGTAAGTGAGTAGAGTTTAACACTCCTTTACTCCTTTTGGCAGGGCATTCCACATTGTTTGTGGATGATGTGAAAGGTTTGGACCAGGAGAGCACCGTCCTGTCAGTCTGACGATGATGCATGGCTCCTGCTTGGAGAGCAAAGGTTGACCCAGTGAGTGCATTGTGAAGGCTTATGGTTGAGCAACAGAAGGGCCTACAGACATGTATGTGACCTGCTGATCTACAAACAACTTCACCTGCAGCTACGCGGCGCACAGCGCGCCTGCGGTGCTCCCGGGCATTTGAGAATGACTAGAAGCCACAACTTCTAGACATTCAGTGGAAAGTAACTAAGTACATTTACCAAAGTACTGCATTTTTTACTTTACTTCAGTACTTCCAATTTTCAATACTTTTACTTCTACTCTACTACACCTCAGAGGCAAATATTGTACTTTTACTACAATTATTTGAAAACTTTAGTTACTTTGTAGATTTTGATTATTATTATAAAACATGCATTAACCACTTCAGCCCTATATATATATATATACATTTCGGCCATTTGAAAATAACCAATCTACAAGCTCACATTGCGACGCATGGTGAGCTTGTAGATCTGCTATTTTCAAAAGATTTTTATGCATTTGAAAACTTGTGAAATGGGACATTCTGCATAATGAGTAGTTTTACTTTTGTCCTTTAAGAATATTTTCATACCAATACTATTGTACTTTTACTCAAGTACATTTTGAATTCCAGACTTTTAATTGTAACAGAGTATTTCTACAATGCAGTATTGATACCTTTACTTAAGTAAAACATTTGAGTACTTTTTCCACCACTGGATAAAACACATGCACACGTATACACAGGCATGAGTGGTGAGGAAGAATCATGGTAGAATTATATTATATTGTTATTATGGATGTTTATATCCAACCGTACCACCTTCCTGAGTGTTATTGTACTTCTCCCCATGATATCAGGTATATTACAGCCTGTAATGTAAAGAGCACGAGGTACAGTCCTATACATTATATAAGAATGAGTATAAACCAGACTGCATGTTGGCTACGTGTTGGCTAGTGTTTTCTGTGGCACATGGTGTACTGTCAAACATCAGAGAACACAGCAGTGTCACAGCTCTTTATATCCCAAGCATCTTCCTGGGCTGACACGGTAGGGATCATGGAATCATGGATCTTGTTGGGATCCATTAGATTGGTTGTGTATTTATTTACAAGCAAATCATTTAGATGTCAGTGCTTGCTACCTGTCCTATAAACCTGTCTCCCTGCAGGTTGGCAAAGCCTCCTCAGTAGACCTCAGATAAGATTAGTTTATTAATGTTGATGTTTTACAGTCAAATAAATTGAAATAAACATGCATTTAAGAGCTACAATATATATAGTAACCACGTGAACAACATCTGTTCATATAACAACGTGCACAACCAATCTGGAAAACTACATTCTTCAATACTAATGGATTAAAATAATACAAAAGCTCAGATAAAATTAATATTGTATTGACTATTTTTTGCAGATAAAAAAATAGATTTCTGTGCATTGCAGCTGAAGATCAGAGTGGAATCATTCAGTTCCCTTATTTCTCCACATAGAAGGTGACAACTCTAGCTGGAGGGAAGAAGGGAGGGTAGAGAGACAGTGAGGGAGGGGAGAGAGAGAGAGAGAGAGAGAGAGAGAGAGAGAGAGAGAGAGAGAGAGAGAGAGAGAGAGAGAGAGAGAGAGAGAGAGAGAGAGAGAGAGAGAGAGAGAGAGAGAGAGAGAGAGAGAGAGAGAGAGAGAGAGAGAGAGAGAGAGAGAGAGAGAGAGAGAGAGAGAGAGAGAGAGAGAGAGAGAGAGAGAGAGAGAGAGAGGATACTACATTCCTATAGCTGACAGAGAGAGAGAGAAAGAGAGAGAGAAGAGGAGGTATTTGCTATAAAATGACCTAGAGACCTAGTTGATCGATCCTAATTCCACATCCTTTTGAATAGTTTGGGAATTATCAATACACAGTCACACGGATACAAACAAATCTAAGTTTCCCAGTTCTACTCACAGCATCAGTGAATAATGCATGTCAAAATACACGCCCGCATTTCTTACTGAGACCCATTGTTTACATTTAGCTATCAGTAGACGGGTGGGGGGAGGGGTGGACATGAAATGAGAGTGAAAGGGAACCTGCATTATCCTCCAAAGGTGAGGAAACTGTTGACAAGAAAGGTTACACAATGTCTGTTGTATTGAAGTGGTTTGGATTTCTCATAAGTGATGCAGGAGGATGGTAAAACAGTCTGCGGAATATGGCATCAGTGGGTGCAAACGATGACTGATGACATATTCATATCCTTCTTAATGAAGAGAAAAGCTGGAAAGCTGGAAAGCTTGTCTTTTAGTTGACTGTATCAATATCCTGCAACGAGGGAGAGAGCATTGTCTCCCTCACCAGTCCACTTCTAGCCTTGTGAAGTTAATGTTCACATTTATATTTTATTTGAATGCAAAAATATATTCTAAACCAAGCCATGTTTATACAGTCAATGTTTACATAAGGTAATTGTCATTTTTATTTTAAAGGAGTAGTTCACCCCCAAAAATGCTTATTTTCTATCAATTACACATGCATGTTTTTGTCGCATTCCTAAGCCAATCATTTTGATGACCGGAGAGAGTCTCTCCTACTGAGTCTCCTATTGACCAATGACCCGGTCATCAAATTATTGGCTCAGGAATGCGACAAAAAAGTCTCCATGAATTCAAGGCTTCATGGGGTTTGTAATTAATAGAAAATAATTCATGTTTTGGGTGAACTACTCCTTCAATAACTATATCCTATAGCTAATAACTCAATGATTCTCAGTGTTTTTTCCTCAGTGTTTTTCTAGGACCCCTAGTTTGACATGCATTAGGTCACAGACCCCCATTTCATATGATTTTTATCAAACAGTATCATACGTTGTGTACTCTTCAGTGTTTATATAACTCTGAGAGTGTGCATGGGCACCAAATTAACCATTTTGTTCCACTTGTACACTCTCAGAGTAACAGACCCATAGGGGTCCATTTGGTTCTACTTGTACACTCTCAGAGTTACAGACCCATAGGGATCCACTTGGTTCCACTTGTACACTCTCAGAGTTACAGACCCATAGGGGTCCATTTGGTTCCACTTGTACACTCTCAGAGTTACAGACCCATAGGGGTCCATTTGGTTCCACTTGTACACTCTGAGTTACAGACCCATAGGGGTCCATTTTGTTCCAAAGTATCAATCATTTAACAGGGAATCCCCTGAAACCCCCTGAAGGACCCTTCTCATTGAGAACCAGTCGTTCAACTAATGAACTCCCTGGTTTCTCCAGGTTTTAGTAATAATTACCAGGATACTCTTCAAACTGGCAGTATTATTTAATTGCAGTATATATCATGATAAATAGTGACATCGATCAATATGGGGACAAATATATTGTGATATAATATTTTGCCATATCAGCCAGGAAATACTGGAGCTGCTGGCTGAATTGAATCTGCTGATTGACCTGTCAATCAGCCACATGCATAGTGGAGCTGCTGATTGACCTGTCAATCTCAATGAATGTATCAGGGAAGACGGTCACTGAGTGTCCATAACATTGATGTCAACTGAAGATTCATTTTAATACAATTACTACAATACTACCCCTTCATACCTCCCTAAACACACACACACACACACACACACACACACACACACACACACACACACACACACACACACACACACACACACACACACACACACACACACACACACACACACACACACACACACAGTAACTAAAAACATGGGAAATGTTAGAGGGAGTAATAGCCATGGATACACGACGGTCGACTGTCACGACCGTCATGGATGAACTTCAACCTGGTGTTTGCACTTTCTCCATTTATGGCCCGTACATCTGCATAAACGTTCATATTTCAAATATAAAGTGCTTATCCCATGGCCACGGATGTTACATTTATGTACGGGCTCTCAGAAGTACCCGTATCATCCCTATTGTTCAATAAAAAGCATTTAAATCTGATCGGTGGCCATTTCTCCATATGCTTTCAACTGTGCGACCTTATCGGTTGGTAGGTGTATTGCACACTCATACATTATGAGAAAATGGCCACTGATCGGATTAAAATACTTTTTATTGAACAATACAGAATATACAGGTACCTTTGAGAGTCCCGTGAATAATAAACATCCGTGGCCATGGGGTAAGCACTTTATATTTGAAATCTGAACGTTTATATAGATGTACCGACCGTAAATGGAGAAAGTGCAAACACCAGGTTGAAGTTGATCCATGACTGTAACAGGAGTTTTCATGTACCGCGGGCGCAGGGTAATACTGCAGTAGAATAAATAGACAAACAAATGAATTGATATACTTTAACGTGCAGAATCCGAAACAGGCAGCGCTGTGTATTTTGTTATGATTACGGTGATTAGTAGCCTATTATTGACACCACCTGGGCGAGTGAGTCGTGTAACTTTCCTGACGTTAAGCTGTGTATGTGTTCGACAACAACACAGCCAGTGTTGGGATAGTTACTAAAACATAGTAATATGTTACTTATTACATATTACTTGTTTAAAAAGTAATGTAGTTACTTTACTTATTACTCCCTGCCAAAAGTACCTAGTTACTTATTACTTTAGTTACTTTTTTTTTCTCGCCCCCAGTAATTTGCATCCTTTCTCCCCAAAAGTCTGACTTTGCATTTTCAACATTAGCAGTTGTTTTTTTTCTCTTTTCTGCAGCCTACATTGTAAAATCCTCATTGTACACTCATTTGAATTATATTAACACTAAGACTTTTACAGTGTATGAATTCATAACTTACAGACTAAATGAAAACCATTTGACGAGTATGAATTGAATACTAAGGACCTCAATGGAAAGAAGTATTTTATATGTATTTAATGTATTTTTTGCCTAATAAAATATTCAAATTCAAACACCTGGGCTCAAACAGATAATGACTCATCATGAGCCACAATCTGCGTCAGACAGAAAACAGACGTCAAACAGTCAGTGACCTATATATTATATATATATAGAAAATAGCCGACCTACAAGCTTACGGCGCATCTTCATCGGTTAACAAGTCGCTTATAATAAGCAGACATGGCAACACTGTTTGTTCCGGTTTAAGGGTGGCCCGCCCTTCCGCAGCTGATAATAATTCACACAGACAAGTGCGCAACGTTTCCGTATCCGCTCTAGACCGGATCAGCAAGCAGCCTGCATAGCAACTCGATCCCAACCTATCATTATATCAATGGACCAAAAACAACACAGGATCAAATAAACACACTCAAACCCAGAGTACCACCGAGGCTCGTGAAAAAAAGTAATAAGTTACTTTTTGAAAAAAAGTAAAGGTAATATTATTACTCAAAACGTGAAAGTAATTAGTTACGTTACTAGTTACTGGGAAAAGGTAATAATATTACTTTAAGTTACATATTACTTTAGTTACTTCCCAACACTGAACACAGCCATGCAGCCTTACAGTTTAATTGCAGATTTGAGCTTGGGAAAAGCAGCCTCCAACGGGTTGGTATTCCTTCCTATTCTTGCTATTATGTTGCAAATGATTGTGTGTGTGTGCGGGCGAAATAACATTTAGCGAAGGGTCCATTGCCACCCCAGCTTCTTCCCAATAAAGTGGAATCCTTTTGGGATAAATTTGACAGACACGTTGGTGATGAGATAAAGCTCTGAACAAGGTTATAGGTTTATAGGTCTGGTATTTGTAGTGCACCCCCCATCCAGTCGGGAGGAAGAGAAAGAAAGAGAAAAAACATAGGACAAAGAACACTAGACTAGGACAACAAGAACTCAGCCACACTGTCAGTCATAACAGGAGGGAGTAGAAACTAAACACATACTAGCCTATTATAGTTTAGCATTTGTCATTGGTTTTAATGTTTTATTTCGTTTAGAGTTTAGTTTTGATTAGTTTTGAAAGTAGATTTTCTAGTTGGCTTAGTTTTTGTTCCATGTTTAGTAGAAGTGTTAGTTTTAGTTTAAAAAAAAAAAAAGTATTTGTAATATGTTTCAGACAAGGACAAGTTCAGAAAAATAGCAAGAGCAAAATATCTACAAGCTCACGTTACGAGCTTGTAGAACGGTTAGACTAAAACTAAGCACATTTTCTCTCTGGTTTTATTCTTCTCTTCTCTTCACTTTACAACTACAACATGACTCCTCCCCTCCCCCGAAGGCTTTAGACTACAGCTTATTGTATGTCACAAACCAACCAGAATCTCAACTGAAAATACAGGTTCTGTTTCAAGTTCTGCCTACAAAGAGGCTCATTGGTCCAGTTCAAACCAGTCACCCTGCACTGACACAAAACAGACCTCTTAAACAGCAGCTACAGAACAACAACAGGTAAGCCCTGATATACTTGGAACAACATATGTGGAGTGAATGTGGGGGACTTTAGTGTTTTTTTCCTATGTCTGTCTTGTTCTTTATTTTCACTTTGTCTAGCACTTTGGTCGACCTTTGATCTTTATCAATGTGTTTTAAATCTGAGGTTTGAGTTGAGTTTATTAACTTGGGTAATATGCATCAGCAGCTCAGGTATAAACAAATTGATGTATTGTTCCAATACTGTGCAATACATACTGAGACAGATACATGCTTTTTATTTATTTTTTATATAATGATCCATAGGACATCTACACAAGTTGCATCCATACATGACTATTTTAATGACTTGTTGCTTAGTCAGTAGTAAAATAACATAACCAGCTGATTGGTCAGTCAAATCAATACAAACTAAAGGACAGTCTACAGTAGGGGTTTCAAACTTTTTCTAAGTAATTTTATTTAAATTTAAATTAATTTATTTGGCCGTGGACCCCCATCTGAACATATTTCGTGCTGGAGATTTGTTTCAAGATTCATTGAAAATAGCAGATCTACAAGCTCACAAGCTTTCAAATAGGCGATGTATAGAGTTAAGGTGGTTACACTGAGGGTTGGAGGGCCGGGGCTCAGGACTCTCACCAACACATTGTTCCTTCTCTGCTCATTAACCACCACCATCCATTATAACACACTATGTTCATAAGTTGCACCAAAATGTCAGAATAGACTGGATACTGGCCATGCATTATAGAACACATTATGTAACAAACCATTTCTAATGTTCTACTCTCATAACTATGTTAAGTGATGCAGAGTATATATTATATAAAACTACTGTAATGTGTTAAAAATGATGTCCACACAAAGGGTTCAGAACTGTCTCCAGTCAACCACAAACTGTGTTTACATCAGACATGGAGATGGAAATTCTATATAATCTACATTTATACTTTTTAAGTAATGCAATTCCCTCATCACGAGTGCAAAGAATGGAAACCGTGTGTTTGTGTGTGAAGAAGGTGAAAGTGTCAATGTTTCTTCCTCATTTGATTTCTAAAGAGGCTCTGTTGAAATGTGAGGAACAATGACTTCAGCTTTTTGCAGCTTGTCGTTGAGTCAAACAACATAATAAGGTTCCTCTTTGCTTGGCCACTGGTGATGAGCACAGAGCATTTAGAGGTCAGTCTTCAGTGGTACTGAGACATAGAGACAAAGGTGAACTGGTGTGTCAGTACATCCACCCCAAAGTGGGTTCAGGTGCAGGTTTAAAACATAACTATAATGTGTCACAGTCTCAGCAGAGAGACAATTTGAGCTTGTAGATCGGCTACTTTTGTTGTTTTTGTGTGACATTGTAAGACAAAGTAGGTTATATTAACACGTTGCATTGTGATGCATTGTGAGCTTCTAGATCAGCTTTGAAACATAGCAGATGTACAAGCTTGCAGATCTGTGAGCTTGTAGATCTGCTGTTTTTTGAATAGCCAACTGTTTTTGTCAAATGATACTGAAGCCACCTTAACACCCATTAAAACCGGGAAAGCATCTGGGTCATTTTAGATTTTAGGGCTGGCTATTCAAAAAATAGCAGATCTACAAGCTCAGATCTATGAGCTTGTACATCTGCTATATTTGAACATTTTCTTTTGAGAACCACTGATTTTAGAAGACATTTGTAGAATCAGCCTCAGGTCTTAATGGATTAAGAGAAGTTTTCCCAGTTTTCCCAATTGCAAATATTAAAAGGTTCAGAATAACAAACCTTATTTGGTTGGTTTTGTATTGTTTAAATCACCATTAAGAAGATTAGCCAACGGGTGAAATGTATGTTTGATAAGTGACTACATCATTTCTTTAAGTTTAAACTTGAAAAAACTCTTGACTTAGAACAACTTACCCCTAACCTGGGGCAATTTGAGCCACAGGACCACTTTTTAGTTTTTTTAAGAAGTCATATTTTAATGGTCCCTTGTCATAGATGCTTACACATGATTTCACATCCTGAAATAAGGGTAGATGTTTAGATTGTACTTCTATCTCATGTTGCCTTACCTCAAGGACAACTTCAGTGAAACATGGCTTACCCCGTTCTCCCTATATATGGTTAAAGTGGTGTAACTGAACAGTATTGGACATAAAAGGTTTCCACCCGACAGTGACCATATATATAACAGACGTGCCTGAGCTGTTAACAAATGATGAACACTAATTTATAGTCAGACATTCAG
This sequence comes from Gymnoscopelus microlampas, assembly GCF_963454915.1. NCBI lineage: Eukaryota > Metazoa > Chordata > Actinopteri > Myctophiformes > Myctophidae > Gymnoscopelus > Gymnoscopelus microlampas. The sequence goes on along the minus strand of NC_139961.1, from coordinate 8,450,671 downwards.
TGGAGACATTCACAGAACAGCTCAAGGCTATAAGGCACTGGACAACTCTCAGTGGCCACCACAGAGAATATTATCTGTTTACTGGCTTCGCTAGCATGTACCTGACCCCCCCCCCCCCTCTAAATACTGTTCCAATTACCTGGATTTACATATGAATGTGTCTATTCCTTGTTCAAAGTGTGTGAGCTGTTGTAATTGCCTCAGCCAATACTTTGTTTTAAAGTGAGCTTTGCTTTTGAAAAGTGCAATAATTTGCATTAGTCATGTAAAACAGCCATTTTACTTTTCCTTTCCCTCTCACTGATGTTTGTATGATTGTATTGTGTATTATTGGTGCTTCTGTGCTCCCTGCTGTTCCTGTCCATGTCATTAGTAAAGTCCAGAGTGGAAGTCACAGTGATGGTTGCTACTGTCTCTGGGTGTTACTTTGATCTAGATTAAAACATTTTGATATTTGATAGGTCTGTCTGTCTGTCTGTCTGTCTGCGTGCGTTTGTGTCTAGGGCCCTGTTGGTGTGACAGGGTTATTTCAACAACGTTCTCCTCACCATGTTAATATGCCTTTGGCTGATACAACCTAAAGTACTGTATCTCATTTATGGACTTAAAAAAGACATGTGAACTTTCTTTACCATATATTTTAGTTTATTAGTTCTTTTTAGTTTTGTATCACTTGTCAGGGGCGATTCAGTGATTCAGAAAGCTCAGAAATGTTTTGAAAATAGCCATACAAACTCACAATGCGTCATAGCGGGTTTGTATATCAGCTTTTTTTTAAACAATATTTTGTAAGAACAATGTTGGATATTGACAAAGACTAAAACTAATTCTCTCTAGGATTTTTGTCTGTTTTAATTCTTTTTGTAAACACCTGATTTTGAATTCCACAAGTACAATGTATTAAAGCAGTCTTTCACTTTAAAAAAAAATGGTCATTTTATCGTCTACCCAAGCTTTTGGGAGCAACCCGGACAGTTTTGAAGTTGCTTGATTAAGTATTTAGATATTTGATATTAATTTTATCAGACACCCCCCCCCTCCTATACAAACCCATTGTAACTTCAAACTCCATTCTAACCATGTTAGATTCATCAGAAACACCCGTCCTTGGTTCTAGTGACTGACATTGTCCTTCTAATACGTGAGGAGACTGTGTTTTTTCAATTACTTTTTTCATTTATTTTTAATAATTTTGGAAAAAGATAAACATTAAATACAATACAATAAAATAAAATAATAAATAAATAAAAGTAATCAAAAAACACGGGCCCCTCACGTATTAGGAGGGCAGGGTGAGTCACCAGAACCAAGGACGGGTGTATTTGATGAATCTAACAACTAAAAATGGAGTTTGAAGTTACAATGGGTTTTATAGGAAGGGGGCGTGTCTGATAAAAAAATAATATCTAAATACTGAATCAAGCAACTTAAAAAACGTCCGGGGGGATCACAAAAGCATGAGACGATAAAATGAAGTGAAGTGAACTATCCCTTTAATGTGTCAGTAACTTAAAGCAGTGGTTTTCAACCAGTGGTCCTTGGGGGAGTACCAGGGGGTCCCCAGCTAAATTAGTTAACATAGCGTCACAATCATTTTTAACCACTTAGCTTTGGTTATTCAAAAATAGCAGATATACAAGCTCATAGCGCGGCTATGAGCTTGTAGATCTGCTATTTTTGAAAAACCTTGAAAAAGTGTGCGTATCTTTGAATATTTGTATTTTTTTAAAGCGAGAATTAACTGATATCTTTGCTTCTGGCGGTCCCTGGCACAAAACATTTTCAAATGGGGGTCTGCGGCCAAATGTATATCAATTTAGGGGTCCTTGGCATGAAAAAGGCTTAAAGGGATATTTCACTTTCAAAAAAACTTTGGGTCATTTTATGGTCTACTCTGGCCTTTGTGAGCCCCCCAGACAGTTTTTAAGATGCTTGATTCAGTATTTAGATATTTGATATTCATTTTTATCAGACACGCCCCCTTCCTATACAAACCCATTATAACTTCAAACTCCATTTTTAACATGTTAGATTCATCAAAAACACCCATCCTTGGTTCTTGCGACTCACCCTGCCCTCCTAATACGCTAGGGGGCCGTGTTTTTTTGATTACTTTTTACATTGTCTGATAAAATGTCTGATAAAATGAATATCAAATATCTAAATACTGAATCAAGCCACTTAAAAACTGTCTGGGGAGCTCAGAAAAGCCTGAGTAGACAATAAAATGACCCAAAGTTTTTTTTAAAGTGAAATATCCCTTTAAAGGACCCCAGCATGACAGTCTACAGCACCGTTTCCCAAACAGTGGGTTGGGACCCATTTGGGGGTCGCGGTCTATTTTCGTGGGTCTAGACTAAGTGAATATCCCTTTATTTTTTCCCCCTAAATGTTGTCATTAATTATTATAATTTTAAAAGATTTTCTAAAGATTTCCACAAAAAGTCACACATTTTCATGAGTTGAAAAACACATTTTTCAAAAACAATTTCATGAATAAAATAAAACAATAATATCAAAGAATATCCCTAAATCAGAAAACTAATGTTTAAGAAAATAGCAGATCTGCAAGCTCGCAAAGCGGTGCAAAGCGACACCTTATGAGCTTGTATATCTGATATTTTCACTAGTTTGGGTCCCAGGCAGACATCTGATTTCTCTGAACCACCAGTGGTGACATGCCTCAACCAGCTAGAGAATGTGGGTCGTCCATAACGTTGAGGCAGGCAGTAATTACAACTCTGTGTGTGTGTGTGTGTGTGTGTGTGTGTGTGTGTGTGTGTGTGTGTGTGTGTGTGTGTGTGTGTGTGTGTGTGTGTGTGTCAACTAGCATGTCACTCTGGTGTGCTGTGAGGTTTTACACTCATGTAAGTCAGAAAACAGTCATTTAACCCATTAAGACCTGAGGCCAATTCTACAACAAATGCCTTTTAAATCAGTAGTTCTCAGACTATTTTGTGCCAAGGACCCCCAACATGATATGTATTTGGCCACGGACCCCCATCTGAAAATGTTTTTTACCAGAGACCCCCCCCCCCCCTACAAGAGAAGATATGTTTAAAAATTCTAAATGATTCAACGTTTTTTTAACACAAAAATAGCAGATGTACAAGCTTGCAGATCTGTGAGCTTGTAGATCTGATATTTTTTTTTGCCATCTCTAAAATCTAAAATGTATTTCTTGTCTATATTATCAACATTTTCAAATGATACTGAAGCCACCTTAACACCCATTAAAAACAGGAAAGCATCTGTGTCATTTTAGATTTTAGGGCTGGCTATTCAAAATATAGCAGATCTACAAGCTCAGATATACGAGCTTGTACATCTGCTATTTTTGAACATTTTTGAGAAATTTTGAAAGTGTTTTAACTGGTTCCTGGCACAAAACATTTTCATTATGGATATAAATATATTAATTTGGGGGTCCTTGGCACGAAAAAGTTTGAGAACCACTGATTTTAGAAGACATTTGTAGAATCAGCCTCGGGTCTTAGAGGGATATTTCATTTTGGGTCATTTTATCGTCTACTCAGGCTTTTGTCAGCCCCCCAGACCGTTTTTAAGTTGCTTGATTCAGTATTTAGATATTTGATGTTCATTTTATCAGACACGCCCCCTTCCTATGCAAACCAATAATAACTTCAAACTCCATTTTTAGCATGTTAGATTCATCAAAAACACCCGTCCTTGGTTCTGGTGACTCACCCTGCCCTCCTAATACGCGAGGGTCCGTGTTTTTTTGATAACTTGTTTTCCTTTATTTTTAATATTTTTTTCTGAAAATGTAATAAAAAAGTTAAATGAAAAAAGTTATCGAAAAAACACGGCCCCTCACCTATTAGGAGAGCAGGGTGAGTCACCAGAACCAAGGATGGGTGTTTTTGATGAATCTAACATCAACAAAAGAGTTTGAAGTTATAATGGGTTTGTAGCCTATAGGAAGGGGGTGTGTCTGATAAAATGAATATCAAATATCTAAATGTAAATACTGAATCAAGCAAACTGTCTGGGGGGCTGACAAAAGCCTGAGTAGACGATAAAATGACCCAAAGTTCTTTTGAAAGTGAAATATCCCTTTAATGGGTTAAGAGAAGTTTTCCCAGTTTTCCCAATTGCAAATATTAAAAGGTTCAGAATAACAAACCACACATTCAGTGGAGACATTCACAGACCAACAGCTCAAGACTATAAGGCACTGGACAACTCTCAGTGGCCACCACAGAGAATATGATCTGTTTACTGGCTTCACTAGCATGTACATGACCCCCCCCCCCTAAATACTGTACCAATTACCTGAATTTTGTTTTAAAGTGAGCTATGCTTTTGAAAAGTGCAATAATTTGCATTAGTCATGTAAAACAGTCATTTTACATTTCCTTTCCCTCTCTCACTGATGATTGTATGATTGTATTGTGTATTATTGGTGCTTCTGTGCTCCCTGCTGTTCCTGTCCATGTCATCTGTAAAGTCCAGAGTGGAAGTCACAGTGATGGTTGCTACTGTCTCTGGGTGTCAGTCAGTCAGTCAGTCAGTCAGTCAGTCAGTCAGTCAGTGTTTGTGTCCAGGGGCCTGTTGGTGTGACAGGGTTAGTTCAACAACTTTCTCCTCACCATGTTAATATGCCTTTGGCTGATACAACCTAAAGTACTGTTTCTCATTTATGGACTTACAAAAGACATTTGAACTTTATTTACCATATATTTTAGTTTATTAGTTGTAGCGTTCTTTTTAGTTTTTTATCGCTTGTCAGGGGCGATTCAGTGATTCAGAAAGCTCAGAAATGTTTTGAAAATAGCCATACAAACTCACAATGCGTCGTAGCGGGTTTGTATATCAGCTTTTTTTAACAATATTTTGTAAGAACAATGTTGGATATTGACAAAGACTAAAACTAATTCTCTCTAGGATTTTTGTTTGTTTTAATTCTTTTTGTAAACACCTGATTTTGAATTCCACAAGTACAATGTATTAAAGCAGTCTTTCACCTTTTTTAAAATTGTCATTTTATCGCCTACCCAAGCTTTTGGGAGCAACCCGGACAGTTTTGAAGTTGCTTGATTAAGTATTTAGATATTTGATATTCATTTTATCAGACACCCCCCCCCCCCCCCCTCCTATACAAACCCATTATAACTTCAAACTCCATTCTAACCATGTTAGATTCATCAGAAACACTCGTCCTTGGTTCTAGTGACTGACATTGTCCTTCTAATACGTGAGGAGGCCGTGTTTTTTCAATTACTTTTTTCATTTATTTTTAATAATTTTGGAAAGAGATAAACATTAAATACAATACAATAAAATTGTATTAGGAGGGCAGGGTGAGTCACCAGAACCAAGGACGGGTGTTTTTGATGAATCTAAAATGCAAAAAATTGAGTTTTAAGTTACAATGGGTTTTATAGGAAGGGGGCGTGTCTGATAAAAAATTATATCTAAATACTGAATCAAGCAACTTAAAATAGCAGATCTGCAAGCTCGCAACGCGGTGCGAAGCGACACCTTATGAGCTTGTAGATCTGATATTTTCACTAGTTTGGGTCCCAGGCAGACATCTGATTTCTCTGAACCACCAGTGGTGACATGCCTCAACCAGCTAGAGAATGTGGGTCGTCCATAAGTACAACTCTGTCTGTGTGTGTGTGTGTGTGTGTGTGTGTGTGTGTGTGTGTGTGTGTGTGTGTGTGTGTGTGTGTGTGTGTGTGTGTGTGTGTGTGTGTGTGTGTGTGTGTGTGTGTGTGTGTGTGTGTGTGTGTGTGTGTGTGTCAACTAGCATGTCACTCTGGTGTGCTGTGAGGTTTTACACTCATGTCAGAATACACTCATTTATTCTACAACAAATGCTTTCTAAAGCAGTAGTTCTCAGACTATTTTGTGCCAAGGACCCCCAACATAATATGTATTTGGCCACGGACCCCCCATCTGAGAATGTATTGTGCCAGCGACCCCCCCCCCCCCCCCCACAAGAGAAGATTTATGTTTAAAAAATCAAAATGATTTAACGTTTTTCAAACACAAAAATAGCAGATGTACACGCTTGCAGATCTGTGAGCTTGTAGATCTGATGTTTTTTTAGTAGCCATCTCTAAAATCTAAAATGTATTTCTTGTCTATATTATCAACATTTTCAAATGTTTTGGTCAAATGATACTGAAGCTGCACCTTAACACCCATTAAAACCGGGAAAGCATCTGTGTCATTTTAGATTTTAGGGCTGGCTATTCAAAAAATAGCAGATCTACAAGCTCAGATATAGGAGCTTGTACATATGCTATTTTTGAACATTTTTGAGAGATTTTGAAAGTGTTTTAACTGGTTCCTGGCACAAAACATTTTCATTATTGGGGTCCGCGACCATATAAATATATTAATTTGGGGGTCCTTGATACGAAAAGGTTTGAGAACCACTGATTTTAGAAGAAATTTGTAAAATCAGGCTCAGGTCTTAATGGGTTAAGAAAAGTTTTCCCATTTGCAAATATTAGAAGGTTCAGAATAACAAACTTTATTTGGTTGGTTTTTAAATCACCATTAAGAACATTAGCAAAAGGGTGAAATGTATGTTTGATAAGCGACTACATCATTTCTTAACATTTAAACTTGAAAAACCCCTCGACTTAGAACAACTTACCCCTAACCTGGGGCAATTTAAGCCACAGGACAACATTTTATTTATTTATTTTTTAATAAGTCATATTTTAATGCCCCCTTGTCATAGATGCTTACACATGATTTATAGTCAGACATTCAGTGGAGACATTCACAGACCACAGCTCGCTTCGCTAGCTTGTACCTGACCCCCCCCCCCCCTAATATTTGATATAACAACTACGTATACCGATATTAGGGAGTAAAACATTCAGATATTGATATACTGAAAGGGTTTGTCAACACCCCAGGCAGTAGCATGAGTCCTTCCACAGAGGGCATAGTTATATTTTTATTTTGAGAGTACTAAACGTGTCAGTCATTTCTTATGTATATTTTAAGTTAGTTTGTTTTTATACTTGACATGAATGTAGTCATTCGAACACACACACACACGCACGCACGCACGCACGCACGCACGCACGCACGCACGCACGCACGCACGCACACACACACACACACACACACACACACACACACACACACACACACACACACACACACACACACACACACACACACACACACACACACACACACACACACACACACACACACACACACACACACACACACACACACACACACACACAAACACACGCACATCCAAAGGCATTTGGATGTGCTCAACAACAACACAGATGTTGTTTGGGTTAGCAAAGAAGATGTTATCTGATGGTGTGTGTGTGTGTGTGTGTGTGTGTGTGTGTGTGTGTGTGTGTGTGTGTGTGTGTGTGTGTGTGTGTGTGTGTGTGTGTGTGTGTGTGTGTGTGTGTGTGTGTGTGTGTGTGTGTGTGTGTGTGTGTGTGTGTGCGTGTGTGTCTGTCTCTCAGCCTGCGTCCGTCCGTCCGTCCGTCTGTCTGTCTGTCTCTCAGCCTGCCTGTCTGTCTGTCTCTCAGCCTGCCTGCCAGTCTGTCTCTCAGCCTGTCTCTCAGCCTGTCTGTCTGCGTGCGTGTCTGTCCAGGGGCCTGTTGATGTGACAGGGTTGTTTCAACATCTTTTTCCTCACCATGTTAAAATGCTTTTGGCTGATACAACCTAAAGTACTGTATCTCATTAATGTACAGTACTTACAAAAGACATGTGAACTTTCTTTTCCAATTTATTTAGTTTTCATTAGTTGTAGTGTTCTTTTTAGTTTTGTATCGCTTGTCAGGGGCGATTCAGTGAATCTCCTTATGATTTTAGTTTCGTTTGAATTACTTTTGTAAACACAAAATACAGTTTCAGCTCCAGTATATATATTTTATTTAAAGCCAAATTTTATTGTCATTTCAGTTAATTCAATGTTTTTCCAATTCTAGTTTTCGTTTGTTTTCTTAGTTTTTAGTTAACTATAATAAACCTGATTTTGAATTCCACAAGTACAATGCATTATTCCACATCATTTGCTTCACACACCCTGAACCTCTCTACACTCCACCAACAGTTACTACTACACCACGCCACCGGCTGTCTATAAAGAGGCTTCATTTGGTCCAGTTCAAACCTGCCAACCTGCACTGATCCACGACTTCTTAGACAACAGCTACAGAACAACAACAGGTAAGCCCTTGATGTTCTTGGAACAGAATATATGGTGTATCTCATTAATGGACTTACAAACGACATGTGAACTTTCTTTACCATTTTAAAAGGAGGATAGAATTTAGGTGATGGGTTTCATCCCTTCTGATGAAACAACAACTTTGAGGTTGTTAGGTTGAGTTCAGTATTTAGATATTTGATATTCATTTTATCAGACACCCCCCCTCCTATACAAACCCATTGTAACTTCAAACTCCATTCTAACCATGTTAGATTCATCAGAAACACTCGTCCTTGGTTCCAGTGACTGACATTGTCCTTCTAATACGTGAGGAGACCGTGTTTTTTCAATTACTTTTTTCATTTATTTGTAATAATTATTTTGGAAAAAGATAAACATTAAATACAATACAATAAAATAAAATAATACATGAAAAAAGTAATTAGGAGGGCAGGGTGAGTCACCAGAACCAAGGACGGGTGTTTTTGATGAATCTAACATGTTAAAAATTGAGTTTGATGACAATGGGTTTTTATAGGAAGGGGGCGTGTCTAATGAAATGAATATCTAAATACTGAATCAAGCAACTTAAAAACCGTCCGGGGGGATCACAAAAACCTGAGACGATAAAATGAAGTGAAGTGAAATATCCCTTTAATGTGTCAGTAACTTAAAGGACCCCAGCATGACAGTCTACAGCACCGTTTCCCAAACAGTGGGTCGGGACCCATTTGGGGGTCGCGCGTCTATTTTCGTGGGTCTAGACTCAGTGAATATCCCTTCATTTTTTCCCCTTACATTTTTTCATTAGTTATTATAATTTTAAAAGATTTTCTAAAGATTCCCACAAAAAGTCACACATTTTGTGTTGAAAACAAATTCAAACATTTTTCAAAAAAAATGTAATGAATAAAATAAAACAATAATCAAAGAATATCCCTAATTCAGAAAACAAATGGTTTAAGAAAATAGCAGATCTGCAAGCTTGCAACGCAACACCTTGTGAGCTTGTAGATCTGCTATTTTCACTAGTTTGGGTCCGGGGCAGACATCTGATTTCTCTGAACCACTGGTCTACAGCAGAGGTTCTCAAACCTTTTCATGTCATGGACCCCCAAATTAATCTATTTGGCCATGGACCCCCATCTGAACATATTTTGTGCCGGATTGTTTCAAAGAGTTTTTGTTGTTGTTGAATACTTTGAATACTTAAAGGGGCATGACTGATTTTGTAGTTTGTTTTCCACTTAAAAAATACTGCAGGGGAAAAACATGGCATGTGTTAGAATGTAGGTGTGTCAATACTGACTATCATGCTTGCACAGAAGCAAAGGAAGCCAAAGTTCTGCTTGTGGTGAGGCAGACTGTAGGGAAACAATACTGAGGCACTCTGTCTTCAGGTGAAAACATTTAATAACTTATTTTACAGATGAGCAAGGCAACAGCTGACCGACACGTTGTGACACTTGGGTCTTCAACAGGGTCTAACAATCAGGGGGATTAGTCACTCTTAAGTAAAGGCTGTGGGTGGCAATCAATTGATTCTGACCAACATCACACATCAGAGCATCCACAGCTGATGTTATCGTATGCATATCAATTAATACATAATACATAATGCACATGTTTATTAGTGACCAGCACATGATGTTGGTCAGAATCACTTGATTGCCACCCACATCCTTTACTTAAGAGTGACTAATCACCTGATTGTTAGACCCTGTTGAAAATCCAAGTGTCGAAACGTGTCGGTCAGCTGTTGCCTTGATCATCTGTAAAATAAATGATTACATGTTTTCACCTGAAGACGGAGTGCCTCAGTATTCTTTCCCTATAGTCTGCCTCACCACAAGCAGAACTCTGGGTTCCTTTTCTTCTGTCTATACCTGTTCCACTGAAGAACACCTGTTTTGAGCCACTGTAAGCAGATTTGTTGCTTACAGTCATGTTTTTAATCTGCTGTTGTTTCTAACCTGAACTGGAAAATAAACTACAAAATCAAGCTATAGGATGTAATGCCTCTTAAAATATGGGAATTCGATATAATCTACATTTATATTTATATTTGAGTAATGCAATTCCCTCATCACAAAGAATGGAATCTGTATGTTTGTGTGTGAAGAAGGTGAAAGTGTCAATGTTTCTTCCTCATTTGATTTCTAAAGAGGCTCTGTTGAAATATCAAAATGTGAGGAACTGTGGCATCATTGACTTGAATGAGAACAGAGCATTTAGAGGTCAGTCTTCAGTGGTACTGAGACATAGAGACAAAGGTGAACTGGTGTGATCAGTACATCCACCCCAAAGTGGGTTCAGGTGCAGATTTAAAACATAACTATAATGTGTCACAGTCACAGCAGAGACACACTTTGAGCTTGTAGATCGGCTACTTTTGTTGTTTTTGTGTGACACTGTTTGAAAGTAGGTTATTAACACGTTGCATTGTGATGCATTGTGAGCTTGTAGATCAGCTTTGAGACATTTTGAAAATAACAATTACTTTAATTTATTGGTACTTACTTCAAGTTTATTTTATTGACAATAGTTTTGTACTTTTACTCAAGTAAAAATGTTGAATACAGGACTTTTACTTCCATGTGTATCATCACCAAAATATAGTCCAGTGTTTTGGTGGTATTAAAGAACTGTCATCAAACCTCACAGCGCACCAGAGTGACATGCTGGTTGACACACTGTGTGTGTGTGTGTGTGTGTGTGTGTGTGTGTGTGTGTGTGTGTGTGTGTGTGTGTTTCAACTAGCATGTCACTCTGGTGTGCGGTGAGGTTTTACACTCATTTAACCCATTAAGACCTGAGGCCCATTCTACAACAAATGCCTTCTAAATCAGTAGTTCTCTGACTATTTCGTGCCAAGGACCCCCAACATGATATGTATTTGGCCACGGACCCCCCTGAAAATGTTTGTGCCAGCGACCAATTCAAAATGATTCAACTTTTTCGAACACAAAAATAGCAGATGTACAAGCTTGCAGATCTGTGAGCTTGTAGATCTGATGTTTTTTTTAGTAGCCATCTCTAAAATCTAAAATGTATTTCTGGTCTATATTATCAACATTTTCAAATGTTTTTGTCAAATGATACTGAAGCCACCTTAACACCCATTAAAACTGGGAAAGCATCTGTGTCATTTTAGATTTTAGGGCTGGCTATTCAAAAAATAGCAGATCTACGAGCTTGTACATCTGCTATTTTTGAACATTTTTGAGAGAATTTGAAAGTGTTTTAACTGGTTCCTGGCACAAAACATTTTCATTATGGGGTTCCGCAACCATATAAATATATTAATTTGGGGGTCCTTGGCACGAAAAAGTTTGAGAACCACTGATTTTAGAAGGCATTTGTAGAATCAGCCTCAGGTCTTAAAGGGATATTTCACTTTGGGTCATTTTATCGTCTACTCAGGCTTTTGTCAGCCCCCCAGACCGTTTTTAAGTTGCTTGATTCAGTATTTAGTTTTTGATATTCATTTTATCAGACACGCCCCCTTCCTATGCAAACCCATAATAACTTCAAACTCCATTTTTAGCATGTTAGATTCATCAAAAACACCCGTCCTTGGTTCTGGTGACTCACCCTGCCCTCCTAATACGCGAGGGTCCGTGTTTTTTTGATAACGTTTTTTCATTTATTTTTTATATTTTTTTCTGACATTTTAATAAAAAAATTAAATAAAATAAATGAAAAAAGTTATCGAAAAAACACGGCCCCCTCACCTATTAGGAGAGCAGGGTGAGTCACCAGAACCAAGGATGGGTGTTTTTGATGAATCTAACATCAAAAAAAGAGTTTGAAGTTATAATGGGTTTGTATAGGAAGGGGGTGTGTCTGATAAAATGAATATCAAATATCTAAATACTGAACCAAGCAACTTAAAAACTGTCTGGGGGGCTGACAAAAGCCTGAGTAGACGATAAAATGACCCAAAGTTTTTTTGAAAGTGAAATATCCCTTTAATGGGTTAGGGTTAGGGTTAAGACAAGTTTTACTTCTCTACAGCAGATTAAAAACACTGTAAGCAACACAGCTGCCCCAAACAGATAGTGGAGTAATATTGGACCTCCAGGAGTACCTATAGGTTGACTAGTAGAGTTCAGTACTTTGTCCACCACTAGTCCTGGGCAGTATGAGTGACCAATGATTAGCAAGGATCATCAGAATGCAAGATGCTTGTGTGATATGCATAGTCTACTGATCATTTAATGTGTGGCACTGAATGTGACCTATTATGAACCTTTGATTGACTGACTGATTGATTGATTGATTGATTGATTGATTGACTGACTGATTGATTGATTAATTGAATCCGTTATTAACATGTTAACAGTACAGCAGTACAGTCAAATAAACTCTGCTATAAGGATGACAGAAAAGGTTCCAATGGATTATAGAACCATGTGTGCCTCCAGTAAGTATGTCATCACCAAAATAAAGTCCTGCGTTTTGGTGACAGTTGGTAAAGAACTGTCATTCATCCAAATTAAAGGTCATTCAGCATAATTTGAGTAGGAAATAAATAATAAAACATGCAGTGATTTGTATTTGGATAAATGGCTCAATTTAACCCAGAGTATTTGGTTCATTATGCCCCACAGTCAAATTGGCTAAAATAATACTTAATTATAATTGTTCACATTGTCTTATTCATTGGCAAATCACCAACATGTATGACATGTATTTTTAGACCTAAATGAATTAGCTTTCATATAACAGTCTAACCTGACAAACTATTATTTTGACCGGCAAAAGGGCACAACATATTTTCAGATGGGGGTCTGCGGATAAATTACATGAAAACAGTTTTGATGTTTTTTGGTGACATGCCTCAACCAGCTGCTAGAGAATGTGGGTCATCCATAACATTGAGGCAGGCAGTAATTACAACTGTGTGTGTGTGTGTGTGTGTGTGTGTGTGTGTGTGTGTGTGTGTGTGTGTGTGTGTGTGTGTGTGTGTGTGTGTGTGTGTGTGTGTGTGTGTGTGTGTGTGTTTGTGTGAAGGCTTCTGCCTTCAACAGCCTGGTAGTCGTAGAAGGCTGTTTGCGTACCTGACCCCCCCCCCCCCCCCCCAAATACTGTACCAATTTACACATGACATATGAATGTGTCTATTCCTTGTTCAAAGTGTGTGAGCTGTTGTAATTGCCTCAGCCAACACTTTGTTTTAAAGTGAGCTTTGCTTTTGAAAAGTGCAATAATTTGCATTAGTCATGTAAAACTAGTCTCGCGTAGCCAGACCCCACAGAAAATGAAAAACAGCGACCTCTGCTTTTCTGATATTCTGTGGAGTCTGGCAGGAGTATAATGTTAGACTAGAGCGCAGGGAAACACCGGTTTCATGTCTGCCTATAGCGCATCACTTCCGGTTGGTGCGACCATGTTTTCATTCCCACTAACAATATTTCTACACGGAACACTAACACCACTTCTCCCAGAGAACATGGATGGTTTTGGTTATAAGCCCACTTGTTTCTATGATGAAAGAGTAATTTAAAATGTGAATATCTTTCCGTGGTTTTGTCCGCTCCGAGGACGCTATTGTTAAATTAGTTTCGGCTAGTTTCGAGGGGGGGAGGGTGGATCATGGTGGATGGACACGTGAATCCCGCCCACTACATTTGATTGGGTAAAGCGCGGCCCACTTCCTGATCTGAAGGCACGCCCACTTGTATGCAATGCGCACTGGTTAGGACGAACCGCTCCGACAGATTCCACCGCAGGTCGGAATCTGTTCTTGAGAGATTATGTAAAACAGTCATTTTATATTTCCTTTCCCTCTCACTGATGATTGAATGATTGTATTGTATTATTGGTGCTTCTGTGCTCCCTGCTGTTCCTGTCCATGTCATTAGTAAAGTCCAGAGTGGAAGTCACAGTGATGGTTGCTACTGTCTCTGGGTGTTACTTTGATCTAGATTCAAACATTCTGATATTTGATATACAACTACAGTATACCGATATTAGGAAGTAAAACATTCAGCTGTCTGTCTGTCTGTCTGTCTGTCTGTCTGTCTGTCTGTCTGTCTCATGCGTGCGTGCGTGCGTGCGTCCTGTTGGTGTGACAGGGTTGTTTCAACAACTTTCTCCTCACCATGTTAAAATGCATTTGGCTGATACAACCTACAGTACTATATCTCATTAATGGGCTTAAAAAAGACATGTGAACTTTCTTTACCATTTTATTTAGTGTATTAGTTTTAGTGTTTTGTTTAGTTTTGTATCACTTGTCAGGGGCGATTTAGTGATTCAGAAAGCTCATAACATTTTGGAAAATAGCCATACAAACTTACAATGCGTCTTGATGTGACAAGTGAGCTTGTAGTGGGTTTGTATATCAGCTTTTTTTTTTACAATATTTTGTAAGAACAATGTTGGATATTGACAAAGACTAAAAGTAATTCTCTCTATGATTTTAGTTTGTTCTAATTAGTTTTGTAAACACCTGATTTGATATGGTATATATGTCACATACTGTGGATAATACAATAGCTTACCTAATAGGTTGATATATTTAATGTTGATTGATATATTTGATGATATTGTTGATATTGTTACTGTATTAAAGGGATATTTCACTTTAAAACAAAATTGATAATTTTATCGTCTACCCAAAACCTGGACAGTTCTTAAGTTGCTTGATTCAGTATTTAGATATTTGATATTCATTTTATCAGACACACTCCCCTCCTATACAAACCAATTGTAACTTCAATCTCCATTCTAACCATGTTAGATTCATCAGAAACACCGTCCTTGGTTCTGTTGACTGACATTGTCCTTCTAATACGTGAGGAAACCATGTTTTTTCAATCACTTTTTTCATTTATTTTTAATAATTATTTTGGAAAAAGATAAACGTTAAATACAATAAAATACAATAAAATAATACAAGTTACAATGGGTTTGTATAGGAAGGGGGCATGTCTGATAAAATTAATATCTAAATACTGACTGAAGCAACTGAAAAACCGACGATAAAATGAAGTGAAGTGAAATATCCCTTTAATGTGTCAGTAATGTGTTATCACATGCATTGCTGAGGTCCTACACCGGTGAGCCCCATCTGTGCAAATTGAGAAAAGTGGATGAATTACAAAGTACAGAGCAGAACACATGAATGTACACGGCTTGACTGGAAACAAATCAGATAATCAACAAATCAGTTATATATAGAAATAATAAAGTAGTAAAAGAAGAGCAGCTGATCAGTCAGTCAAATAAATACAAACTAAAGGACCCCAGCATGGCAGTCTACAGCACTGTTTCCCAAACAGTGGGTCGGGACCCATGTGTGGGTCGCGGATCTATTTTTGTGGGTCTAGAGTGATTATCCCTTTATTTTTTTCCCCTAAATCTTGTCATTAATTATTATAAATGTAAAAGATTTTCTAAAGATTTCCAAAGATTTCCAGAATAAAACAATAATATCAAAGAATATCCCTAAATCAGAAAACGAATGTTTAAGAAAATAGCAGATCTGCAAGCTCGCAACGCGGTGCGAAGCGACACCTTGTGAGCTTGTAGATCTGCTATTTTCACTAGTTTAGGTTCCGGGCAGACATCTGATTTCTCTGAACCACTCAAACCTTTTCATGTCCGGGACCCCCAAATGAATATCTATTTGGCCATGGACCCCCATCTGAACATATTTTGTGCCAGAGATCCCATACAAGATTTGTGTGGCTACTGTAGATTGTTTCAACAATATTCAAAGGATTTCACAGTTTTTGTTGTTGTTGAAAATAGCAGAGCTACAAGCTCAGAACGCATCGCATCACAATGCGTTGTGAGCTTGTAGATCGGTTATTTTTAAATAGCCGATGCATAGAGTGTTAAAGTGGCTATAATGATATACAGTACTGCTTTATTCACTTATTTGGCTGGGCATGGGACCCCTGGAACCCCCTCAAGGACTCCTGGGGGTCTTTCAGAACCACTGGTCTACTGTGCCGTGTACTGGTGTGTTGGGGGCAGGTGCTCAAGCAAAAAATAAATAGATGCATTAATTAATGAATAAATAAATACTGTATTCCTACTCTGCTCATCCCACCAACATCCATTAGAACACACAGTGTGTTCATATTGTACCAACATGTCTGAATAGAGTTTTATTATAATCATACTGGCCATGCATTATAGAACGACTCCAAATACATTGTAACAAACCATTTCTAATGTTCTACTCTCATAAATATGATGCAGAGTATAAAGACAATGGCACAATTTCTTCATGTTAAAAAAATTATGTCCACACAAAGGGCTCAGAACTGTCTCCAGTCAACCACAAACTGTGTTTCACAGACAGATCAGACATGGAGTTGGAAATAATTGTTGAAATATGAAAATTGGAGGACCTTCACTGACTTCAGCTTAATGTCACTAAAAACAAGTGTGTGAAGAAAGTGTCAATGTTTCTGCCTAAACTTTTCAGAGACAAATATTGTTCTTTTGACTCCCCTGCATTTTTTAGGAAGGGAAAAAGTACATTATAAATTAACCACTTAGAGTACGGACACACCAAACTTTGTGTCTGCCTATGTGGCCGTTTTTTTGCAATGGTTTTCAATGGGAACGGAGCGCTTTCTCATGGAAAGCCGCTCAATGTCAACAAAGCGCTCCGTTCCCATTGAAAACCATTGCAAAAAGACGGCCTCATAGGCAGACACAAAGTTTGGTGTGTCAATACCCTTAAGCCCTGTATCAAATATAGTGAAAATAGCAGATCTACAAGCTCACAACGCATCACATTGTGACACGTTGTGAGCTCGTAGATTGGCTATTTTCAAATAGGCGATGTATAGAGTTAAGGTGGTTACACTGAGGGTTGGAGGGCCGGGGCTCAGGACTCTCACCAACACATTGTTCCTTCTCTGCTCATTAACCACCACCATCCATTATAACACACTATGTTCATAAGTTGCACCAAAATGTCAGAATAGACTGGATACTGGCCATGCATTATAGAACACATTATGTAACAAACCATTTCTAATGTTCTACTCTCATAACTATGTTAAGTGATGCAGAGTATATATTATATAAAACTACTGTAATGTGTTAAAAATGATGTCCACACAAAGGGTTCAGAACTGTCTCCAGTCAACCACAAACTGTGTTTACATCAGACATGGAGATGGAAATTCTATATAATCTACATTTATACTTTTTAAGTAATGCAATTCCCTCATCACGAGTGCAAAGAATGGAAACCGTGTGTTTGTGTGTGAAGAAGGTGAAAGTGTCAATGTTTCCTCCTCATTTGATTTCTAAAGAGGCTCTGTTGAAATGTGAGGAACAATGACTTCAGCTTTTTGCAGCTTGTCCTTGAGTCAAACAACATAATAAGGTTCCTCTTTGCTTGGCCACTGGTGATGAGCACAGAGCATCTAGTGGTCAGTCTTCAGTGGTACTGAGACATAGAGACAAAGGTGAACTGGTGTGTTCAGTACATCCACCCCAAAGTGGGTTCAGGTGCAGGTTTAAAACATAACTATAATGTGTCACAGTCTCAGCAGAGAGACACTTTGAGCTTGTAGATCGGCTACTTTTGTTGTTTTTGTGTGACATTGTAAGACAAAGTAGGTTATATTAACACGTTGCATTGTGATGCATTGTGAGCTTCTAGATCAGCTTTGAAACATAGCAGATGTACAAGCTTGCAGATCTGTGAGCTTGTAGATCTGCTTTTTTTTTAATAGCCAACTGTTTTTGTCAAATAATACTCTTAACACCCATTAAAACCGGGAAAGCATCAGGGTCATTTTAGATTTTAGGGCTGGCTATTCAAAAAATAGCAGATCTACAAGCTCAGATCTACAAGCTTGTACATCTGCTATATTTGAACATTTTCTTTTGAGAACCACTGATTTTAGAAGACATTTGTAGAATCAGCCTCAGGTCTTCATGGATTAAGAGAAGTTTTCCCAGTTTTCCCAATTGCAAATATTAAAAGGTTCAGAATAACAAACCTTATTTGGTTGGTTTTGTATTGTTTAAATCACCATTAAGAAGATTAGCCAACGGGTGAAATGTATGTTTGATAAGTGACTACATCATTTCTTTAAGTTTAAACTTGAAAAAACCCTTGACTTAGAACAACTTACCCCTAACCTGGGGCAATTTGAGCCACAGGACCACTTTTTAGTTTTTTTAAGAAGTCATATTTTAATGGTCCCTTGTCATAGATGCTTACACATGATTTCACATCCTGAAATAAGGGTAGATGTTTAGATTGTACTTCTATCTCATGTTGCCTTACCTCAAGGACAACTTCAGTGAAACATGGCTTAGCCCGTTCTCCCTATATATGGTTAAAGTGGTGTAACTGAACAGTATTGGACATAAAAGGTTTCCACCCGACAGTGACCATATATATAACAGACGTGCCTGAGCTGTTAACAAATGATGAACACTAATTTATAGTCAGACATTCAGTGGAGACATTCACAGAACAGCTCAAGGCTATAAGGCACTGGACGTTCTCTCAGTGGCCACCACAGAGAATATTATCTGTTTACTCGCTTTGCTAGCATGTACCTGACCCCCCCCCCCCTAAATACTGTACCAATTACCTGAATTTACACATGACATATGAATGTGTCTATTCCTTGTTCAAAGTGTGTGAGCTGTTGTAATTGCCTCAGCCAACACTTTGTTTTAAAGTGAGCTTTGCTTTTGAAAAGTGCAATAATTTGCATTAGTCATGTAAAACAGTCATTTTACATGTCCTTTCCCTCTCACTGATGTTTGTATGATTGTATTGTGTATTATTGGTGCTTCTGTGCTCCCTGCTGTTCCTGTCCATGTCATTAGTAAAGTCCAGAGTGGAAGTCACAGTGATGGTTGCTACTGTCTCTGGGTGTCAGTCAGTCATGGGTCCAGGGGCCTGTTGGTGTGACAGGGTTATTTCAACAACTTTCTCCTCACCATGTTAAAATGCCTTTGGCTGATACAACCTAAAGTACTGTATCTCATTTATGGACTTTCTTTACCATTTATTTTAGTTTATTAGTTGTAGTGTTCTTTTTAGTTTTGTATCGCTTGTCAGGGGCGATTCAGTGATTCAGAAAGCTCAGAAATGTTTTGAAAATAGCCATACAAACTCACAATGCGTCGTAGTGGGTTTGTATATCAGCTTTTTTTAACAATATTTTGTAAGAACAATGTTGGATATTGACAAAGACTAAAACTAATTCTCTCTAGGATTTTTGTTTCTTTTAATTCTTTTTGTAAACACCTGATTTTGAATTCCACAAGTACAATGTATTAAAGCAGTCTTTCACTTTTTTTTAAATTGTCATTTTATCGCCTACCCAAGCTTTTGGGAGCAACCCTGACAGTTTTGAAGTTGCTTGATTAAGTATTTAGATATTTGATATTCATTTTATCAGACACCCCCCCCCCCCCTCCTATACAAACCCATTATAACTTCAAACTCCATTCTAATCATGTTAGATTCATCAGAAACACTCGTCCTTGGTTCTAGTGACTGACATTGTCCTTCTAATACGTGAGGAGGCCGTGTTTTTTCAATTACTTTTTTCATTTATTTTTAATAATTTTGGAAAGAGATAAACATTAAATACAATACAATAAAATAAAATAATAAAAGAAAAAATGTATCAAAAAACACGGGCCCCTCACGTATTAGGAGGGCAGGGTGAGTCACCAGAACCAAGAACGGGTGTTTTTGATGAATCTAAAATGTTAAAAATGGAGTTTGAAGTTACAATGGGTTTTATAGGAAGGGGGCGTGTCTGATAAAAAATAATATCTAAATACTGAATCAAGCAACTTAAAATAGCAGATCTGCAAGCTCGCAACGCGGTGCAAAGCGACACCTTGTGAGCTTGTAGATCTGATATTTTCACTAGTTTGGGTCCCAGGCAGACATCTGATTTCTCTGAACCACCAGTGGTGACATGCCTCAACCAGCTAGAGAATGTGGGTCGTCCATAAGTACAACTCTGTCTGTGTGTGTGTGTGTGTGTGTGTGTGTGTGTGTGTGTGTGTGTGTGTGTGTGTGTGTGTGTGTGTGTGTGTGTGTGTGTGTGTGTGTGTGTGTCAACTAGCATGTCACTCTGGTGTGCTGTGAGGTTTTACACTCAAGTCAGAATACACGCATTTAACCCATTAAGACCTGAGGCCCATTCTACAACAAATGCTTTCTAAATCAGTAGTTCTCAGACTATTTTGTGCCAAGGACCCCCAACATAATTTGTATTTGGCCACGGACCCCCCATCTGAGAATATATTGTGCCAGCGACCCCCCCCGCCCCACAAGAGAAGATTTATGTTTAAAAAATCAAAATGATTTAACGTTTTTCGAACACAAAAATAGCAGATGTACAAGATCTGTGAGCTTGTAGATCTGATGTTTTTTTTAATAGCCATCTCTAAAATCTAAAATGTATTTCTGGTCTATATTATCAACATTTTCAAATGTTTTGGTCAAATGATACTGAAGCCACCTTAACACCCATGAAAACCAGGAAAGCATCTGTCATTTTAGATTTCAGGGCTGGCTATAAGCTCAGATCTAGGAGCTTGTACATCTGCTATTTTTGAACATTTTTGAGAGATTTTGAAAGTGTTTTAACTGGTTCCTGGCACAAAACAATTTCCTTATGGGGGTCCGTGACCATATAAATATTCATTTGGGGGTCCTTGGTACAAAAAAGTTTGAGAATAGTCTACTGATCATTTAATGTGTGGCACTGAATGTGACCTGTTATGAACCATTGATTGATTGATTGATTGATTGATTGATTGAATCCGTTAATAACATGTTTTTTTAACAGTACAGCAGTACAGTCAAATAAACTCTGCTATAAGGATGACAGAAAAAGTTCCAATGGATTATAGAACCATGTGTGCCTCCAGTATGTCATCACCAAAATAAAGTCCTGCGTTTTGGTGACAGTTTGTAAAGAACTGTCATTCATCCAAATTAAAGGTCATTCAGCATACTTTGAGTAGGAAATAAATAATAAAACATGCAGTGATTCGTATTTGGATAAATGGCTCAATTTAACCCAGAGCATTTGGTTCATTATGCCCCACAGTCAAATTGGCTAAAATAATACTTAATTATAATTGTTCACATTAGCAAATCACCAACATGTATGAAATGTATTTTTAGACCTAAATTAATTAGCTTTCATATAACAGTCATTATACCTGACAAACTGTTATTTTGACCGGCAAAAGGGCACAACATATTTTCAGATGGGGCTCTGCGGATAAATGCATCTTAATTTGGGAGTCCTTGACATGAAAACAGTTTGTTAGTAGTATTACTTTGTGGACTTTCTGGCTGCTTTCAGTACATGTGGGAGCATCTTGGAGGCATTCATCATCTGAACCATAGATGGGTTGAATGATAAGAATTCTCTCCTCTGGGGGGAGAGAGGGAGAGTGGTGACATGACTCAACCAGCTACAGAATGTGGTGTGTGTGTGTGTGTGTGTGTGTGTGTGTGTGTGTGTGTGTGTGTGTGTGTGTGTGTGTGTGTGTGTGTGTGTGTGTGTGTGTGTGTGTGTGTGTGTGTGTGTGTGTGTGTGTGTGTGTGTGTGTGTGTGTGTGTGTGTGTGTGTGTGTGTGTGTGCGTGCGTTAAAACTAGCATGTCACTCTGGTGTGCTGTGAGGTTTTACACTCATTTAGCCCATTAAGACCTGAGGCCCATTCTACAACAAATACCTTTTAAATCAGTAGTTCTCAGACTATTTTGTGCCAAGGACCCCCAACATGATATGTATTTGGCCACGGTCCGGTCCCCACATCTGAGAATGTTTTGTGCCAGTAACCCCCCTCCCTCCCCTACAAGACAAGATTTATGTTATTTCAGATGGGGATCTGCGGATAAATAAGGTCATTAGATCACATTAAGCTGATCTATAAGCTCACAGCGCATCACTTTGCGTCGCACTGTGATCTTGTAGATCTGCTGTTTTTGAACATATTTGAAAGATGTTGAAAGTTTTTTAACACAAATCTTCTCTTTTGTTTAAATCACCATTAAGACAATTAGCAAAAGGGAAATGTATGTTTGATAAGTGACTACATCATTTCTTTAAGTTTAAACTTGAAAAAAACCTTTGACTTGGATCAACTTACCCCTAACCTGGGGCAATTTGAGCCACAGGACCGCATCTTTTTTTTTAAAAAGAAGTCATATTTTAATGGCCCCTTGTCACAGATGCTTACACATGATTTCACATCCTGAAATAAGGGTAAATGTTTAGATTGTACTTCTATCTCATGTTGCCTTACGTCAATGATAACTGAAGTGAAACATGGCTTACCCCATTCTCCCTATATATGGTTAAAGTGGTGTGACTGAACAGTATTGGACATAAAAGGTTTCCACCCGACAGTGACCATATATATAACAGACGTGCGTTTGTGTGTGTGTGTGTGTGTGTGTGTGTGTGTGTGTGTGTGTGTGTGTGTGTGTGTGTGTGTGTGTGTGTGTGTGTGTGTGTGTGTGTGTGTGTGTGTGTGTGTGTGTGTGTGTGTGTGTGTGTGTGTGTGTGTGTGTGTGTGAGAGAACACTAGCCTGTAATATCTCACAAAGAAATAACAATAGACGGGCGTGTTGAAAAAGCTGTTTTGGTTTGGCCATTAATTAATGAATTGAACAGAATAGTAGCTTTCAGGTGTGCTGACATGCATGCAATGGTTTATTTAATCAGCAGTTTATCATTAAGACAACAGACTGCTGAACATGGGGATTTGCAGTTTTATGTTTTATAGTAACCACCTTGGCCAGCATGTTGTCTCTTTGGTATTTTATCTTGCACTGATTGGTCAGCTAGCTGTCCTATCAGCCCTTTCACACTTTCACACAAAGTCATCATTCTGATGACTTTCTTCAATAATTTAATCGACACCTCTTTCAACAGCAGTGTAAATAGATGGAGTCCAGAGTGGATGATGGTGATTGTAAAACAACTAAAGGTTCCTCAGAGCAGGTAAACAGCTTCAACCTTTGTCCTCAGACAGCTTTCAGATGACCACACACATCATGACTGTAGGTTTACTGGCCGTGTTTTCCATATACAGTAATATGTAATTTGTAATGTGTGGTCCAGCCCTTTGGAATGCATCAAATACATATGTTAATAAAAAGGTATTTAATTATAATTATAATTTGTGATGCTCATGTTAACCATAGGAAGTATTAAGTTGTTTTTTAGTTATCACACACATTCCATACATTCCAAAGGGCTGGACCACACATGGATAAATAACATCATCAACTTGCGACGGGCGTTGTCCCCCTTGAGTAAAAGATGAACTATTTCTAAAAAAATATATTTTAACTCATTCCCTGCCAGACTTATTTCTGGCTGTGTTTGCCCACTGCCAGCGATTTAGTGTTTTTTATAAAATTGTTTAAAAATTCACAATTTTTTTTTTTCATTATGATCACAAGTCCAGTCGTTTCTAAACACACAGGCGAGTCGTGCACGGCGCTCAGACAACAAACATTACGGTCGAGGCGGAGCCCTTCTCCTCCAGCCCAGCGTTAAACACCATGCATGGCCATCAGAACGGAAAACTCACTTTCTTTTTTCACCTCGCCACAGACCTCGCTAAATCCCTTATGATCGCGTGTTCAACTGTTTGTAGACACACAGGGTAGTTGTGTGAGTGGCCCAGAGAAGAAATTTTCAATCGGCGACATTCCATTTTGCAGCAGTAGCAGTTTCAAAACAGCGACGCGAAACAGTGTTCCTCGACGGAGAAATGCAAAGCCGAGATAATGGCGTTTGAAAGCGGAACATAAACAGGAAGTGGGCGGGAGCGAAAATCTTTGATATGACGTATTTCCGTATCCGGGTGTGCTACAATGAAATGCTTCCCTTCGAGAGATGAAGGACGGTGAGATCTTGTTTTAAAAAATGATTAATCAAAATTACGTTTTTTACGTCAGTGGCAGATTTGGTAATTGGAAAAAATTACGTTTTTTACGTCAGAGGCAGTGGATGAGTTAAGGTGTTTTATTCTATATAAAATATATCATCAAAACATACCAGGTGGGTAGTTTTAGGTGTAAAACCATTAATGCAGCCAATACCATATAAGACATAATGTAGTTTAATAGTGCCTCAGGCATGATACCATTGAAATAACATGACTGTGTTCAACAGGATGCTGTTGACAGCTCGACTTCAAAACAAAAGGATGCAGAAAAAGGTGAGCTTTTTCGTCTACATCAATATCTTATTCCAACATATATACATATACTGTAGATATACCAATATAAATATACCAGTTGTTACACTGCTAAGCATGTGGGGATGTAGCAATGCAGATAGCTTTATGTTTCATTGATATGACATAATTACCTGTGATGTATTTAACTCAACTGTCTTTTTCTCTTGCAAACAGCACGTTTTGTGATCCAGAACAGGAAAGTGTTGATTCAAAAGGTTTCCATGGTCATGCCTATTGTAGACAGTTTAGTAGACAGAGCCATTGTCCCTGCTGAGCTCTATGCCAGGATTAAAGCTGAGAAGACAAGCATGGACCAAATGAGGGAACTGTACACAGCCAGGCTAGATCCAGGGGGAACCAATACTAGAACAGCGTTTTACAGTGCCCTTGAACAACACGAGCCTCACCTGTTGGAGACCCTTGGTAAGAACAGATGGAACTAAATTACTATTGTTTTTAGTTTTTTATACAAAAATCACACCCAGTGTTAAGTGGGCGGTGTGTGGTCATCACAACATGACTCACTTTAAAAAAAGGATAACTGACTTTTTTTAAAGTCCATACTGCTATTCATAGGGCTTCACATGTGTCATGTGTTTCGCTAGCCAATCACAGTCCTGAATTTGCAAAGTCAGCCAATCACATTACAGTTAGTGGTGATGACACTAGCTGTAATGTGATTGGCTGACTTTGAAAAAGTATCGATTTGCATTAACAATGGAAGGGTTAGGGGGTATACAAATATTTGGTCGGTGTCCAAAACTCACTTATAGGGGGCGGCTACACCGCCCCAAATACCTCAATATTATTCTTAGCAGCAGTCCCATAGAGTGGACACGTTTTGGCCTAAATGGCCATCTTCAGCTATTATCAGGTACATTACTAGACACACTTGGCATCAACAACATCAGTTATACGTTATATATACTGTACGTTTTCATATGAAAACAATGAAATACAATGCCTTGTCAAGAAAGGAAAAACTAAAGAAAAGCTCACAGAAATCAATTCCTTATTAAAGAGCAACTTTAGGGCAACCGATTGTTCGACCAAATCCAACGTTTTTAAGTCAAGGACATAATAAACATGATGTTGGAGTGTGTTTTGTGTTTTTTCTGTGTTTAGGTATTTTTAACATGATTTCCTCGATTGTGACATCGTACAGAATGACTACTACAGCCCCTGTTTCCTGTAGCTCCAGTCAGACTAGCCCCTCCAGCTGATGTCAATCACCTTGTTAAACCTGCTCTAAGGTGTCAGTTACCTTGTCTATAGCACCTCCACAGTGAAGGGCACTGTGACACTCCCACAATAACTTATGACGATATGTAAACACCATCTAACATCATTGATATTGCACACACGATACAAATGATTATTTAGGCTACCTAGCCTAATACAGGTTAAAACAAATGCATGAGGAACTAAATCTATTCAAAACAAAACAAAAGGCAAACTAACAACAACAAAAAACTTCCGTCACACCCCTCTCTCTTCCCTGAAAACTTGGTACAGTCTGGCGAGTATTTGACAGTCTTATCAAGGTGATTGACTGCAGGGGAAGGTCTGACTGGAACTACCAGAAACAGGGGCTGTAGTCCAACATTGTAGTTCAGATTGATTGATTGATTTATTATTGAAATTGTATTAGTCATAAAGGTAAACAGCACAGGGTACAGTTAAGGCTAAAAGGATAACACAAAAAGTCCTGGGGGCTTGTTTCCATTGTGGTCCAGAAAGAACTGACATTCATTCTATGATGTCATAGTCAAGGAAATCATGTTCAAAATATCAAAACACAGAAAAACCACAAAACACATCATGTTTACAGTATTATGACCTCAACTTAATGAAAATCTGATCTGGTTGCAAAATTGTTGCCCTTATTTGGAGCTTCTGTTCTCAAATAAATGAATAGAGCTCACGTCATTTTCAAGTAACATGTCACTTCCAGCTAGCCTGGTAAACCTCCCTGTTTACCAGGCTAACTTCCAGCCATATTCGCCTTATTTTCAGCTCCACAAACCAAGGTAGTGGCACTAAGTAAGTATTGAAAGCATCAACCTTTTCCCCCAGTAAATATTTTTCCAATGATGCTATTTACATTAAACTTCTACCAGACATTGGTATTAACTCAAGAGCACATGTAACATTCATTCTTCCTTGGCCTCCTGGGAGTGTGTGTGCACAATTTAATTAACTAATGCAGCGTTCAAATACAAAAGATACTAAGATAAAAGGGACATAGCACATCTGTCGCTGTGTTACTGTTGAAGTGTTGATCAACATGTTCATTGATGTCAGCATGTGTCCTTATGAGTGAGATTAATATAAAGGCAAATATAAAGCCTGACATGCAACTGGCTGACGGAAATAATTAATTTCCCGAACGTGCTTGTTGCCTGGGATTCATCATGAGATAGACCTGTGATCCGCACAAATCAAGGTTCTACACTCCCTTTCCTGAATCACACATCAGACTTACTGTAAATTAGAAAATATACACCAAACTATACATACACTCAAATATAGTAGGACATTAAGAACAGCTTTGTGAATGAGGCCCAATCTGTGTAGAGGAATAGGCCAAAATTCTGTGTCGATTATTAGATTTTTCATACAAGAAGCGCCATTAAAAAAAAAATCAAAAATTAATTTAAATTAGCATTTTCAATACTTTTAATCCCTGTGCCATTCAACATCATTATTATATATGGATTTACTGGGGGAAAAGGTTGACACATTCAATATTTATTTTCCCAATTGTGTATTGGTTACCAGGAACATGTGATAGTTCTATTGGCAAGATATGAATGTCTTCCTCCCTAGATAATGACAAGAATCCCATTAAATTAATATTATGTCAACTCACTTCATTACTCCTCTTCTTATGCAGGAGCTGTACTTCCATCAGAAGACTCGGCTAACAGTGGTGAGTTATGAAACATTTGATTTAACTGCCAACTTTCTAGAGAGCAGTATGAAAGTCACAGCTTTAACATGATGTTGAGGATTACCCACATGAACCCTGTTCTGGGCATATCATAGGCAAACATTCAGTTGTCTATATGTTGTGCCTTGTAAGCTTGTTCATTGGCTATTTACAGCAAAGATGATTTAGAAGGAAAGGGGGAGGGTGTGAACAAGTGTAGACCCCCCCCGAGGGACTCTGGTCATCTAGTGTCTAAATGGTAGCATTTCTGACTGTGAACTGAAAATAGTCTGGATCTTACACCAACACTTTGTCTTAGAAGGCCTAAGACAAAACCTCTTAAGTTTCAAAGCATTCTGATGAAAAGAAGCGATGGATGCAGACTTGATCCGATGTGATAGAATTTATTGAGCAAAGTCTGGCAGTACAGACCTTATACCCCCAAAGGAACATTTTTACCATTACAATCCAAGTCCCTCAATCTCAATTGTATTTATTTATTATTATTTATTATTTATTCTTTATTCGTTTGTTCATTCAATTTATTCATTCATTCATTCGTTCATTTTATTGTGAGGTTGTATATCGGCCATTTGTAGCCTTTGAACAATGTAGTTAAATTCATCACATACACGCAATGTAATTGTGGGCTATAAGTTATATTGAGTTTACACAAGTTTTAACAAAAAACAATATATGATTAAATAAGTTATATTAACTTTATACAAGTTTTAACACAAAACTGGATAATGTAGAAACTAAACACATACATAATCTGTATGCTTATTTCCAAGTGTGACAGGTACTGCCTTATCAGGCAACAGGTAGTGTTATGTGGCCCTATATTACACAAAGAGTCACTGCTAGTTTACATCCGACCCAGTTGTCATTTCCACGCCCAGTACCAAATGTACTTGTGCCCATATGTGCACCATGGGATTAAGTGAGAAGAGTCAGAAAGTGGTTGCACCTTTAGATCAGCTCTGACCTCATCTAACGCCCGGTGCATTACACCAGTGTAGCTTTTCCCTGCTATTTAAAGAGTGCATTAGATAGAACATTGACCTATTTTGGCGCACACTTTCCACTACCAAAATCCATCCAAATTCAACACATCACTCACATTACATGTGGTAGATTAGAGGTACAAGCTCTCCTTACCTTGTTCTGCTATGCACCAAATAACTAATATTTGATGTAAAAATAATTAGCCATTTCTTGTCAGTGTAGTTTTTTTTCAATACAACATTTCATTGGCACAAATCTAACTTCAGGGTAAATGGTGTGTGAGCCTTTAGAGCAGGGTTGGGCAACTTTGATGATGGAGAAGGTATATTTATATAAACTATATTTCAACACTCACTCCAGAGGGCCACATTGCATATACTGTCGGGCAGACACCTCTTTTAACTTTTTTTTCGCCATTCTATGTCACAAAAAAATATCGGATCTGCAAGCTCAAAACGTATCACAGTGCGACACATTTTGAGCTTGTAGATCTGCTATTTTTTGCCATTTTGGAATTGGAATCCTGAAAAGTAATTTCTGTATGTATAAAGTGCATTTAGATATACTTATGTTAAATGTATGAACTTAAATACAAATACATTAGACATTATATACAAAAAAGACATTAGAATTTGTATACTAGCCATTAAGCTACTAATATAGACTGAAGTAATTAATGCGGGTCATGTTTGCATGTTTGGAATTGTAACAGCTGAAATCAATAATATATCAGTATTCCGATGTTAACCTGCAGGCCGCATTAAGTGAAGGTGGGGGCCGCATGTGGCCCCCGGGCCACCAGTTGCCCATGTATGCTTTGTAAAATACTTATTCTGGATGTGCACCGTGCATGGTGTGTCTCTCTAATGTTTAGAGAGACACACCAGGTTTAGAGAGACACGCCATGCACGGTGCACATCCAGAAAAAGTATTTTATCACAGGAATCAGCCAATGAGAATCAAGGATTGGGACTGTCGGTTTTAGAGCTGTTGTTTAAATATGTGAATAATTCATCTGATCTAAAATGGAAGATTGCTACATAATCCTACCACTGTTAAATGGCAACAACAGCAGACTAACAATCGCCCTTTTAACTTCAGAATGATCAAGTCCTCTCTTTTGAGGACCACATTTACCATAAGATGCACTTACTGATGCTGTCTGTTTTCGTTCTTTTTCTTTCTTTTTTTTTTGTCATTTAGAAACTCAACAACTCAAGTCTAATCTTCAGCAGGAGTTGAAGTGTTTGAAAGAGTGGAATGAAATCGGTCAAACTCAAAACAAACCTCTTAATCAGATCTTCACAGAGGTCTATATCACAAAGGAAGAGAGTGGCGAGGTCAGTAATGAACATGAGGTCAGTCAGATTGAAACAGCGTTTAGGAAACCATTCACACCAGAAGCACCAATCAAACTTGAAGACATCTTTAAGCCTTTACCTGGAGAAGATAAAATCAGAACAGTGATGACGAAGGGAGTGGCTGGCACTGGTAAAACAGTCTCAACTCAGAAGTACACTCTGGACTGGACAGAAGACAAAGCCAGCAATGAGATCCACTTCATGTTTCCTTTCACTTTCCGAAGGTTGAATTTGGTGAAGGATGAGAAGTACAGTTTGATGGAACTTCTTCACTACTTTTTCGGTGAAATCAACACAGCAAGAATCTTGAACAAAGATACCCAAACTGTGTTAATCTTTGATGGATTAGATGAGTGTAGGATTCCATTAAACTTCCAGAAAAATGCCTTCTGGAATGATGTCACGAAGCCAACCTCAGTGGACGTGCTACTGACCAACCTACTTAAGGGAAACCTTCTTCCCTCTGCCCGCATCTGGATAACCACGCGACCTGCAGCAGCCACTCTGATCCCTAAAGAGTATGTTGACAGGGTGACAGAGCTCAGAGGGTTCACTGACCCCCAGAAGGAAGAGTACTTCAAAAAGAGATTTATTGATGATGAGAACAAGGCCAGAACAATATCCACACACATCAAAAAATCACAAAGCCTACACATCATGTGTTACCTTCCAGTCTTCTGTTGGCTCGCTGCGACAGTTCTAGAGAATCTCTTGAGAATAGGTGGTGCACTGCCGGAGACCCTGACTGCGATGTACATCCACTTCATAGTGGTTCAGTTCAATCATCAGAATGCCAGGATGGACGGAGATCAGAGACATTTGGACTTGAATGAAAAGAATATTAAGGCTATTCTGGCTCTGGGAAAACTGGCTTTTGAACAGCTGAAGAAAGGCAACCTCATCTTCTATGAATCAGACCTGAAAGATATCATTGATATCAGAGATGCCTCAGAGTACTCAGGAGTGTTCACACAGATGTTCAAAAAGGAGTGTGGGTTGCACAACGTCAAAGTGTTCAGCTTTGTTCATCTGAGTGTTCAGGAGTTTCTGGCTGCTCTTTATGTCTTTCTCTCATTCAAGAATCGTGGTCTCAACCTAATGTCACAAAAAAACTCCAAGTTCTCCAAGCTATTCAAATCTAAGAAGAACCTTTACCAGAGTGCTGTAGATGAGGCCTTAAAGAGTCCAAACGGACACCTAGACTTGTTCCTACGTTTCCTGCTGGGCCTCTCAGTGGAAACCAATCAAACTCTCTTAAACGTTCTGTTCAAACAGCCAGATAATAGTTCACAGACCAACCATGAAACAGTCGAGTACATCAAGAAGAAGATCAGGCAGAATCTCTCTCAAGAGAAAGCAATCGGTCTGCTCCACTGTCTGAATGAGCTAAATGATCATTCTCTAGAGGAAGAGATCCAGCAGTACTTGACCTCGGGAAGTATCTCCACAGACAAACTCTCTCCTGCTCAGTGGTCAGCTGTGGTCTTCATGTTGCTGTCATCAGGAAAGGAGCTGGACGTGTTTGACCTGAAGAAATACTCTGCTTCAGAAGAGGGTCTTCTAAGACTGCTGCCAGTGGTCAAAGCTTCCAAAAGAGTTCTGTAGGTGAACCAACAAATGTATATATCATGTTATTTTTCTCTTATAGGAAAGAAAATAGAAACATCTAATTTTAGCGCTATTTTTTCTTTAGGCTGAGTGGCTGCAACCTCTCCGAGAGATGCTGTGAGGAGTTATCATCAGTTCTCACCTCCAACTCTAGGCTTATAGAATTGGACTTGTCTAATAATGAGCTGCAGGATTTAGGCATAATGAAGATTTGTGTTGGACTGGCGAGTCCAAACTGTAGACTGGAGACCCTCAGGTCAGTATTCCTTAACCTTTTATATAAATGATATATATCCATAATTCCATAACAGGCCAATTTTAATGACTTCCTGTCAAACGCGCAATAAATCTTGCTTTCTTTCACCTGTATGATTCCCATAGCTGCATGTTCCTCCAAACACACCTGATTTTAATTACAGGGCGTTTTTTTGAATCTCATTCAAGATGACGTTATGTACAGCTTATTACTAGTTTTACACTTAAATAGTCTAAAATATGTATTTGAAAACATTTAGGCTAGAAATAAGCAATGTAGGGACATGTTCGATTTGTATAGAAAGGGGGCGTGTCTGATTAATATATATATATATATATATTAAATCAAGCAACTTGAAAACGAATGGGCCTCTCTCTCTCTCTCTCTCTCTCTCTCTCTCTCTCTCTCTCTCTCTCTCTCTCTCTCTCTGTGTGTAGGTTGTCAAGCTGTATGGTCTCAGAGAAAGGCTGTTCTTATCTTGTCACAGCTCTGAGATCCAACCCCCATCTAAAAGTGTTGGATATAAGCTACAATCACCCAGGGAAATCAGAAGACACGCTGCGCTCTGCTGGACAACTGCAGACCCTCAGGTAGGGAAAGACTTGCTGCCAGTTAGTGCAAAAGTTCTTAGTTGTTTAAGAGTAGTGAAATCACACTGTCAGTTTATAAATCCCATAACAGACGACATATCTTGAAATGTCAACATTGTTTTTGTTTTTCATCATACAAGACAGCTGTGTCGCAACCAGTGTTGCCGGATTTTTCGAGAGAAATAAGCAACCAGGTCTATGAAAAGAAGCCCAAAGAAGTGACTATTATAGGTCACATGAGCACTTTAAACCTATATGCATACAAGCTCACAACAAATAAAAAGCAATCGCAATCCCTTCATTTAATTCAGTGTGCCTGCATTTCTCTGTCACCTCCTCTCCATATAATTATTTAACTTACATCTTAGGATAAGGCATATTCTTCATGCAACACGTATAAGTTTCACCTTTCTCAGACCATTGTCAACATTGCTCTGAAGCATTTTGTCACTGAACAGTTTTAGGCTACGGGCTGACTTTCACACGCTCTCTCTCGTCTCGATATTAAGCACCACATTAATCTAAGCATATGCTGCCTGGCAGCTGCTGCTATCCAAAGTGACGGACTGACTCTCTCTGGTTGAAATCAATGCTCAACGTCATGGCGCTATCCGGTAAAATTACTATGTGTTTTTACTTTAGGGAAAATGTTATTCTCCCAGCACATTCGCAAAAATTACTAGGTAGCTTGCTGTACATTTAGTTGCCATAATATGTTGAGCGTGAGGTCATTTTTATCCATCCCGTTCACTATGTAGTCGGCAAATAAGTAAATGTTTACAAACACAGACCACCATCATACCCCCTAGTCTAAAGTGCATCTTTATATACTCTCTGACCCCCAACATGGCTGCAGTCTCAAGCGAACTTGAGCCACTAGAGGCACGTGCCGAAAGTTGCGAAGTTCGCTTGTGCCTACTCAGCCCCGTCCAAGTTATGTACCGATAGGCTCAGAATAGTAAATGATGTTGTGGGGACTGCGTTTGCTCCAACTGCCACTGAAAGTGACTACTGGCCGATCACAGCGCGTCTTTCCCGGGACTTACCCAACTCTCAACTTCCGGTCCCCAACCACAGTGCACTTACATAGCTTGCATGTGCGACGCCCCCTTGCTGACGACACGTTGCCACCCACTATAGTAGTATTTAATGTTTAATGGCATACATCTGCATTATCTATCATTGTTTCTATTATCAAATAGAATATACAGGCTTGACTTTGTCTCTCCTTCACCCCCAGTGTTCACCATGGCGGAGAGTGCAGGCTGCAACCAGGTGTGAGGAAGTGTAAGTGTTTACTCTGTTTCAATCATGAAATCAAAGCAGCACACATCCTGCAATGTAGAACAGCTCACATAAACAGCAGCATGTGACTTTCACTTAAAGACGGGGTGCTGTGATCCCCCCCCCTAAAACATAATCATCAGGTATTATGGTTATATATACTAGGAGGAAGATTTTTTTCAAAAAAGTGTACAGAAATTGTTAAAATTATGTTTTTATGTGGACACGCCTCCAGTTCATTAAGTATACCTGGTTCTCACCTTAGCACCTCCTCCACCACCTTAGCACCACCCACATGTCCTAGTCCCTGCTCCTCCTCATGCCCACACCTGTTGTGTTATGATAATGAGGGGGAGGGTTTGTTTTTACGATGTCACTAAAGCGCTGTTTCTGTATTGGCACGTTTGACCCTCAAGGTTTCAGCCTCCAGGAAGAAACTCCAAATAGTCAGAGAAGACATAAAACACCATAAAACCACCACCGGGGGGCTTAATGAAGTTCTATCAACCTCATAGACACATGAAAAACAGAAAAAGTGCAAAAACATGGCACCAGCTCTTTAACATAACTGTAATGTGTTTATATTAACAAAAACATGCATTATATTACCTGGGGTTTATTACATAACACAATCTAGTTTTGGGTGAACCCTGCCTAGCAATGGTGTCCAGGATTCTAGAATTATACACTAAGGCTCCTATTCAGCGTGCACTTTGAGCAAACCGCTAGTTTCGGAGTGCGCACTAGGCAAGAGGCGTTGCCCCGCAAAATTTGGTATTCTGTGGTACTCCCCCGCCCCGCAAAACACCTGCGCTCCCCGTTACATTATGCATAGGTGTGGTTTGGGCGTTACAATGATAAAACCAATCACCGTGCCAGAAGCCATTGCCTTTAAGAGAAGACTGCGCTAGCCGTCATCCCCGTCATCCCCGATCCAATATATGCTCTAGCCTATCTCCCCGTCTGCACTGTTGCCTGGTCTGATTATTATAAGCCACATTGGGCTTGTTTTCCTTCTTTTTTATTTTATTTATCCAAATACATTTTTATATTAATGTGTAGCCTATTGTGTTAACAATAAGCGTGTCATATTAGTCAGATCCGGAATAGTATTATGAAACTTAAAGCCATTTAAAATATTTATACTATTGGTACACACCGGCTGCTCCCAAATAATTAATTACATCATGTTGCCACAACGCTCCTACAGGCACCCATGGACCTCCAGCTGGTCGACCACAGGGCTGGGCGGTGGTACACTGACATACAGTAGCACATGGGTATAATAAATGGGACAGTTTTAGGAAAGGTCTATATGTACTCACTTTGGCTGTTATTGTTCTATTTCCACCATTCTAATGGATTCCAGGGGTGTGTAAACAGGGGTGTGAAGTTGCTCCATAGTTTCCTCTGAAGTGACGCAGTTAAAGTTAACTTATACATCCATATTGTCCCCGTTATCTTTCATCATCCACCTTTGTTCATTAATCCAGAACAGAGCTACACTTTAAGTTTACATCAATCATATCCTCTCAAACCCAGACACATTGCTGCGAACCGCGGTTTGGGTGGGTTCGAGTCAATCAAATATAATTATTAATTAATATCGGATAAACCGCGGGTGAAATATTGCGGTAAATAAATTAATGACATCTAATAGCCTATATCTATCCATAAAATAGCCAAATCTCTGCGTGCTTGTGTCTGTGTGAGTGTGTAGAGCAGTGTGCGATGCGACGACAAAATGCGTCTTTTTTTTAAACCGGTTGGATGCCGCATGTATGTTGGATGCAGTGGTGGAAAAAGAACTCAAATTCTTTACTTAAGTAAAAGTACCAATACTGCAATATAGAAATACTCTGTTACAAGTAAAAGTCCAGAATTCAAAATTTACTTGAGTAAAAGTACAAAAGTATTGGCATCAAAATGTACTTAAAGTATCAAAAGTAAAAGTACTAAAATATTTGAAAATAGCAGATCTACAAGCTCTCAACTCGTTGTGATGCCACCGTTGAGAGCTTGTAGATCGGCTATTTTCAAATAGCCTATGTATAAAATAGGGCTAAAGTGGTTAATGTATGTTTCATAATATAATCATTTATATTTGAAAAGTAACTAGTAACTAAAGTTTTCAAATAAATGTAGTGAAGTAAAAGTACAATATTTGCCTCTGAGATGTAGTGGAGTAGGCCTAGAAGTAAAAGTATTGGAAATTGGAAATACTCAAGTAAAGTACAAATACCTCAAAATTGTACTTAAGTACAGTACTTAATTAAATGTACTTAGTTACTTTCCACCACTGGTTGGATGCCTGTATGTTCGATGCCGCACAGAACGTTCAGCGCAGCGCCGGTTAAAAAAAAAGAAAAAAGACGCACTGACATTTCCATAGGTGAAATCAATGCATTTTGTGCTCGCATCGCACAACTAATACTAACGGGGAATACCAGAAAATAATAATATTTTGACATACGGGAAAAACGGTTAGTGCGGATGCGGATTTTTAAATTGGATAATATAATTATTGCGGTTGGATAACGGGCGGATAATTAATTTGTACATTTGGATTCGGATGACGTGAGAGGCCATCCGCGCATTTCTACCTACCCAAAATAACAGACATACAAGCTATCAACACGCTGCGTCATGTCGTGTCAACAGCTTACAGATCTGTTATTTTGGACAGCGTATAACAATGAGGCGCGCGCGCGCCACGGAGTAGCCTTGCTTGGACCTTTTAATGCAGTGGTTCTCAACCTGTGGTTCGACACCACAATGGAGCACCCAGCGCCTGGTGAGCTTGTAGATCTGCTATTTTCACAATATTTATCTGTGGGACCGAGTCAAACAAAATGGGGGTGGGGGGGGGGGGTCCCCAGTTCAAATATGGTTATTTTGGGGGGTCGCTGGCCTGAAAAGATTGAGAACCTTTAACAGTAAACATGAACGTATAGCGTTTACGTGGGGAATATAATAATAATATAATATATAATATAATATTCACCCGCAGCATGGGTTTAACGACACAGCAGCCAAAATGAAAATCACACTAGATGATCCGCAGATCGATCATCTTATAAAAAATGTAAGTGCTTAAGATTTTAGCCCAAACCCAACGGGACCAGACCCGGCCCGTCGGCACCGGCTGGGCCGGGTCGACGTTTTTTAAAATACTATTCTTCTTACACAGCTTCTAAGCAGCTAATAATCACCATAGCGCAAAAGTAGGTCAAATCAATCAATCAGCCAGCTGTTTTCTGTCACTGCGCTGGCAATCCGAACTGTTTTGTAGGCTACTGCTTGCTGAAAGAAGAATTTTATTAAGACATGACAGAGCATTTTATTAAGACATGACAGAGCAATATGGAAAAAACGAAAATATCTCAATTAAAAGTATATTTCTTATAATAACCGAATATCATTCTTAAAATGGTTATGGGGCAGTGTATATATTTATATAGCCCTATTTGCTCCAATCTGTTTTTTAAAGAAAAAATATAGACTGTTGAGGGTGGAATGACTCCTGTTCTGAACGAATTACCAAGATTTAATGCAGCAATTAAGCTTCTTTAGAAAAATGACTGACGGGCTGGGCTGGGTCTAATTTGTCAATTATTAGTCGAGCCGGGCTAAAATATTTAGGGGATATGAAAGCTCTAGTTAGTAGTTTGAAGTGCTCATGTGGCCTTATAGTTGCTTCTTTTTGTTTTCATAGACCTGCGGTTGCTTATTTCTCACATGCTGCATGCATGGCAACACGGCTAATAGTCCACGGGCACAAAGCCATTGCAGTGTCTGTGTGCACTTGGCGGGTGGTTTCAGAAACGGGCGGGTGCTTTTAGAATGCACTATCCCCCCCCCCAAAGCCGTACCCATGTGTGTCTGCAGAATGGCAATGTGGGGGATATAGCAACAACACGCCCACGGCCACACCCCCACGCGCAACTAACGGCGTCGGCATAATGGGGGACGGGGAGCGCAGGTGCTAGAAGGCAGCGCAGCTCCATTATCCGTATTTAACAGGTTTAGGGTAACGTTTAGGGGTTTAGCGGGCTGCAGAATAGGAGCCTAAGTACCTACTGTACTTCTCAAAGCTTTCAGCACTTCCTCTCTGAATGTAAACTCTCTAGCCTGTAAGAGCACACCAAATAGGAGTGATTTAATTAAAGATAGCCTCTCTCTAATTAAATAAATGTTGATGTGGGTCATTGTGGTCTTGTATATCGCATAATGTTATCCGCTCGACACTATCATGCAACGAAAAATAAACCAGGTTGGCATGGCACAGACTCAGAGAGGCTTCCCTTGCAACATTTTGCAAAATCAATGGATTTAAGAACTATGAAGGGTGCACATTGACACCATGCCAGTGGTGTAAAGTAACTAAGTACATGTACTCAAGTACCGTACTTGAGTACAATTATTAGATATTTGTACTTTACTGGAGTACTTCCAATTTCCAGTACTTTTACTTCTACTCCACTACATCTCAGATATTGTACTTTTGCTCCACTACAATTATTTGAAAACTTTAGTTACTAGTTACTTTGTACGTTTATTATTATTATTACAAAACCACTTCAGCCCTATATACATTTTGGCAATTTGAAAATAGCTGATTTACAAGCTCACAATGTGTTAAGATGCGATGCATTGTGAGCTTGTAGATCTGCTATTTTCAAAAGATGTTCATACATTTTAAACATTTGAAAACTTGTGAAATGGGACATTCTGCATAACGAGTATACTTTCTACTTTTATTATTTTAAGTACATTTTGATACCAATACTTTTGTACTTTTACTCAAGTACATTTTGAATTCCAGACTTTAACTTTTAACGTATTTCTACATTGCAGTATTGATACTTTTACTTAAGTGAAACATTTGAGTACTTTTTCACCATGCAGTGTCTGCACTGTTCCTGCGTCAGTCCATAGTTTCATAAAGCATCATTTATCTACTCGTCGATCATGCAGGGGTGTCACTTGCTAAAAAGAACATATTGCTACAGTATCCATATGTTGGATACAGAATTAGAATTAGAATCAGAATCAGAATCAGCTTTATTGTCACATCACAGGTTTACAGAAGTAAAAAAGTGGGTGAAATTCGTTTTTTGTGCATGGTTCCCATTGTGTCGTTATTTCCATAGAAAAAAAGAAGAAGAGGGGGGGGGGGTAGTGGGAAAGGAGATCTAACAAGAGTATCTGACATATGATATAAAGGTAGGCCTGGTATAAAGGCCTACATAAACAACCAACCTGATGGTATGAAGAGTGTGTGTGTGTGTGTGTGTGTGTGTGTGTGTGTGTGTGTGTGTGTGTGTGTGTGTGTGTGTGTGTGTGTGTGTGTGTGTGTGTGTGTGTGTGTGTGTGTGTGTGTGTGTGCTCCCACACACGTGCGTGAGATTAGCGGCCTGTCGGCACAGCGGCCCCCGTCCCTTGCATCTGAACAGCGGCCGTGTTTCTCTCGGTCCCCCGCTGTGCTGTTCCATACAGTAGCGATCCAGATAAATAAACATGTTTGAAAATGACCAGGCGGCCCCGACCGTCCTGTGAGCAACTCAGGAGGGTTAAGATTGGATCTTTGAACCCTCACACTAGATGATATTTATGCCCGAGATTCACTCCCGATCTATAGGCTGGGGTAGGGCAAGACCCCGATTATCTCGTAGTGTAAGGCCACCTTTAAACTGCAGAATGAATTGATTGCTGAATGGGGTTTGACCAGAGCGTATTTCATTTACTTTCACTAGGCTATCAGCAGTGGTGGGAAAAGTACTCAAATGTTTTACTTAAGTAAAAGTACCAATACTGCAATGTAGAAATACTCTGTTACAAGTGAAAAGTACCAATACTGCAATGTAGAAATACTCTGTTACAAGTAAAAGTCAGGAATTCAAAATTTACTCGAGTAAAAGTACAACAATATTGGTATCAAAATGTACTTAACCCATTAAGACCTGGAACGCATCTGTGTCATTTCAATCTACAAGCTCGTAGCGCGGCACCGAGTGCCGCGCTACGAGCTTGTAGATTTGCTATTTTTGAAAATTAAAGAACATTTGTGCAAATCTTTGAATATATATATTTTAAAGCGAACATTTGTAACTCAAATATTTGCTTCTGGGGGTCCCTGGAACAAAATAGTTTGAGATGGGGGTCCGCGGCCAAATACATATACATTCTGGGGTCCTTGACATGAAAAAGTTTGAGAACCACTGACATAGCAACATAAGTTTTTTCAAAAAAGCCTTAATGGGTTAAAGTACTAAAAGTAAAACGTACTCATTATGCAGAACGTCCCTCTTCACAAGTTTTCAAATGTATAAAAATATTTAGAAAATAGCAGTATTTTCAATTTTCATTACTTTTACTTCTACTCCACTACATCTCAGAGGCAAATATTGTACTTTTACTCCACTACAATTATCTGAAAACTTTAGTTACTAGTTACTTTGTAGACTTTGATTATATTACAAAAACAGTTAATGCCCTATATACATTTCGGCCATTTGAAAATAGCCGATCTACAAGCTCACAATGTGTCGCATCGCGAAGCATAGTGGGATTGTAGATCCCACTATCCACTTGTGGTCGAGTAAAAGTATAATGTTTGCCTCTGAGATGTAGTGGACTAGACTGCGTGTTACACACACAGTCAAAAAGTATATTGGAAAAAAAGTGACACAATGTGAGCTTGTATATC
Source organism: Gymnoscopelus microlampas (assembly GCF_963454915.1). NCBI lineage: Eukaryota > Metazoa > Chordata > Actinopteri > Myctophiformes > Myctophidae > Gymnoscopelus > Gymnoscopelus microlampas. The sequence goes on along the minus strand of NC_139961.1, from coordinate 8,410,507 downwards.
TGCTTCTCATGGATTAAAGTTCTCAGTCACCACTCATTAAGTGTGTCACTCAAAGGTTTTCTTCAAGCTTGCAAGGCGTCAAAGACACGTAAGTTTTTAGATCCGCTATGTTCGGTTATTAGTTATATTAACATTAAAGAGTATTTGAAGTGGTCAAACTATATAGAATACATGTTCAATCTTTCAGAAAATCCTAATGATCTCAGATAGTTCATAAAATGTCTTCAAATGGCTGCCTGGTTGTACTGTATGGCTACCAAAACATTATGAATATTTTACATATTTTGCTTGATTATGAAACACAGTGCTAGTGTGAGGGGGGGTCCTTTAACACTGTTTTACAAATTGCAAATTAGGAAGCCATTACAAAACCTGTGTGTGTGTGTGTGTGTGTGTGTGTGTGTGTGTGTGTGTGTGTGTGTGTGTGTGTGTGTGTGTGTGTGTGTGTGTGTGTACTCTATGTGTATACCGTATGATGTTTGTTTTTTTGATTGTTTGTTTCTGTGTGTGTGTGTGTGTGTGTGTGTGTGTGCGTGTGCTTGTATGTCCTGCGTGACGATGTGTTGTGAACTTGTAGATCTTATTTATTATATATAAATGTATTTAACCTATTAAGACCTGGAACGCATCTGTGTCATTTTTAGATGTGAGCTAAAAAGCATTATATTACACTTTGTCTATTAAAAAATAGCAGATATAAAAGCTCGTAGCGCGGCACCGAGTGCCGCGCTACGAGCTTGTAGATTTGTTATTTTTGAAAAATCATGAACATTTGTGCAAATATTTGGATATATATATTTTAAAGCGAACATTTGCAACTCAAATCTTTGCTTCTGGGGGTCCCTGGAACAAAATATTTTGAGCTGGGGGTCCGTGGCCAAATACATATACATTTTTGGGTCCGTGACATGAAAAAGTTACTACATTACAAAACCTGTGTGTGTGTGTGTGTGTGTGTGTGTGTGTGTGTGTGTGTGTGTGTGTGTGTGTGTGTGTGTGTGTGTGTGTGTGTGTGTGTGTGTGTGTGTGTGTGTGTGTGTGTGTGTGTGTGTGTGTGTGTGTGTGTGTGTGCGTGTGTGCGTGCGCGTGTGTCCTGCATGACGATGTGTTGTGAACTTGTAGATCTTATTTATTATATATATGTATTATTATTATATTTCTATTCTGGACATGTCATTATAGGTGATTTTACTGAAAATAGAAGATCTACAAGCTCACAACACATAGATCTGTCATTTTGATTTTTTTGAAATAAAGCTCAAGTGGTTTCTGAATCATTTGAGCCACGTGTCGATGCGACGCGTTGTGAGCTTGTAGATCTGCTATTTTTGCTATTAACATTTTTGAAGATTTCTGAGTGTGTGTGTGTGTGTGTGTGGGTGGGTGGGTGGGTGGGCGGGCGGGCGGGCGTGTGTGCGCGTGCGTGTACTCTATGTGTATACCGTATGATGTTTGTTTGTTTGATTGTTTGTTTCTGTGTGTGTGTGTGTGTGTGCGTGCGTGTGCTTGTGTGTCCTGCATGACGATGTGTTGTGAACTTGTAGATCTTATTTATTATATATAAATGTACTTAACCCATTAAGACCTGGAACGCATCTGTGTCATTTTTAGATGTGAGCTAAAAAGCATTATTTTACACTTTGTCTATTCAAACATAGCAGATATAAAAGCTCATAGCGCGGCACCGAGTGCCGCGCTACGAGCTTGTAGATTTGTTATTTTTTTTAAATCATGAACATTTGTGCAAATATTTGAATATATTTTATTTTAAAGCGAACATTTGTAACTCAAATCTTTGCTTCTGGGGGTCCCTAGAACAAAATATTTTGAGATGGGGGTCCGTGGCCAAATACATATCATTTTGGGTCCTTGACATGAAAAAGTTATTACATTACAAAACCTGTGTGTGTGTGTGTGTGTGTGTGTGTGTGTGTGTGTGTGTGTGTGTGTGTGTGTGTGTGTGTTCTTGCATGTGCGTACATATTGTACCATCACCATGTGCTTTGCAGTGGTATAAAGCAACTAAGTACATTTACTCAAGTACAATTTTGAGGTACTTTTACTTTACTGGAGTATTTCCTATTTTCAATACTTCTACTTCTACTTCTACTCCACTACATCTAGATCTCATTTATTATATATTACTATATTTTTTATTTTTTATTATTACCCTTATTATTATTATTATTATTATTATTATTATTATTATTAACCAGATTAACTCTTTGGGGTAATTATCAGTGGTGGAAAAAGTACTTTAATTCTTTAATTAAGTAAAAGTACCAATACTGCAATATAGAAATACTCTGTTACAAGTAAAAGTCCAGAATTCAAAATTTACTTGAGTAAAAGTACAAAAGTATTGGCATCAAAATGTACTTAAAGTACCAAGAGTACTAAAATGTTTGAACATGGCAGATCTAGAAGCTCACAACGTGTTGCGATGCGATGCGCTGTCAGCTTGTAGATCTGCTATTTTCAAACAGCCTAGGTATGAAATAGCGCTAAAGTGGTTAATATACGTGTCATAATATCATCATTTATATCCGAAAAGTAACTAGTAACTAAAGTTTTCAAATAATTGTAGTGGAGTAAAAGTACAATACTTGCCTCTGAGATGTAGTGGAGTAGAAGTAAAAGTATTGGAAATTGGAAATACTCAAGTAAAGTACCTCAAAATTTTACTTACGTACTGTACTTAAGTAAATGTACTTAGTTACTTTCCACCACTGGTATTTATACAGTAGCTGAACATTGTACTGAAAATGACAGATCTACAAGCTCTCAACGCATCACGGAGTGATGCGTTGAGAGCTTGTAGATCTGTCATTTTCTAACATTTTTGAAACAGCGTTCATAGTGGTTAATAAGTTACATTTGTACATTATTATGAAGTTCTATATGATTGTAAACTGGTGTTGTGTTGTGTGTTGTTCTCTCATCAGATGTGTGTGAACTCACACTGGATCCAAACACAGCACACAGATACCTCTCTCTGTCTGAGGACAACAAGAAGGCGACGTATGTGGTGGAGGAGGACCAACCATATCCTGACCATCCAGACAGATTTGACTCCTATCCACAGGTTCTGTGTAGAGAGAGTCTGCCTGACCGCTGTTACTGGGAGGTAGAGTGGAGTGGATGGGTTCATATATCAGTGACACACAGAGGAATCAACAGGAGAGGAAAGGGTGATGACTGTAGGTTAGGATCCAATGACAAATCCTGGAGTCTGGTATGTGATGATGATGACAACGATTACCATGTCCGTCACAATGGGGAGAAGACTAAACTCTCTGTCCGTCCCTCTGATGTCCTCCGTCTCCGTCGCTCCAACAGAGTAGCCGTGTATGTAGACTGTCCAGCTGGAAGTCTGTCTTTTTACAAAGTGTTATCTAACACACTGACACACCTACACACCTACCAGTGCACTTTCACTGAACCACTCTGTGCTGGGTTCAACTGCGGGGGTTCAGTGTCTCTGTGTCAGATCTAGGAGGTACAGTAACGTCATGTGTCCTGGAGACACTGCTGCCACACATTCTCTCACCCACACACACACACACACACACACACACACACACACACACACACACACACACACACACACACACACACACACACACACACACACACACACAGTTATGCAGCTCGGCCCGTTGTGAGCTTGCAGATCGTCTCGTTTCCATTGTGGTCCATTGTACTCAATTCATCAGTAATACATATCGTTGCTGTCGGGCAGAAACCTCTTATCTCCATATTCTAACTCTTTGTGTTGTTTTTCATAAATTAACCCCTACTTGATCACACTACAGCGTCACACAAAAGCATCAAAAGTAGCAGATCTACAAGCTCTAAACGCGGCGCAAAGCAGTGTGTTTAGAGCTTGTAGATCTGATACTTTTTATATATTTTTGAACTTGAATCCTGAAAAGTAACAGTTTTGGACGTACAAGGTTATACAGAGGATGCTGCTACCAAGGTGTCAGTGGTGTAAAGTAACTAATTACATCTACTCAAGTACTGTACTTAAGTACAATTTTGAGGTATTTTTACTTTACTGGAGTATTTGAATTTGTTTATACTTTTACTTCTACTCCACTACATCTCAGAGGCAAATATTGTACTTTACTCCACTACAATTATTTGCAAACTTTAGTTACTAGTTACTTTGTAGATTTTGATTATTATTACAAAACATAAATTAACCACTTCAGCTCTATATACATTTCGGCCATTTGAAAATAGCAGATCTACAAGCTCACAATGCGTCGCGATGCGACGCATTGTGAGCTTGTAGATCTGCTATTTTCAAAGTATTTGTATACATTTTATTGAAAACGTATTTAATTGGACATTCTGCATAATGAGTACTTTCTACTTTTGTTACTCTAAGTACATTTTGATACTAATACTTTTGTACTTTTACTCAAGTAAATTGTGAATTCCAGACATTTACCTTTAACTATTATAAGTATATAAGTATTTCTACATTGCAGTATTGATACTTTTACTTAGTATTAAGTAAAACAAAAGGGAGAGTACTTTTCCCACCACTGCCAGGTGTTGAAGGAGTTAAACTATGCTCACGTTGTAGATCTTTAATGGGTTTTGGTAGTTCATTCCACACTATAGCAAAGGAGAAACATGTCAAAGTAACATGGGTATAAATATACAAATGGGTTCCACAAAGAGAAAGGAAACATACATACAGAGAGAGAAGAATAAACATCAACCCCACATCCTCCTTTTATCATCATTCCACTGTTTCTATTGATTTTATTCCTTAGTCTCAGCCTTTTCTTAATGTAATGTAATGACCTATGATTGTATCGATTTATTGTGCTTATCAAAGCCATGTGTTTGGTCAAATGGTATGTAATGACCTATGAATTCATTGTATGGGACATTGAGATGGGTTTTACAATGTTGTGCTTAATAACTCTTATGTTATAGTAACCTGTGTATCATGTGTGACATGCTTTCTAATAAACACATACTGTAAGAAAGTTGTTTTGCTTCAATCTTTAATAATAATAATAATAATAATAAATCCAAATCTTTGTGTGATTGGAACTTTGTTTAACATTAACCACTTGAACCCTAGCATTTCTATTCTGATGGGAACATTAGCAGAAAATAGCAGATCTATAAGCTCACACTGCCTTGCGCTGCAAGGTTGCGAGGTTGTAGATCTGCTATTTTCGGGCAAATAGGTTTGGTATGGGGGGGAAAAAGAGCAGACTAAATACAAGTTTTGTGGTTAACTGTTTAAAAGTACTCATTAACATGAATCCAACATATTTAATAGAAAAGATAATGTGTAAACAAACAAACAAACAATCAAACACTGATGATATTGCTGTCAAATAAGTCTGAAACTATCTATGAAAACTATGAAAAAGTTTAATCTGCAACATAATGTTATACAATATGTATTTCTCTCTCAGCTAAGGGGTCCTTGGTCTGGAAAACCTTGAAGACCCCTGACTTAAGGTGGTATCAACAGTGGGGAAAAGTAACTTTACTCAAGTACTGCACTTAGCTTAAGTGCAATTTATTTGGACCTTCATCTTTTCCAACATCCAAACTAAAGTAAACCACATAGTTTTACATTGAGTGATGTTGTCCTGGCGCCCCCTGGTGTTCAATCTGCAACCACACCACATGTGTAGATGTCATTTTTATTACAATCAATACAATGATCATATTATGATGAGACTGTTGAGAATAGGCTCTATGCACAGCAGACATATTAGTGTAGCATAGTGTGGGTCTCAAGCTTTTACATTTCAAGGACCCCCATAACTCTGTGAGTGTACAAATGGAACCAAATGGACCCGTAAGGGTTCAATTTTGACACTCTCAGAGTTACACACCCGTACACGGCCATTTGGAACCCCCTCAAAGCACCATGAGGGTCCCTGAACCACACGTTGAGACCCACTGGTGTAGCAGAGTGTTTCCAGTGAGCCAACATGCACAATATATCAGCACCCTGACTCTGTTTGACCAGAATGGAACAAACAGTACATTAGGGGCATTTCTCATCTCAAGTGAAAGAAAATGGGGTTTTCAGTTGAAATAACTTTAGCCTCGATCTCCAGGCTTTTATTGTTTAGTTTTGCTAAAAAATAAAATAACATTGACGTTCCCATAGACTTTTTGGGGTGTTTAAAGTTAAATGTTTCAAAAACTACAAATTATTTCAAAAAGAAAAGTACAAGCACACATGTCCACAGTAAGCTGGATTTTTTTTACAGTTTGAATGGAGTTTCTAAGTGAAAGTATGTGGGAGTAGTTAGGTGCCATACTTTTGGGAGAGAATAAATAAATAGTGACAATAGCTATAGTGTGCTCACTGCTGCTGCAGCGAGCCCACAATGAACAATCAACAAACAAACAACCAAACAAAACAACAAACAACTATATGCCATAAACCTGAGAGAATAGGTGTCTTTCCAAGACAGCCTTAAAAGAGGCCAGTGTTGGATCATGGTGAATATTGGGAGAGAGTTCCACAGGGTGGGGGCTGCCACACTGAAGGCTCTGTCCCCCCAAGGTTCACTTGTTTGCTTTGGGGACAGAGAGGAGGTCCAAGTCTGTGGACCGCAGGTTCTGTAACAGTGGCTGAGAAAGCAAAAAGATTATTGAACACATGTAAATTTCAAATATTGAAAATGTTAGTTTTATAGCAATATAAAGCTCTGTAAGATGAATGTACTGTGATGTTTGCCATTAGAATGACACCATTTATTCTCTGTTGACACACTGCATTATGTTACATTTATACCAAGCTCATGGAAGCAATGTCATTGGCCACCCAGGTGTCAATCAACTCTAGTCAACCTAGCAGGTTCTGACAGGGGGCGGGACTAAAAAGGAGGAAGGAAGACAGTGTGAGAGTGAGAGAAACAGGTGAAAACAGAGATGTTCAATAATGTGGTTAATGAAGAGCCAGGGATTAATATCAGTGTGGATATATCAGTATGTTTGTGTGTTTGGAGCTGGGTTTTCACTCAGTATTTCTACCATAACCAGCTGACACTAATAATAACAAGATGGGCTGTGGCTGGTCAACTAGACAGACCGACAGACAGGTATGTGTTCTCCACAACACAGACAGACAGGTGGGGTACTGGCAGTGGTGGAAGAAGTACTCAGATATTTTACTTAAGTAGAAGTAGCAATACCACAATATAATAATACTCTTGTTACAAGTAAAAGGCCTGTGTTCAAAATGTTACTTGAGTAAAAGTACCAAAGTATTGGCATAAAAATATACTTAAAGTACCAAAAGTAAAACTACTAAAATGTTTGAAACTAGCAGATCTACAAGCTCACAACGCGTCGCATCGTGTCGTGTTGTGAGAATTGGAAAATTGGAATTGGAAATACTAAATATAGTAAACATACCTAAATTGTACTTAAGTACAGCACTTGAGTAAATGTACTAAGTTACTTTACACCATTGGGTACACAGTACCCACCTGTCTGGGTACTGGGTTCTCCAGCAATATATGTATATATATATTATTATTAATATAATATATAATGATTAAATATGGCCTATTTTGGCCATATATATGGCCAGTATATTATTTATTTTGATTATTGGTATCATTCATTTCTTTGTATATTTAAGTTATTTGCCATAATTATTATGCAATTTTTGTCCACAAAGCCTAAAGCTACATTCCAATGTTCAATGGAAAAAGACAATTCAATTGTTAATCGCATTTATTTGTAAGACATTTAATGGTCAAGTGTAATTTCATGATGGTGACAGCCCTACTAGTGATCTGAACTGATCTAGGATCTGATCCTTATACTCCTTACTATTGGTTGATTGTAACCGTTGTAAACACTGTGTTTCTCTCTCTCCACCCCCTGCCACTCAGGTTGAAGAGTGCATCGCTGCATGACAGGCTGACATCTCACAGTGGATCATGTCTTGTCTTCTCACCACCTCAAGCTGAACACGGACAAGACTGAGCTTCTCTTCTTCCCATGTAAGTCCTGGCCCACGCAGGATCTAACTTTTCCATAGACAACTCCCTGGTGACGTCTGTTCCAACGGCCAAGAGCCTTGGTGTTGTCCTGGACCAGGGGTGATGCAACTTTGATGATGGAGAGGGCCACTGTATTTCCACACTCACTCCAGAGGGCCACGTTGCATATACTGTCGGGCTATTGTCACAGAAAAGTAGAAAAAATAGCCGATCTACAAGCTCAAAACGTGTCGCAGTGCGACGTTTTGAGCTTGTAGATCTGTCTATTTTTCCACCACTCTCCCTGGATGGGGTTCTGGTGAGGCGGTGGGCATCAAGGTTTTGTACATGTAGTTTCTTGAGAACCTTGGTGGTGACACCGTATAGGAGGCTGTTGCAGTTAGTGGAGTCTGGATGTGATGAAGGCTTGAATGAGTGTCTCTGCAGCAGTGTTTTGTGATTGATTGAATACTTTATTAGTCAGACATTTAAACAGCTAAATGAACACAATAATAATACATGTCATCAACAAATACAAACACTATATAGGCCATACAAGATGTGAAAATTACATGTAGGCTACCTCCCGTGGTGGTCTCCTGATAGATGTTTATTTTTTTTTCAGGACAATTTAGAAAGAAACCATTGTTACAAATCCTTTAACCCCTTTAGACCAGGAAAGATGTGTCATTTTTTGATTTCTTTGGCTATTCAAAAATAGCAGATCTACAAGCTCATAGCGCGGCACTGAGTGCCGCGCTATGAGCTTTTAGATCTGCTATTTTTATTAAATTGTGATTTTATGTATATATATATATATATATATATATATATATATATATATATATATATTTTTTTTTTTTTTAAATCAAATCTTTACTTCTGGGGTTCCCTGGAACAACATATTTGGAGATGGGGGTCAAATACATGTAATTTTGGGGGTCCTTGACATGAAAAGGTTTTTTCAAAAGACTGTTAGGATTTGAAATACATTTGTAGAACCCCCAGAAGCAAAGATTTGAGTTACAAATTAAATGCATTAAAAATAAATGCATTCAAAGATTTCCACCCATTTTCACGATTTAAAAAAAAAAATAGCAGATCTATAAGCTCATAGCGCGGCATGAGTTTGTAGATCTGCTATTTTTAGAATAGCCAAAGAAAATGACACAGATGCGTTCCCGGTCTTAAAGGGTTAATGGATGGTGTCAGGTCATTCCACATGTTGGTGGCAGAGCAGTAGAATGAGAACGTTCACATGTTTGTTCTATATTTGGTTGAAACCAGATCATGGTCCCTCTAGTGTTGTGGCTGTGAGTGTCACTCACTTTGGGGAAGTAGTTAGACAGATTATGAGGGTATTGAGGGCACTGTCCCTTTAAATATCTTAAATGCCAATCCCAGGCGTTGATATTTGCTTAACCCTGTCTTCTACCCTGAGCCATCCCAAACTAGCAAAGTGTGTGTGAATTAGGTAGGTTGTGTGCTTTAGGCCGAGAAGTAGTCGTATCAGTTTGTTTTGGGAGGTTCTGAAGCTTAGTTTTTAGTGACATTGAGATGCTGGAGAACCAAGAGGTTCAAGCATGATAAAAATGGCATTGAATGAGGGCTCCAGCTAGAGTCTTGAGATCACTTTGGTTGACAATAGAGGAAATCCTGCCCAAAAATATTGTTCTTTGATTGACTTTCTTGATCACTTTTGATTTAAAAAAAATCACCCGTCAGTTTGTTGTCAAGAATACTGCTCAAATAGGTAACCTCTTCTTTGCTTGAGATTACTGTATCGTCAACTCTGACTCTTGAAATCATTTGTATTACTTAGGGTATGTTTGGACCCGAAAAGAATGGATTCTGTGTGTGATAGGCTCTGTACTTGGTCTGTTCTTTTCTCCCTCGACACCAACGCCGATCTGCAAGCTCACAATTTGCCTGCGCATGTTCCCACCAGAATAGGGATGCTGGGGTTCATGTGGTTAATGTAAAAAAGGAAAAAATGATGTATGTGTGTGTGTGTTTACCTTGCTTATTGTAGGTCACTCTGGATAATAGAGTCTGCTAAATGCCTACATTGTAATTTGACAGATCTAGGATCTGATCCTTGTACGTCTTACTATTGGTTGATTTTCATGTTATATTTATGAGTGGTTTAGTGTAGCTACGGCCTGCGTGTGCGTGTGCGCGCGCGTGTGTGTGTGTGTGTGTGTATGTGTGTGCGTGTGCGCGTGCGCCAAACTTTGCATGCACTCTCCCAGTAGGTCAAGGAAGAACTTCTGCCCCAAATGTTGCATCTAATTTTGTTATCAGCCTATTTCACTAAAACAAATAAACCATGGTTGTGGTGGATTTGTGTTTTCAAGGGTATAAACTGTATAGCAAATGGCAGCAGGACACTGATTATAATTGAATGTGAGTTATTAACTTCTTTGAACACAGGCGTACTTTAGAGGTGCAATCTGAATCACTCACAAAGGGCCGTTCTTGACCCATTAAGACTTGAGGCCGATTCTACAAATGCCTTCTAAATCCTAACAATTTTATGACAAACTTGCGTTGCTATATATCGTCTCTGTCGGGTGGAAAACTCATATCTCCAAAACTGTTACTTTTCACGATTCAAATTCAAAAATGGCAAAAGTAGCAGATCTACAAGCGTCTCGAGCTTGTAGATCTGCTACTTTTGATGCTTTTGTATGACACTGTAGTATGATCAAGTAGGGGTTAATTTACAAAAAAACACAACATGTTAGAATATGGAGATAAGAGGTTTCTGACTGACAGCTGTTAACCCATTAAGACCGGGGAAGCATCTGTGTGTCATTTTTAGATTTCTTTGGGCTATTCAAAAATAGCAGATCTACAAGCTCATAGCGCGGCACCGAGAGCCGCGCTATGAGCTTGTAGATCTGCTTTTTTGCTCAAATCTTTGCTTCTGGGGGTCCCTGGAACTAAATATTTTTAAAAACAACTGGAGCTGGGCGTAGACCACTTTTTCTAGGACCTCAGAGAGGAATGAGAGTTGGGAGATGGGCCTAAAGTTTGACAGAACGGCTAACAGAACAGAACAGCTAAAAACAGCCGGGACGCATCCTGAGGAGAGACATGAGTTAATGATAACCAGCACACTGGGCCCAATGGCGTCCAAAACGTCCTTCAGGAGACGAGATGGGAGAGTGTCAAGGGGACAAGTTGTGGGTCGCAGGTGTTTAACCATATCAGAGAGTGATGACAGAGATAGAGGTGAAAAGGTATCAAGGAGGGCGTGGCGTAATGGAGGGAGGGGTTCAGGTGTGACAAACATATGAGCTGACCTAAGGTTATCAATTTTGTCAATAAAAAACTTTAAAAACCTCTCACAGAGAGCTGATGATGGCACAACAGGTGGTTTAATACGAGGATTAATCAAAAAATCTAAAACATTAAAAATAACCTGTGGCTTGTGACAGTTCATGGAAACCAGGTTTGAAATGTAATGTGTTTTGGCAAATTTGAACAGATTTCTGGTAGTCGGAAAAACAGGCGCGGAGGATCTGGAGGGAAACATGTAGTCTGTCCTTTTTCTACGTTCTTTCCGCGCGCCTACATGCGCGTCGGAGGGTACGAGTAGAGTCATTCAGCCATGGTTCAGAGTGGTCTTGTGCGCTTAATCCTCAGGGGGGGGGGGGGGCGACCGGGTTTATAATGTCAGTGCATGTGGAATCAAGTGTTGAAATAAGACCCTCCACATTTACACCACGGCTGTTGTCCAGTGCAGTGGTTTTCAACCAGTGGTCCGGGGACCACCGGTCCCCAGCAAAATTAGTTAACATAGTGTCACAATCATTTTTAACCACTTAGCTTTGGCTATTGAAAAATAGCAGATATACAAGCTCATAGCGCGGCACCGAGTGCCGCGCTATGAGCTTGTATATCTGCTATTTTTGAAAAATCTTGAAAATGTGTGCATATCTTTGAATATAATTTTTAAAGCGAACATTTTTAACTCAAATCTTTGCTTCTGGGGGTCCCTGGCACAAAACATTTTCAGATGGGGGTCCGCGGCCAAATGTATATCAATTTAGGGGTCCTTGGCATTTAAAAAAGGTTGAAAACCACTGGTCTAGTGCATTCATAGGGGAGGCAAAGAACATATGGGAAAACTGAGATGCAGTTTGGTGGTTGATCATGCGTGAGCGGCTTGGAGGAGCCAGGTTTTTGGCGATCCATGAGGGAATTGCGGCAGTGAAAAGGATAGGTATGTGGTCTGAAATACTACTGGATAGTGGGGAGAGATCAGATCTGTGTGGGGAACAGCCAGACCATACCATAACACCAGATCCAGTGTATGACCCCTATCATGAGTCGGGGTCACACACTGGTCATACTTTGTCCCACCACTGGAAATGAATGATATTCAGCATCCATTGTTATCATTTAAGAGACACTAAAACAAAGACACAAAGGAATAAGGTACAATATGTATTGTTGTCTGTCTCACATCAAAATGACGTCACTATGTCAAATGCAATGCTGCCCTTTGACCACAGGGTGGCAGTAATTTACAAGAAGGTGAATCTATAGTGTCTAGTAGTTGAACATCAGACAAGGCTCTTCAACAGAGAATGGATCCTTTTATGGAGCAGCAGCACAGACAGCTAGCAGGTCCTGAGACACTGCTGGGGCCCTTCTTCTACATTTGACCAGTGGTGGAAAGTAACTAAATACATTTACTTAAGTGCTGCAGCTGTACTTAAGTACAATTTTGAGGTCTTTGTACTTTACTTGAGTATTTCCAATTTCCAATACTTCTACTCCACTACATCTCAGAGGCAAATATTGTACTTTTACTAAGACATACATTAACCACTTTAGCCCTATTTTATACCTAGGCTATTTGAAAATAGCCGATCTACAAGCTCACAAGGCGTCACGATGCGACGCGTTGTGAGCTTGTAGATCTGCTTTTTTCAAACATTTTAGTACTTAAGTACATTTTGATACCAATACTTTTGTACTTTTACTCAAGTCAATTTTTAATTCCGGACTTTTACTTGTAACAGAGTACTTCTTCATTAATATTTAAGTAAAATATTTGAGTACTTTTTCCACCACTGAATTTGCTGGAGATTATATTTAACCATAGGCGTACACAAAGAGGCTGCAAATGCCTTCCAAACACGTTTGTCCTTAGAGTACAGCACGTGGTTCTCAAAGTGGGGCAAAAAATAGAAGATCTACAAGCCCATAGCCGCTCTATGAGTTTGTATATCTGCTATTCCTTGGGGGGAATAGCAGATTCCCCCCAAGGGGGTCCTTGACATGAAAAAGTTGTAGAACCACTGGAGTACATACAGTATCCCTTTTTACAGTTCAGAATGTTCAATGATAAAGGGAACAGGACTAAAGAAAAGATGACATTGACAAGAGGACATTGTTTTTATCATTGTTCAGCAAGTCCCATCTTGAGCTTATAGGCAGAAAATATGGAATATTAAAATCCATATTTTGGTGAATATTCCAATATACCAATAACATGATTAAAAAGGGAACATATCATTGAAATATTAATACATATGACATTTACATTGACAATTCACCACCATCATGTTATTTTACAATATTCTCAATTGTAATTTACACCAGGGGTCTTCAACGTTTTCAGGCCAAGGACCCCCTAGCTGAGAGAGAGATGAAGCAGGGACCCCCTCCTCTATATTGTATAAAATTGTCTTTCAGATTCAACTTTTTTTTGTTTACGTGGTCTGCTCTTTTTCCCCTCTACACCTAAACCTCTTTGCCAAAAATAGCAGATCTACAAGCTCACAACGCCTCGCAGCGTGAGGCGTTGTGAGCTTGTAGATCTGCTATTTTTGTCTAAAGTCCTCCTCAGAAAAGGGATGCTATAGGGTTCAAGTGGGTTACGGTAAAAATAAAACATATCACACAAAGATTTGGCGGACCCCCTGTAGCAACTCTGAGGACCCCCTAGGGGTCCCGGACCCCCTGTTGAAGACCCCTGATTTACACACTTCCAGAGCGACGTATAATAAAGCACAAAGATTATTGAACACATACAAGTTTAAAACATTGAAAATGTTAGTTTTATAGCAATATGCTCTGTAAGATGAATGTACTGTGTTGTTTTCCATCAGAATGACACCATTCATTCTCTGTTGACACACTGGAGGCTAGATTCACTTTTTCATGAACAGACAGAAGAGTGTAAAGCTCATAAAATGACTTGTAGTCCAGAGGATACATGCAGTTACACTGACAATCACCCACACCAATACAATGTTGATCTGAGAGAGATTACAATGGAACCAGAATGACCATTTTACAGTTTAAAATGACTCTGTAGCAGCAGGACCAATCCTTGATGTTCATAATGGGGACACCACATTCATTAACCCATTCAGACCTGGAAAGCATTATGTGTCATTTTACATTGATCTTTATCATCATCCTATAATTCTACAAAGCTCTGTGTCTCTGTGCGTGCTGCGTGCATCCCCAAAACTCTTCTGCCCGGTTCTCCTCAGTGGCTGGAGCAATTGCTCTGCGTTTGCACACAGCCATTGACCATTACCATGTGCACTGAACACCCAAGCCCGTTTTTTTTTGCTTTCCCCAAATGTCAGCTGTTTATTAGCGTTTTTGTGTTCGTTGACTCCCGGGTTGCCAAATCACGTGCGTGAAACAAGCGCCGGTGTTGCCACATCCGTGAAACAAGCGGACCATGACGCACTTTGGGTGCTCATATCCCCCGACGGGTATGGTCTAGTATTTAAAACTCTTAGGATTTAGAAGGCATTTCGTTGCTGTCTGGCATAACCCTCTTATCTCCATATTCTAACTTGTTGTGTTTTTTCGTAAATTAACGCCCTACTATATCACACTACAGCGTCACACAGGTACCTAAAGTAGCAGATCTACAAGCTCGAAACGCGGCGTGAAGCGACGCGTTTCGAGCTTGTAGATCTGCTACTGTTGAGTTTGAATCCTGAAAAGTAACAGTTTTGGAGACATGAGGTTTCCACCAGACAGACGGTTTGTAGAATCAGCCTCAGGTCTAAATGGGTTCAAATGGAAACCCAACCATAGACTCTCTAGAACAGGCTTGTTGAACTCATTTTAGGGTCTGGGCCGCATTGTGTGAAAAGTGACCTGATGAGGGCCGTGACCAGTTAAAGCTCACTTGCGTTCACTTACACAGTTGTCACTTGGCTTTGTTTTTCAGCCTGTTGTCTCAGTCACTGCTATTAACAACAGTAGCCTATGTCACTTTACACATTTTGTTCATTATTAAGAATAGCTGCTTAAATTATGAAGTATTACAGTTGTAGGCTACTACGAGACATTTGGTATGAGAGGTGAAAAAAGCCCCAATAACCCATTTAGACCTGAGGCCCATTCTAAAAACGCCTTCTAAAACCTAACCTACGTTTTCTGAAAACGTTCAAATTCTTACTGAAAAAAATAATAAAAACTATAGAGGTGGCTCCCGGATTGAAAGGTATAACAACGTATAGGTTACAACAGGTCTAAATGTTTATCTGTACATAGTAGGAGTAATAAGATGTCAATTACCATATAGATACAGTTTTGAATGACTGAAAATAAATAAAACTGAATTATCATACATATAGATTTATTATCCTCTCAGTGTGATGTGTTGTCATAAATATACATGTTTTACTATAGCCTACATCAGGGGTTTTCAACCTTTTCAGGCCAAGGACCCCCTAGCTGAGAGAGAGATGAAGCAGGGACCCCCTCTATATTGTACTAAATTTAGTTTCAGATAAAAAAAATGTTGTTTACTTGGTACTGCTCTTTTTTTCGCTCTACACCTACCTCTTTGCCAAAAATAGCCGATCTACAAGCTCACAACGCCTCGCAGCGTGAGGCGTTGTGAGCTTGTAGATCGGCTATTTTTGGCTAAAGTTCTCCTCAGAAAAGGGATGCTAGGGTTCAAAGTGGTAATGATTAAAAAAAAAATCATATCACACACAGATTTGGCGGACCCCCTGTAGTAACTCTGAGGACCCCCTAGGGGTCCCGGACCCCCTGTTGAAGACCCCTGGCCTACATTATAACTTCTAGTTTCTGCCTCCTAGAAAAGCAGTGAAAACAACATTTCTCGTTCCACAGGCCACACACACACACACACACACACACACACACACACACACACACACACACACACACACACACACACACACACACACACACACACACACACACACACACGTGCACAGAGCTTCTGTGAAAGGATGTGTCTGACAAATATGACTCACTTCCTCTTTCCATCTCTCTGTATCATGTGGTCTCAAGACTCATGCATCAATAATCACACAATGTTCATGCCTACTCTTCATTATAAGTAATGATAAGATAATAGATCAGCAGTCCTTCTCTGATACGCTTATTACATCATTTGTGGTTTCATAATGACCTGTTTTTTCATGTTCTATATTTTTTGTTCTAACAGGCATACAGTACAACTACTGAAATACAGTTTGATTTTACTGACATCACACTGAGAGGAAAATAAACCACACAGTATTGTGTTATCTCTCACACACGCGCACGCACGCACGCACGCACGCACGCACGCACGCACGCACGCACGCACGCACGCACGCACGCACGCACACACACACACACACACACACACACACACACACACACACACACACACACACACACACACACACACACACACACACACACACACACAGTAAACGTATAATATTTATTTAAAGATCGTGCACGTTTCATCCTACTTCCACATTCTTTGAAAACACTCAAACTTCAAAAAATAGCTCACAGTGTCGGGTCATGTGGGTCTATCTATGTGTAGAGTATAAAGAATGCAAGAAAGAAAGAAAGAACGCCAGCAAGGAAGCTAGCAAATAATCCATGCACTTTACATAAAACAAATAAGATAATGAAGACTAATCACACACACACACAGTGTTATGGAGTTAAAACAGACAGTTAAAGTTATTGCTTAGCTTAGAGGTACAGTAACTTTAGCCTAACTAAAGGCTTCTGTCTGGTTGAAAGTGTGGTCAGTGCAGGAGAGAAGCTGCTTCCTCTTACATATAGAGAAGAGGAAGTGCATTCTGCACGCTAACAGGAAGTGAGAGAGTGAGGTTAGTTTCAACATTCTGTAGGAGGAGAAGCATGGGTGACTCAGCACGAGGGACAATCTAGCTGGCTAGAATAGGGCATTTAAGGCCAGTAATGGACAGTAACTCTTACAGAAAGACTGGAACAGGATGACATAAAACTGAAAGAAAGAGAGACACAGAGAGAGAGAGAGAGAGAGAGAGAGACAGAAAGGCTTTTTGTATACTATTTAAATAGTTTAATAAAACGATCACACACATTGGGAGGACAGTGTGTGCTTAAATATTCCAGCAACAGCATCGGTGGCGGTAGCAGTCATACCAACCATTATACTGTAATTACACTATGTGTGATGTCAAAGCAGGAGAATGACAGTTTTATGCTCATGGACTACTGATAATATGTTGGTATACATTTTGCACGCTTGCGCGCGCACACACACACACACACACACACACACACACACACACACACACACACACACACACACACACACACACACACACACACACACACACACACACACACACATAGTTATTTCTCCTCCAGTTGCACATTTCTTACTCCAGAGCGTGTTGACACTTGCAGTGTGTTCAGCAGCCATCCACCAACAGTCACATACCATTGTGTTGACACAGTTTACAGGGGAGCTTTAAAACAACGTGAGGCCCTGAGGAATCAGACTTCAATATAAATCACTCTCTGAAACCACAGAATAATATTTTATTCCACTTGTTAGATTAAAAGCTGTTTTAGCAAAGTTCTGGTTAAAGTCATACTGTGTAACATTTCCATTTCTTTTAAACAAAACTTATTTTGCCATAATCTTTTTACTGGTATATTTTTCACTATAACCATTACAAAACAAATAGGTTTTTGACAACTTCTATAAACACAGTTGTTTGCCACGAAGAGAGAGAGAGAGAGAGAGAGAGAGAGAACTTGAGAATGGATGAGCACACTTTCATGAAACTTGGCAGGCGTGTGTGTGTGCCATGTGAACACACAAGCATGTCTGTGGGCTCATATTGCCATGGCAACCTCGCCACACCCAGCACAGGAGACACAGAGAGCCAAGTTTGCATGTCTGTACACCTCTCAGTTAATGTGGGCATCAGAAGTTACTTTGATATACAGTATGTCTGTACACCTCTCAGTTAATGTGGGCATCAGAAGTTACTCTGATATACAGTATGTCTGTACACCTCTCAGTTAATGTGGGCATCAGAAGTTACTCTGATATACAGTATGTCTGCACACCTCTCAGTTAATGTGGGCATCAGAAGTTACTCTGATATACAGTATGTCTGTACACCTCTCAGTCAATGTGGGCATCAGAAGTTACTCTGATATACAGTATGTCTGCACACCTCTCAGTCAATGTGGGCATCAGAAGTTACTCTGATATACAGTATGTCTGTACACCTCTCAGTTAATGTGGGCATCAGAAGTTACTCTGATATACAGTATGTCTGTACACCTCTGAGTTAATGTGGGCATCAGAAGTTACTCTGATATACAGTATGTCTGTAGTCTGTACACCTCTCAGTTAATGTGGGCATCAGAAGTTACTCTGATATACAGTATGTCTGTACACCTCTCAGTTAATGTGGGCATCAGAAGTTACTCTGATATACAGTATGTCTGCACACCTCTCAGTTAATGTGGGCATCAGAAGTTACTCTGATATACAGTATGTCTGTACACCTCTCAGTTAATGTGGGCATCAGAAGTTACTCTGATATACAGTATGTCTGTACACCTCTCAGTTAATGTGGGCATCAGAAGTTACTCTGATATACAGTATGTCTGTACACCTCTGAGTTAATGTGGGCATCAGAAGTTACTCTGATATACAGTATGTCTGTACACCTCTCAGTTAATGTGGGCATCAGAAGTTACTTTGATATACAGTATGTCTGTAGTCTGTACACCTCTCAGTCAATGTGGGCATCAGAAGTTACTCTGATATACAGTATGTCTGTACACCTCTCAGTTAATGTGGGCATCAGAAGGTACCAGGGGCCAGTTGCACCACCTCACACTAAGTTCAAACTTAGCCTAGTTATAGCTTAACCCATTCAATCCGTGGACGCATCTCTGTCATTTTAGATTTCTTTGGCTATTGAAAAATAGCAGATATACAAGCTCATAGCGTGGCACCGAGTGCCGCACTATGAGCTTGTATATCTGCTATTTTTTTTGAAAAAACGTGAAAATTTGTGCAAATCTTATAATATAATATATATTGTTTAAAAAAAATATATATATATATTTAAAGATTTGCACATATTTTCACATTTAAAAAAGAAATAGCAGATCTACAAGCTACAATCTAAAATGACAGAGATGCTTTCTGCTGTTTGTTGAATCTGGTCATCTCTGTTTCTAACCATGTACAGTACACTCCCTCTCTGTGCTCCATATGCACAAAGGTACACGTAAAGATGATGATAATAATACATTTTATGTCTAGGACACTTTGCATTTTAAGGATAAGGATAATTCCTTTTAACAGGTCGTTCATGAAAGTCCTTGTGGTCTTGTTTCCAATGAGAACCTGTGAGCAATTGGGGGTTAAGAGTCTTGCTCAGGGACAAATTTCATTTCATCGACGCATATGCTGGGATGGCCTGGAATCGAACCTGGGGAAATAGAAAATGAGAGAGCATTTTCATAGAAAATGCTACAGGGATTAAAAACATTGGCATACAAACAGAAAAGGCAACAAACAACATGAGACCCTATAAGGATTGTTTTTAAAGGACATAAAAAAAGGCCCAAGAATAAAGAAAACACTTTGTTAAAAAGGTAGGTTTTAAAAGCGTCAGTGGACTGTGGTGCTCTCAGGTGTTCGGGGAGGACTGTCATGGTTGGAGACAAGAGCTGTAGAACCCAAAGTGCAGGACAGAGGCAGAGGATGAGGATGAGGCAGATCCAATACAAGGGCTTTATTAACCAAAGAACAGGAACAAACACAGGACTACACGAGGAGACTAGGAATACAGAACTAGGAGCAAAGAGATAATACTAGGAAATACACTATAGGAGCTAGGAATTAACACTGTGACATACATTTAGGAACGAACAAGGAACAGAAAACACAAGGGCATTTACATAGACAATGACCAACTAGACACAGGTGAACGCAACTGACAATCAACACTGGGATAGGCTGAGGGACTAAGAGGACACAGGTGGAAACCATAGACCGTAAAAAATAATATGGAAAGTGTCACGCCATTGGTTTCTACAGACCGTAAATGAAGCCTATTTTGCAGCCATTTCAAATCTGCCATCTTTATATATTCGGTTGATATCCGGTCCGAAATGCAAACGGCAATCAATGGTATTGGCTGAAACCGCAGTGAGGGCGGGTCTTCACTCGGTAGAACCAGTAGAAACCCTAGAAACATACCCTACTTTATCATTAATTAAAAAATAAATGGGACCATGATATACCAAAGGTACATACAGTTTACCAATGAGAACAGGAAACACTAGGAACTAGTGATGCGCGGGTTGACCCGTGACCTGCGGGTCAACCCGCAGCGCGGGTGGGTCGAGTCAGAATTTCAGAGGCAATTATGCGGGCTGCGGGTGAGCGGGTCAGCCGCTCTTACACGCAAAAAAAATAATAATAATCACATGCTCTTGTTTTGTCTTTATTCCTAATAAGAATAAGAATAATAACAATAAAACAGTTTGAATACACTTGGGGATTATTTTCTAACCATGATTTTACAGAATTATAGGTACGACCCGCGGGGCTCAACCCGGCCCGCGGGTCACGGGGCGGGTTGTACCATAGATTTATATATGGTTTTGCGGGGCGGGTTGAGGCGGGTTGGGTCCCGTGGCGGGGCGGGTCATGAAAAAACCAGACCCGCGCATCACTACTAGGAACAATACTGCAAAACAAGATAAGCATAACACCAGGGAAAACTAGTACAAAGACCAAAACACATAGAACTACAGAAACTAGGCAGAACATACAAAATACAATACATAATACAAGACCAACCAGGGAAACAAGACTAAAGATAAACCGGACAAAGAACAAGAACAGAGCATGCAACTAAATGTCCAAAGACATGTCCAGGGGTTGGAAATCGGGCAAGAAGGGGCAGACCATGACACGGATCATCATGACAGAGGACATTCCAGATAAACATAAAGATAACACATACTCATGAACTGCTTAGATCACTCTCATGATAGGCAGAATGGAGCCTATCTAACAACTGAATAGAGACAGCTAATTCATATAGTATTGTAGCTTTTACATTGTAATGAACAACAAGTGAACATTGATGGGGGCAGTATGAAACACAAACACTGATAATTATTACATGAACACAACTAAACACTATAGACCAAAGACTATATTTAAAGGTCAAGGTCCAAATGAAGTAGATGGGTTGGTTTTATGTAAATTGGTGTGACTGATCAGTAGTAAGCTGTTCTGAAGGTGACCTCTGTGATGCAGTTTGTTTATCTATCATCACTGATTCACTGCAAGTGACAAATCAACAGGAATACAGTATGTTTCAAAAGCTAATTAATCAAGAATTCATAATTCATGAGTAACATGATATAATTGTGTCATTCAACTCATTTGTATGGCTGTATTGGCTATTTATTTCCGTATAAAGAGCACAACTATAGTGTGTGCTTGTTGCTGAGAGGAGGGGGGCTGCCTTTTAGGTTGTGTTGAAGTTGAATTTGTCAGCAAAGGTTGTTGTGTTCGTTTGGATGAATTCCTGACATGATCAGACCTGTGATGTCTGCAGTAAAACACATTGCTGAGACACTGCAGGCCAGAGCGCATGTTCCACATTTTATACATGTGGAACATGCATTACTATTGTAGTGTATATACATGTTGAAGAGTGTTGTGTTTTTGACAAGAATACAGAACCATTTATAGATGAATACCTTTGGGTGCCTGATAGCAGTGTGGTTAGGGTATGTGTATCACATTGGCTCTAATGTCTGACAGCGAGTCCCCGGTTCGGAGGTGGGGCTAAGGAGTGAGTCCTTCCGATTTGACAAATCACTAAATGTGATAATGGTTTGTTGTTGTTTACACTACAGTGCTGGTAAACTGTGAACCTCTGTGAACCCACAGTCCTACACAGACAAAGTTTGGTGGATGCAGTTTCAGTGCTTTAGCTCTGCAGGCCAGCTCCATTATGTTTAATGTTGAATAATTTGGACATTTTTATATTAGCCTATATAGAGTTAAAATGTACCGGTATTAATTTATTAATTTATCTATTTTAGAAAAACTAAGCAAAAACTGTGCAAAATTGTATTATTTGTCCAAACTTGTTAATGGCTCTGGTCTTACTTTGCAGGCTTATAGGTGTTTTGTAAAAGCTGTGGGACTATGTATTTTTCAAACAATAGAGCATGTTTAAATATTATTGTGAACAGGTATGTGGGATCAATTAAACTTAAGTCAAAGACAGTGTGTGTGTGTGTGTGTGTGTGTGTGTGTGTGTGTGTGTGTGTGTGTGTGTGTGTGTGTGTGTGTGTGTGTGTGTGTGTGTGTGTGTGTGTGTGTGTGTGTGTGTGTGTGCATGGCATGCATGCTTACATGTGCACGTGGGTGCACGTGTGAGTGAGAGATAAAGAGAGAGGGGGTGTGATAGTAATACAACTTGAGAATGGATTGACAATGGCAGAATTCCATGAAACTTGGCAGGCAGGTAGGCAAGCAAGCGTGTGTGCGTGTGTGTGTCGTGTGAACAGACTAGCATGTCTGCATTACTAAGGTAACCACACACCCAGTGTAGGAGACACAGCCAGCTAACATTGCATAATATCTGCACCGCTCCCAGTCAATGCGGGCATCAGCAGTTACACTGTATATATGCTTGGAAACACCTGCATCAGGCTGTTCTGTCTCTGTTGTTTTCTGCTGTTTGTTGAATCCTGTCATCTCTGTTTCTAACCACATACACTCCGTCTCTGTGCTCCATGTGCACAAATTGGTACACATAAGGATAATAATAATAACAATAATAATAATATTAATGATACATTGTATTTGTAACGCACTTTACATTTTCATACTAGTAGTACTACAGGCCCTCCTGAAACACCACAGTCCACTGACACTTTTAAAAATGGACTAAACCTTTTTAACATGGAGTTTTCTTAGTCATTCTTGGGCCTTTTTTTCAATGCTCTGATTTTACCAATTTCTTTACTCAACTTTCCGTTTTTTGTATTTTTTATCCCTAGTACAATAGGAGTAGGGTCACATGTTGTTGTTTGTTTCCTTTGCTGTTTTTAGGAGTTAACAGCAGGTGACCTCTGTGATCACTGATTCACTACAAGTGACAAATCAACAGGAATACTGTATGTCAAGGGCGCCGATACCGTGGGTGCCCCGGGGCTAAAGCACCCACTGTGGGTGAGGAGCACCCACTGTGGGTGAGGAGCACCCACTGGGTGCTGGTCAAAAAAAAAAAAAAAAAGATTTTTTTTTTCCCAATCAGATCGCCTGGTTCAGATTGCCACTGAACAACCGAAATAACCGAAATAAAGTTACAAAACCCCCCCCAAAAAGTAAATTATCCGGCCAAAACCCGCAAAACGGGGCACACATGTGTGCCTTGTTGGGCACCCGCTACAGCTTATAAATATCGGCGCCCCTGCTGTATGTTCCAAATTTAATTCATCAATAATTAATAATAGATGGGTAACATGATGTCATTCTAATTTGTGTATCAAGAACACAACTATAGTATGTGCTTGTTGCTGATGCATTTGGTTGTGTTGAAGTTGAATTTGTCAACAACGGTTGTTGTGTTAGTTTGGATACCTGATTGGGTGCCTGGTGGAAGTGTGGTTGGTGTGTGTGTGTCACATGGGCTCTAATGCCTGACAG
Organism: Gymnoscopelus microlampas; assembly: GCF_963454915.1. NCBI lineage: Eukaryota > Metazoa > Chordata > Actinopteri > Myctophiformes > Myctophidae > Gymnoscopelus > Gymnoscopelus microlampas. Next base: position 8,386,501 of record NC_139961.1, on the reverse strand, counting down.
AGAGTCCCTGGTTTGATTCCTGGGCCGTTCAGATCATTTGCTGCATGATGTCACTCCTCTATATACTCTCTGTCCCTGTTTCCTGTCTCTCTCCACTGTACTATCAATAAAGGCAGAAAAACCCACAGAAGAATTACTATAAAAGATGAATGTCTCAAGAACCCAGTGTACTGTACAGTAACCTGACTCATAGTTTCAGGTTAGACCAGTTTATCAGTTGAGCTTGAGTGACAACAACCTCAGATGAACTCAGACACCCAGGATTCTGCGTGAACACTATGATTTCATAGAACACAATTCATAATACTGTATACAATATATACACTATGATTTTACCAACCAATTCATAATACTGTGTACAGTATGTACACTATGATTTTACCAACCAATTCATAATACTGTGTACAGTATGTACTCTATGATTTTACCGACATAATTCATAATACTGTATACAGTATATACACTATGATTTTAACAACATAGTTTTAAGTGGACAGCTCATGATGATACAGTAGCCTATATTGTTGCTGTCGTGCAGAAACCTCTTATCTCCATTTGTTTTTCTTTTTGTGTTTTTTCCACAAATGAACACCCTACTTGATCACACTACGGCATCACAAGCATTAAAAGTAGCAGATCAACAAGCATAGTGTTTTGAGCTTGTAGATCTGTTACTTTTGATGCTTTTGAATTGAATCCTGAAAAGTATAACAGTTTCAGTTTCCACCCGAAAGAGACAACATACACTATCATTCTTTTTTAAAGATCTATTTTCGGGCTTTCATGCCTTTATGTATAGACAGTAGACTGATAGGAAATGGGGAGAGAGATGGGGAGTGACACGCAGCAAAGGTTGTCGGCATCTGGACAGTGACACGCTGTCCGGCTGGCATTGCAGCCCAGGGTGCCTGAACCGCCACGCCGTGGCCCAGGCCTACACTATCATTCTTTTGTGCATGGTCATCATTATGTACAGCTCAATGGTGTGCAGCCACGCCCCCTGGACTCTGACATGCAGCAAGAGCACAATGCTGAATGCACACTATCGTGACTACTAATTGAAGCCGAGGCCGAATTGGGCCAAATCGCATGGATGAGCCCTGACAGCACATGGTTGGTGCTACAGACTCCAAATTTCGCACACAGATAGCTCAGACCTTTGCCTACGATCTTAGCTAGGCCTCGACCCGACCCGATATGCGGTTTTCCGGAACCAACGCGAAAGGTTCTGAATCTCCATATGCGGAGTCCTGACTACTAATTGAAGCCAATGGACGCCGAATCCAAATTGCCCCGAATCGCATGGATGAGCCCTGAAAGCACATGGTTGGTGCTACAGACTCCAAATTTCGCACACAGATAGCTCAGACCTTTGCCTACGATCTTAGCTAGGCCTCGACCCGACCCGATACACAGTTTTTCGGATCCGGCACGAAAGGTTTGGAATCTCCGTATGCGGAGATGACTGACATCGGGCTGTTCCGGAGCAAGCGCTGACTCATTGTGACATCACTTCATAAAAGGCATCACATACACTAGATGAGTCAACAAAAAATCTCTGAGTGTGGCATAAACTATAGTCTTTCTTCCTCTCACTCCGAGGTGACAGATGAAAGTATATAAGCCGGCTTCTATGAATGGCACCAGAATGGTGGTAATGCAAATGATGGACAGAGTCATTGAGTGTGAGATTGCAGTAGGCACAAACAGGGGTGAAACAATCTTCCTACCAAGAATACCTCACTATGACAGAGGTGAGCTTCCCTTCACCTTCATTAGACGACAGTTCCCTATCCGCTTAGCATTCTCTGTTACAATCAATAAGGGTCAGGGCCAAGAGAATGAACGAGTTGGCATCTACTTGCCTAAACCTGTGTTCGCTCATGGCCAACTCTACACAGCCTTCTCTAGAGGAAAGAGAGCCAGCGCTGTAAAAGTTTTCATTGTGGATAATGACAAGGGCATTACTGACAACATTGTTTATAGCGAACTCCTTTAGGATAATGGGCATAAATGGACACAGACAGACACAGAGATCTCCATATACGGGCATAAAAGGGACACACCCAGACACATACAGAGATGTCCATATATCACAGACACAGATAGCTCCATATATGGGCATAAATGCACACACAGATGGGCATAAATGGACACAGGCAAACAGATGGCCAAAACGGGTCCTATGACAACAGGTATAATGGGGTTTGATTTAAAGGGTGGAGCATTCATTCCCTATTTACATCGTTCCTGTGTAGGCCGGTCCCCGACTAGACCCTCGGCCACCCGAAGGGCTAGACCCTCGGCCGCCCAAAGGGCGGCCAAGCTTCTAGTTATTTTAATCAGAGGCTGCCAGTTAAATTCCTCTCACCTGGGAAATGCAAACCTCAAAGTCATCCTATAAGGCAGTAGTAAACTCTGTACAGATTGCTCTGAAAATCTGATGACAGGTTTCCCGCAAGGCGCATATCTGTTTCCATTTCCACTTCAGTTCCACATAGCTCCAGCTAAGGGTCCATGTCTTCACATAGTATAGAGACCCGGCCCACATCCTCACTTAGGTACCCTCAATCAGTCATCAGTGGGCCGCACGCACACACGCACGCACGCACGCACGCACGCACGCACGCACGCACGCACGCACGCACGCACGCACGCACGCACGCACGCACAATAACAATGAACAACATAACTGGTACATTATCTCCACCAGGCTGATGATTGTTGTCTTATGATTATGATTTCTTAGTTTTCAGTGAGAGAGGGAGAAATGACAGGTAACAACATGGCCAGCAACATGAGACACTGTGCAGTGATGTGGAAGCAGAGGTGTGGGAGGGTTCAATTCAATTCAATTCAATTTTATTAAAGTGTCAAATCACAACAAGTTGTCTCAAGACACTTTACATTAGAGAAGAGACCCAACATCCCACCCTGAGCAAGCAATTTGCGACAGTGGCAACGAAAAACTCCCTCTTAATTCAACAGGAAGAAACGTCAGGCAGACCCTAGGCTCTAGGGCGGGGGCCTTCTGCCTCGACCGTGTTGGGGGAAAGAAGAGAGAGAGAAAGGGAGAGACAGAGGAGAGACAGAAAGAGATACAGTGCAAGCAGTAACAATAACAATAATAGCAAATATAATAGTGTAAGATACTAGCATATGATAGTATAATATAGTACAGCAATAGTGTGTATGCAGTATATAATGGAATAATATAAAAATGTTTAAGATAATATAATATGCGGTATAGTGTAGTGTAGTAGAAGTCCACGGTCGTGTCCAGGTCGTGCTCCATGGAGAGAGGCCCGGTCCGGTCCGCAGTCACAGTCTTGAGCCGCAGCTGGGGGTCCGTAGTAACAGTCCATAGACTCCGTGGAGAGGCCCAGGCCCGGTCCGCAGTCACAGTCTTGAGCCGCAGCTGGGGGTCCATAGTAATAGTCCATGGACCTGCGACGTGGGTGGTAGAAGAAACTCCGGGGAACGAGTCCCCGGTTGTAGAATTAGTGGCAGGCCTTACTAGAGCGTGAATCCGTACAGGGTTAATTACGATTGTACCAATGGGACACAAACCCACACAACCAAAGGGAGGACGGGAAGAGAGAGGACGAGGGGAGAGAGGAGAAAGGGGAAGGTGGGGGAGAGAGGATGACTATAGGGGGACTGAGTCTATACACTTCGGCTATAGGCTTTATCATAGAGAAAGGTTTTTAGTCTAGTTTTAAATATACAGAGTGTGTCTGCTTTACGGACTGAGACTGGGAGAAGGTTCCACAGCTGAGGTGCTTGAAACTTAAATGCTCTACCTCCTGTTCTAGTTTTTTGGGGGTTCACTGGAACCGTAAGCATTTTTTCATACTGTGGACGCAGTGGTGTTCTGGCTGGTTTACGGGGCTCGATGAGTTCTTTGAGATATACTGGTGCCTGTCCATTGAGAGCCTTGTATGTGAGGAGGAGAACTTTAAACTCTATTCTGTATTTAACCGGGAGCCAGTGCAAAGAGGCCAATGAAGGAGTGATATGATCTCTTCTTCTGGTTCCTGTCAGTATGCGCGCAGCGGCATTCTGGACAAGCTGCAGGCTATTTAGGGACTTACTTGGGCAGCCTGATAGTAAGGCGTTGCAATAGTCCAGCCTAGAAGTAACAAATGCGTGGACAAGTTTTTCTGCATCATTTTGGGACAGAATGTGCCTAACTTTTGCAATATTACGCAGGTGAAAAAAGGCATTTCTTGAAATTTGTTTTATGTGGGACTGAAAGGACATGTCTTGGTCAAACGTGACTCCCAGATTCTTTACAGTGGCCCTGGAGGTCAAGGTAATACCATCTAGGGTAAAATTCTCATCGATTAATTTATCTCTGAGGTGCTTAGGGCCGAGTACAATAACTTCAGTTTTGTCCGAGTTGAGGAGTAGGTAATTACGGGTCATCCAACTCTTGATGTCTATAAGACATGCTTGAAGTTTAGCCAGTTGATCTGACATGATCAGACTTGTGATGTCTGCAGTAAAAGATTAACTTTTATTCATTAACCATACACACCACTTGTATCATTTTATACATGTAGAACATCCAATATTATCGATCAGACTTGTGATGTCTGCAGTAAAACACATTAATAACTATACATACAACTTGTATAATTTTATACATTTGGAACTTCCATTACTATTGTGTGGCTGTCAGGTCAAAACCTGTAACCTTATAAAAAGTTTAAAATCTGTAGATACAAGGTTTCTGCTCAACAGCAATGATGTACATGTTGAATACTGTAGTGTTTTGTACAACAATACAGAACTATTTAATACAGACTATATGGCCGCTCCAGGCTCCGTAATTTAAAGATGAATGTGTCAACAACTAAATGTAACCTGACACATAGTTTCAGCATAGAACAGTTTGACGTCACAGATGTTTTTGTAGCTGAGTTTGAGGAAGAGAAAACTCCCTCAGATGAACTCAGACACTCGACATTAATGGATGTGAAGAAGCAGCGTATTTTCTTTCAGCGTCTCCTCTGCAGATGAAGGTAAAATGTCTCTTTTACATGTGTTTGGAAATACAGCACTGAGCGCACTGGCCAATACAAACTAATAGGCGAGTGCACTCCGGTGCACAATTTCCGAGCGCACCCTTTATCTGAACGTGAAATCACCTTCCTAGCAGAAATCATTACATGTTTGATAAGTAGTTTATGTAGTAAGTATAACCACATTGTATAATGTGACTGTATCATGTGTGAAATGCTTTTGTACTTAATTTCTAAGATAATGGCTATGTTCTTCTAAAATCCATATTTCAAGCTTACAGACTATATGAACAGATTGGATTGTATTGCATTGATACAACTGAAAGCAGGATCAATACATAAGGTCAGAACAAAGCTCCAGTCTTACATGGTGTTTAATTGAAACATAAACAGTGTTGTGGAGTTGTGTGTGTCTCAGTAGTGTGAGTCCTGTAAAGTATTGTCTGCAGGTGAAGCTCTACAAAACCTGCCGTGTTATAATATAAATGACTTGTGGCTTTTATTAGTAAAGGATGATGTGATTGTAGTGGTTTGTTTTCATTTGTGGTGCATGAATGTGCGTGTCAGTGTACAGTATTGTAAAACAGTGACTGTTCCTTTTATAAAGAACTAGAGTTTCGGGGGGCTACGCCCCCCTCAACCCCAGCCGCGCACGGGGCCCAGCGTGGGTGCGTGTATATTGGGGTACCCAAATCGCCGGAGTGAAAGTGTCCAAAAGGAAAAAAAAAAAAAATAAATTTGGAAAAAATGTTAATAGTGATTGTTACTTTGGTGGTCCGCGGACCCCCTGGTGGTCCGCCGACCCCTGTGAGTGTTGGGACCCCCTGGGACCCCCCTGGAACATGGCGGACCCCTTCGGCAGTTTTTTTTTTTTCATGCACGGTTTGCTTGTTTCTGTCGCTTGTTTTTTAAAACCTGGCAGCAAACTTGGCAACCCGACTGACATCACTGACCTATCCTTGGTATTTGTACTTCCGGGTTGCATAATGATGACATCACTGTCGAGTCCTGTGGTGTCATGAACCTAGGCAGGTTTGTTTACCACATTAGCCTGGGCAGCGTGCTGTGCTGTGGCCGACTGGCCGTGGCTGTTTGTTTTTGTGTTTGGGATGAACATGGCACGTGAAGGACGGACATATTGTGATCGAGACATGAGTGAAGTGAAAGTAACGGCCTGGGTGGAACAAAGGAGGTACGTAAGAAGGGGGGGGGGGGTTGAAGCAAAGGAGCTGTGTGTGTGGTGTTGTGGAGGACATGGGCAGAGTGCAATGGCGGCCGCTCGTGTTGTTTCGGCGAAACCCGTCGCCGTGCGGTGTTGGTGGTGTGCACGGTAAACGGTACGAAGCTGCCTCCCCTTCCGTTTTGTCCGACATTTGGTGAGTAGAATTAATTATGTTGCGCGGTGGAAAAGGTGTAGTGAGCAATGAGATGTCCCCTACGCGACGCGTAAATTCAGCGCGGCCGCCGTGGCGAGTGAGTTGGCGACATGTGGTCTGGCGGTGCGTTGTTTATTCGATAACAGAGCTGTGGGGTGTCGCACCGAGGGTGCGGAAGTCGCTCGCCATTTATATAGTTAGACAATTATCTGTTTGTTTCTGCAAACAGTAGCATTTCAGAATACTAGAGGTTCGTCCCTCGTTTCACTGCCGATCCGACCAATATGTCTGAGTCATAGTGCTGGGGGCTTGTTGTTGTACCCGTCTGTCTGTGTCCCTTTTGTGCCCATATATGGAGATGTCTGTTTCTGTTTGTCTACCTGTGTCCCTTGTATGCCTATGGAGATCTCTGTATCTGTCAGTCCTTGTCCCTATTATTCCCATATATGGAGATCGCTGATGTCATCAATATATGACCATATATGGGCATAGCCCCTTTTGTGCCCATATATGGAGCTGACTGATTTGTTTGTGCCTGATGCCATGATGACACATTGAGGTTAGACAACACACTCCATATTTGGCCTAGCTGTATTGGGAACTCCTTATATGGTTATGGCTGAGTCATGGTGACATGAGCGTGACGATGTAGTCCACCGGCCCTCTGTATCTGTCTGTCTACCTTTTATGGCCATATAGTGAGAGCTCTGTATCTGTCTGTCTACCTGTGTCCCTTTATGCCCATATAAGGAGAGCTCTGTATCTGTCAGACATTGTCCCTTTTATGCCCATGAAGATCCCTGGTGTCATTATAGTAGGGGGATTATGTGAAAAATAGTTACACGTCGGATAAAAGCATGACATTTGATACTAAAACATCCTAGAAGGGGTGCCCAAAAAAATCTTAGTTATGGACAAAATTCAAAATGGCCACCTAAACTGTTGACAGTTGACTCAAAAGACACCATAAGAATCTCCAAAAAGCATAACATTTGGCACACATGTCCCTTGGGTCATCCTAAGACATCCTAGAGGGGGTGCCCAAAGAAATCTGAAACAGGAAGTGAATTGTTGACTAAATTGAAAATGGCCGCCTACTAGTGTTGCGGCGATTGACTCAAAAAGCCTGTAGAATCTCATAGAAGCATACAATTTGGCACATATGTCCCTTGGGTCATCCGAAGACATCCTAGAAGGGGTGCTCAACGGAATCTGAAAACAGGAAGTGAGTTATTGACAAAATAAAAAATGGCCGCCTACAGTGTTGTCGATCGACTCAATATAGCCTACAACTACAGAGTTTGTAGAGCAAAAATATTTTTTTGGGCATCCCTTCTAGGATGTTTTAGGATGACCCAAGGGACATCTGTATCACATTTCATGCTTTTATCCGCCACGTAACGATTTGACCATTTTTTCTTAATCCCCACTACTATTAGTACGTGGCCATACCCTGTATATTGGCATGCCCATATAAGGAGATCCCTGATGTCATTAGTACGTGGCCATACCCTGTATATTGGCACGCCCATATATGGGCGTATTGGTTGGATTGGCGGTTCTGGACAACCACATATCTGAACGACTGGGTGGCGGGCACCACACTCCCTCCAGTCCTTGCTGATGCGTGCCGAGTTTGAAGTCAGTCAGTCTCATATATGCACGTGACCACATATGGGCAGGTTGATCTATGGCTCAAGACAGCCGCATCTCTATGCCTATATATGGGCATATCACGTTTGTTTATGGTTATGTCTGAGTCATAGTGACATGCCTATGTATGGGCGTATGGGTTTGTTTATGGTTATGTCTGAGTCATAGTGACATGCTTATATATGGGCCTATGGGTTTGTTTATGGTTATGTCTGAGTCATAGTGACATGCCTATATATGGGCGTATGGGTTTGTTGATGGTTATGTCTGAGTCAGAGTGAAGTGGCCGTGGTCCTGCCTATATATGGGCGTACCGGTTTTGTTTATGGTGATGTCAGAGTGACATCATGGCTGTGGTCCGCCCACCCACCCTCCCATTAGCCAATTTTAATATAGAAATAGGATGGATTTGATGATCTGTATGTTTACAACAGATGAGTAGGTGAAGGGTATGTCATTCTACAGTAAAATGCCAAATACTAATTACATACAGTATGTACAGTATCACCCTTTTAATTGTTGCTGGAATTTGCCACAGTGCATTTGCACACATATTGAATTTGGCGTACAGGAATTAAATTAATTGTAAGATGAATTGTAAGATTCTAACAATTGTGTTCTAACTGTGTATATAAATACTGATTTATGTTCTTTGTTTTCAGTGATAGTCTGATAGATCAACACCAGGCAACAATAGATTGTTACTAAACCACCTTGGTGAGTCATGCATGACGTCTCACAGTATGACAGCGTGAATGAGTTTGACAGATAAACATTTCCTAGTGAATAAAACACCCTCACCTCCTTAATGAGTCTTTGTTATTGAATGTGGTTAATGTGCACCATCTAGTGGACTCATTGTACAACTACCACCTGATCTCTGATTTCTCTGCTGTAGCGTTTTAAACCACTTAGCTAGGTTTGACTCCATTGTATTTTATCCACTGTTAACACAGGCTGGATGTAGAAAATAAAGCACTTGTTATAAGTACAGGGTTTCAATTGTTTCAAGTCTTTAAAGTTCTTTGTTAATCTGTTCTCTGGCCTTCATGACAGCAGTGGATATAATGGGGTCTTCTATCCTGTAAGACCACACTTTTTGGTCCTGAAAGTCATGTGATGCCTGTACACATTACAATGCCATTTTGAAAAGAATTACAAGTAATGATGTTTGATTGTTTTGAAAAGTGCAATACTGTGCATTAGTCATGTAAAACTGTAAAACTCTCTCCCCACACTGTCCCACAATCCCTGAACAATAGTTCAGCAGTGACACCTTGTTGTCAAAACCACTTTTGCCCTATTATACTTTAAACATCTCTTTCAGCAGCAGTGTAACAAGATGGAGTCCAGAGTGGAGGATGGTGATTCTGGAGAATCTAAGGTTTCCTCAGAGCAGGTAAACAGCTTCAACTTTTGTCCTCAGACAGCTTTCAGATGACCACACACATCATGACTGTAGGTTTACTGTCTGTGTTTTCTATAAGTATATACAGTAACATGAATTAAAACTACCTTAAAACTAGACATTTATGTTGGATCGGTGAATATTTCCAACTCGAACGCTAATAAAAAGCAGAATGATTAAACTCAAACTGGTTTTCAGTTCTCTCTCTCCAAACACCTCAGGAGGAGGGGAGGCTCCACCCGTTGTAGTCTTGCGTGGCCAGACTGTTGCCTCCCACAGTTTTCAAATGCTTCCGGTCATACAGTCTGGAGCACGGACGCTCTGATCATGAACAAGCGATAAAGCGGATGTGAAGCCTCCTCCCCACTTCCGTTTTGTCTTTACAGTCGCGCAAATTTATCCTAATATAAATTTAAAAAACACTGAACACCAAATTGTTCCTGATGAGCAGGTTGATGCCTTGCATAGTTTCTTCCGCCATCGATGCATGAATGTGTGTGTGAATGTGTGTGTTAATGTGTGTGTGAATGGGTGAATGTGAAGTACATAGTAAAGTGCTTTGGGGAAAGGCTTTATATAAATACACCATTTACCATTTTGATATAGATGTTAAGTTTAGAAATGTGTCTTTACTGGCCATTTTAAACCCATGATGACCTTTAAGAATGCCATTAATTTGCAATCCAAGGAAAGACAATTAACTAATGTTTTGAACAGAATGCAATTCAGATTTCAGGTGTGTTAACACGATTGCAATGGTGTATCAATGAAATAACCAATTAGCATTTAATCAGCAGTTTATCATTAGGACAATAAAGTAATAACTGCTGAAAATGGGGCTTTGCAGTTTTATGTTGATGTTTTTTGTAACCATGGCCACCAGGTTGTCACTTTGGTATTTTATCTTGCACTGATTGGTCAGCTAGCTGTCCTATCAGCCCTCATCAGTTGCTAGGTATCAGTCTAAGGGCTTATCAGATATCACCCTCTTAGGATAAGGATAAGGATAATTCCTTTTAACAGGTCGTTCATGAAAGTCCTTGCGGTCTTGTTTCCAATGAGAACCTGTGAGCAATTAGGGGTTAAGAGTCTTGCTCAGGGACAAATTTCATTTCATCGACACATAAGCCGACCTGGCCTTGAATCGAACCTGGGGCAACCAGAGCCTCTGGCTCCCTAGGCGGGTTCACTAACCATTCAGCTATGGCCGCCCCTCTCTGTGTTTTTATGGATGGAGAGTGTGTAAAATTGTGCTGATTGGTTGACTGCTGCACACACAGACAGACAGACAGACAGACAGACAGACAGACAGACAGACAGACAGACAGACAGACACAGTTTATATAATAAATAATAATAATAAATCAACACCTCTTTCAACAGCAGTGTAAAGACATGGAGTCCAGAGTGGATGATGGTGATTGTGGAGAAACTAAAGGTTCCTCAGAGCAGGTAAACAGCTTCTACCTTTGTCCTCAGACATCTTTCAGATGACCACACACATCATGACTGTAGGTTTACTGTCTGTGTTTTCTATAAGTATATACAGTAACATGAATTAAAACTACCGTAAAACTCTGCAATTTAACCCAATGTGCAATATACGACTGATCTGCTTGCCTAAAAATATTGCACATTATATCAAGTACAAGCTCATGTTATGTCCATTACAGCTTACACACCAAGTGCTGTTCTTCAAAAAGAGCTAGGGAACAGGTCAAACTTTATACATTTTGTTTTCACTTTGGCCCTCAATATATTTACTTGGCATTAAATATAGCTACTTAAATTGTTGAATATTCATAAATGCTGCTGCTTAAACTTGGTAGTCCATTTGAGGAGGCTTTATGTGACCCACATTCACACCTCAATGCTCTCTCGTCCAGTTGTGTCTGCAGCCTCTGCATCGCCCTGTGGTGACATTTAATGATTTATTCTGGATGTGCACCATGGTGTGTCTCTATAGGCTCACACACCATTTACCCTGATCTATCAACCGATGGGCTTAAGGACCAATGACCTGTTGTATTGAAAGGATACTGAAACACTGACAAAAATGGGGGATTATTTTATATATAAAATATAACTTCAAACCATTCCAGTTGGTTGGTTTTAGGTTGAAAACCACTAATGTAGCCAATACCATACTAGACATAATGTTGTTTAAAGCTGCACTATGTGCTTTTTTTGTAATGAATACAATGCAATTTATCCAATCTGTATGGTAGAGTATGTGAATACACTATAACTTATATAATGAGGGTGGTTGTATTTTGTCTTCCGGCTCTTCTAGAGAGACATTTAGATTGTGTCAAAGGTCATGTCTCTCTGACACAAATTTTGACCTGAAGGTCAAGATTCAATGTATCCCTGAGCAAGCAGGCAGGTTCTATTAGCTCAATGGTAACAAAAGGTAGAAAAGGAAAGTTACATAGTGCTGCTTTAATAGCATGATATTATTGACATAACATGATTGTGTACAACAGGAGGCTGTTGACAGCTTGACTTCAGAAAAAAAGGATGCAAAAAAAAAAGGTGAGCTTTTTCTGTCGGTGGTACAATTCAATGATTGAGGTAAACAGTGTTTAGGTTGTTGACTGGTCGAACCTTTTGTTTGCTAGTGTGTACATCAATATCTTATTCCAAAATATAAATACCAGTTGTTAAACTACTATGCATGTGGAGATGTAGCCATGCAGATAGCTTTGTGTTTGTTTGATATGACATACTTGCCTGTGATGCATTTAACTCAACTGTCTTTTTCTCTTGCAAACAGCACATTTTGTGATCCAGAACAGGGCAGACTTGATTCAAAAGGTTTCTATGGTCATGCCTATAGTAGACAGACTAGGAAAAATGGTCCCTCCTGAGCTCTATGCCACGATTAAAGCTGAGAAGACAAGCATGGCACAAATGAGGGAACTGTACACAGCCAGGCTAGATCCAGGGGGAACTAATACCAGAGCAGCGTTTTACAGTGCCCTTGAACAACATGAACCCCACCTGTTGGAGAGCCTTGGTAAGAACAGATGTAACTAAATTACTTTACCCCCCACCTCCCTTTAAAAAAAGTGAAGTATTATTAGTGAAATACATTGAAGTCTATGGCAGCTGGCTGGACCAGCTTGTGAACAAACACTATTTCTGAATGATTGTGTGCTTTGTCAGTTATCGGTTCAGGAATATAAAAGAAAACATATATGTTGTTTTCCAATCAATTGTTTTTCGATGTGCACACTGTATAATTTTGTTGAGGTAACTAAACAGCTGGCTGTATTGTTTCTGGCAGTGTTGAGAAATAAGCAACCAGGTCTAGGAAAACAAGCCCAAAAGAAGAAATTAGGCGCTAGGCCATTACGAGCACTTTAAACCTATATACTGTAAACATTGAAAAGAGACGATCTACAAGCTCACAACGCGTCACATCGCGACACACTGTGAGCTTGTAGTAGATCGGCTATTTTTTATATTTTTTATTCCAACAGAACACAAATCTGGTACGGGGGGCTCCCTGGCACAAAACATTTTCCGATGGGGGTTAGGGAAAAATACATATTAATTTGGGGGTCCAGAGAACCACTGGTTCACAATTAAAAAATTGTGAAGCAAGTTCAAATTAGCATGCAACTACACTTTAGAAACAAGCCAAAAAAACGCAACTCTAAATACCAATATTTTCAAGCAACTCCCCAGAGTCGCTTATAATAAGCGGACATGGCAACACTAGTTTCTGGCTCTGCAGATTTGGTTGTCAGGCGGTCAATGATGGACAGTCTTGTGATACTTTGGCACGTTCAGAAACTTACTTTGTGCTCTTTAGATAGTTCAATACATTTATACAGTGTACACATCTAACAGCAGAAAACAATGTGTGATATGTCTTTTATTTTCCTGGGCGAAGTATTTCACAAAAGTCGCCGTCGTTCAGAAATAGTTTGTTCTAAGCTGGTCCACCATGGCTCTCATAGACTCCAAGGCTGCAGATTGGCTCCCGGCCGACGAAAATTACGTAGATTGCCATACCTTCTTTTATATACTAGCAGCACCTTCACAGTGAACGGCACCATGACACTCCCACAATAACTTATGACACCATATAACATCATTGATACTTGCACACACAATACAAATGACTACAGGTTAAAACAAATACATAATGAACTAAATAAATTCAAAACAAAAGCCAAACTAACAAAAAACCCTTCTCCCTTCCCTGACAGCTTGGTACAGTCTGGCTAGGTATTTGACAGTTGAAAGGTACTGTCACACAGTCAAGGCAGAATGCCGCATATGATCCAACTCCATGCGGCACTTCCTCCCATTTCCATCAGTTTCTTTGTCATCTTCCTTTGAGCAACTGGTGCAAGGCAGTATAAATAAAGCGTCCAAGAAAACGTTGGTCCATTTTTAGAGAATAGAGGGAAAGAAAACTACAAGTGAAAACCCGCCCAGTGTAGTGAACGCATGATGCATCTGTCCCATTGGTTGGTGCCTAGCACTGCTGGGTCATAGTTCACTAATGTTGAACCCGATGCGGCGGACTTCACGCTTCAGCTCCGTCAACTCAATGCATCGGGACAGTCTTTAGAACTGACATTCTGTACTATGATGTCATATTCGAGGAAATGGGATCTGGTTGCAAAATTGTTGCCCTTATTATGGAGCTTCTGTTGAATAGAAATCACCTCATTTTGAAGTAATATGTCACTTTAGTGGTCCTGCCAAATTCACCTTATTTTCAGCTCCACAAGCCAAGGTAGTGGTGGAAAGTAAGTATTGAAAGCACCCCCCCAGTAAATATATTTCCAATGATGCTATTTACTTGACATTTCTACCAGACATTGGTATTAACACAAGAACACATGTAACACTCTTCCTTTGCCTCCTGGGAGTGTGTGTGCAAAGCTTAATTAACTAATGCTGCGTTCAAATACAAAAGATACTTACTAAATGGACATAGTATATCTGTCACTGCGTTGCTGTTGAAGTGTTGATCAACATGTTCATTTATGTCAGCATGTGTCCTTATGAGTGAGATTAATATGAAGGGAAATATAAAGCCTGGTATGCAACACAGGCTGACGGAAATAATAAGTCTCCCGAAGGGTACAAATCAAGGTTCTACACTCCCTTTCCTGAATCACACGTCAGACTTTACTTAAAAAATATACACCAAACTTTACACTCAAATATAGTCAGAAGTTAAGAACAGCTTTGTGAATGAGGTCCAATCTGTGTAGAGGAATGGCCAAAATACTGTGTGGTTGATTCGTTTCTTCATACAAGAAGCGTCATTCAAAACATAAAACAATACAATATTTCAATTAGCATTTTCAATCATTTTATCCCTGTGTCATTCAACATCATTATTATTTATGGACTTTAATATTGGGATTAATTATCATCATTCGAAACATATTTACTGGGGTAAAGGTTGAGGCATTCAATACTTATTTTCCCAATTGTATATTGGTTACCAGGAACATGTGATAGTTCTACTGGCAAGATATGAATGTCTTCCTCCCTAGATAATGACAAGAATCCCATTAAATGAATGTTATGTCAACTCACTTCATTACCCCTCTTCTTATGCAGGAGCTGTACTTCCATCAGAAGACTCAGCTAACAGTGGTGAGTTATGAAACATTTGATTTAACTGCCAACCTTCTAGAGAGCAGTATGAAAGTAACAGCTTAAACATGATGGAGAGCAGTAAGAAAGTCTTTATTAAGAGTTTTAACATGATGGAGAGCAGTAAGAAAGTCTTTATTAAGAGTTTTAACATGATGCAGAGCAGTAAGAAAGTCTTTATTAACAGCTTTAACATGATGGAGAGCAGTAAGAAAGTCTTTATTAAGAGTTTTAACATGATGCAGAGCAGTAAGAAAGTCTTTATTAACAGCTTTAACATGATGGAGAGCAGTAAGAAAGTCTTTATTAAGAGTTTTAACATGATGGAGAGCAGTAAGAAAGTCTTTATTAACAGCTTTAACATGATGGAGAGCAGTAAGAAAGTATTTATTAACAGCTTTAACATGATGGAGAGCAGTAAGAAAGTCTTAGCTTTAACATGAGGAGAGGATCAACCACATGAACCCTATTCTGGGCGAACATTCAGTGAAAATAATATTTTTACAAGACTTGTAAGCTTTTTGATTGGCTATTTACAGTAAAGAGATTTAGTGTAGAGGGAAGGTGAGCGGAACAAGTGTAGACCCCCTGAGGGAATCTGGTAATCTAAGGAGGGTCTAAATGGAAGCATTCCTGACTGTGAATTGAAAATAGTCTTGAACTTACATACCGTAAATCCTCTAATAGTGACCTCTATTTAATTAAAAAACGTCTCTATTAATGACCGGGGGCGTTGTTGAAACAAGAAATTAAAAGCCTCTCTTCTAATACAAGCCTCTTTTTTTTGTATCATAGAAAATAATAATAATATATAATGGACGGATAGGACACTTACACAGACAGGACGGATAGGACACTTACACAGACAGGACGGATAGGACACTTACACAGACAGGACGGATAGAACACTTACACAGACAGGACAGATAGGACACTTACACAGACAGGACAGATAGGACACTTACACAGACAGGACAGATAGGACTTACATAGAAAGGACGGATTGGACACTTATACAGACAGGACGGATAGGACACTTATACAGACAGGACGGATAGGACACTTATACAGACATTGTGTCATGTTACTATGACACAGTAACATGTTCTATTTTTTGTAAGAATTAGAACATAAGAATTAGAACATTCCCAACATTCCCAACACAAGTCTGCTGGCGGAGACTTGTGCTCCGAGGAGCATTTTTCTAGTTTATTAATATATTTTATTGTGAGGTTGTAGATCCACCATGTGTAGCCTTTGAACAATGTGGTTAAATGAATCACATATATGCAATGTAATTGTGGGCTATAAGTTATATTGAGTTTACATATAACACAAAAAATATATGCAATTTAATAAGGGATATAAGTTATATTGACTTGCAAGTTTTAACACAAACTGCATATTCTAGAAACTAAACATATAGATATATGCTTGTTTAGGTATAGGCCTACTGCCTTAACAGGCAACAGGTAGTGTTACGTGGCCGTCAGACCCAGTTGTCATTTCCACGCCCAGTACCAAATGTACTTGTGCCCATATGTGCACCATGGGAGAAAGTGAGAAAAGTCAGAAAGTGGTTGCACCTTAGATCAGCTCTGACCTCATCTAAAGCCTGGTGCATTACACCAGTGTAGCTTTTCCCTGCTATTTAAAGAGCGCATTAGATAGAACATTGACCTATTTTGGAGCGCACTTTTTACTGTAATAATCCATTAAATTCAACACATCATTCCAGTACAGTGGGAAGTAGGAGTGCTGGGGGGGCTGCAGCTTCCCCTGAAAATAATGTATGAAAAAAAATAGAAACTAGAAAAAGTGCTCCTCGGAGCACAACTCTCCGCCAGAAGACTTGTGTTGGTTCGAAGGTCGCGAAGGTCGCTATCCCTCTTGTATATGTAAGTGTCCTATCCATCCTGTCTGGGTAAGTGTCCTCTTCCGTTCATTCTGTGTAAGTGTCCTATCCCTCCTGTCCTATCCGTCCTGTCTATGTAAGTGTCATATCCCTCCTGTCTATATAAGTGTCCTATCTGTCCTATCTGTCCAATAAGACAGATAGGAACAATTGGACCGCGACTACTTGACTACTTCCGGTTCGAAGGTCTGGGAGTGAGCTAGTGGCCGGATTTTCGGTATTGGAATCTGGCTTATCACAGTGACACATGTATTTATAGGTCGCTATCCCTCTTGTATATGTAAGTGTCCTATCCAACCTGTCTGGGTAAGTGTCCTCTTCCGTTCTGTCTGTGTGAGTGTCCTATCCCTCCTGTCTGTATAAGTGTCCTATGTCATATCCCTCCTGTCTATATAAATGTCCTATCTGTCCTATCTGCCAATTATGTATCAGCCATGCAGCCATTTCATGGTTCCCGTCTTACCCAAGCCCCCAGAGCCGCTGAGAAATCTTGAAGCTGCCACCCCAGTGGCCAAAGCTGGAACTGCAGGCGGGGAGAAATACATGCGCGAGCAAAACATACTGATATATATTTATATATAGAGATATAAATATGTAAACATATTATACATAAATACATATGCATTTACATATACATAGGCATCTCCAGTGAATTTCATAAATATCTCGCGTTCAATCCTTGACACACGGGCTGCCGTAGAACGCAAAAATGACACTAGTGCGCATGCTCATAACTTTACGCCAACCCAAAACCGTCTCAATAATTCTACTTCCGGCAGGCTTCCGGGTGCTTCAAAACGCCAGTGAGCACATTCATTGAAATGATAGCTGGGGGCGGGGCAATCCTCCCTCTAGTTATATTATACCTCTATGGTCTTACCTCACTCTGACAGTGGCGGAGACACTGTCAGAGTGATGCCATGTATATATAGGCCCGGTGGCGTCACTAGCCAATCAGATCACAGTATTTCACGTGTCACGTGAGGCTTGACCAATCGGTGTGTCATGTTTAGAAAGTGAAAACGCAGTGATAACAATACTCTCCTGGCGGAGAGTAATAATAATAAATAATTAAAATGATTCAAACATTTCCGTTTATTATTGGTCGTTATTTGAGGGGGGGATTTAGTGCAATATGTGTTCTGGAACCGAATTAACCGAATTAAAGTTAAAAAATAAATGTGCGCATACAGCACATATGCCGTACCCCAAAACATCTTCCCGTGGCTATGCATCATTCACATTAAATGTGTTTGATGCCATTTCTGAGAGATTCAGCATTGGGACTATTGCATTGGGTGAACCTGTGATGGGACTTTTCCCCTCCATTACGTTACAATAAATCATGCCAATGCACTCAATCAAACGTGCAGTGCCTTTAAAGTCCTTCCTTTCCATCCTGACTTTTGCCGTTTCTTTGGTGTCCGCTGGCGAGGAGCTTATTATTTTGCAGTCAGGCTCAATGTCGTGGTCTCAAGCGCCGTCCCAAACCTCACGTCACGTCATCAAACGTACCGATCAAAAAAGCCCCCACAGCTAAAATATCCCCTCTACATCCCTGGTTAACTACTACCTTTTGTTTTATTAAATACCCAGAACAAAAACAGCAGTGAGATAGCAGTGAGAGATGAGACGAGGGCGACTGTTCTACAGATATATTTGTCATGAATAACTCATTAATGTGTGGGGTGGGGATGCAGACCACCAGCAAATGGTCCACGAACCACCAAGAGACCACAGACCCCAGGTGGATTCAAATATCAAATAAGTAAACAAGTGTGACTTATCACTTGACACTCAAACTTGCTGGTGTTTAGACGTTAAAGGGGCATGAAACCCCAGGCTGATTTTTTTGTTTGTTTTCCAGTTCAGGTTGAAAACTACTGCAGACTAAAACTGTGGCAGACACAGCTGCACAATGGCAGACACAGCTGCAGAAGCACAACACAGCTGCACCAAACAAATTACTAATGAGTGCTAGATTTTCATAGGCCATGTCCAGAGCCAAGGGCATGCCAATGTGTAATTTTAATAGACATTATTGACACACTTCAAATTTAACACACCCATTATTAATGTAATTAGCTGCAGCTGTGTTGCTTACATCACTGTGTATTACTGTAACGGCAGTGTAGTTTTTAATTTGAAGTGGAAAACAAACTACACAATAGGGTTTCATGCCCCTATAATAAACAGTCCAAATCAGAACAGAAATACAATTCCATGTCATTTTTATTTGATCAATTCTAATATAGGAGAGATTAATAACAAAAGAAACATCGGACAGCTTTATACCCAGTTTAGATATGATCAATAATTAATATGACGTCAAATGGAAGACAGTACCATAATTCAGCATCTACAGCAGCACAAACATGGACCCCATATAATTACCAAGACCTCTCACGTGCACTTACTGACTCTGTTCTTTGGTTATTTAGAAATGCTCAAGTCTTATCTGAAGAAGGAGGTTCAGCGTTTGATTGAGTGGAAACTACCCGAGGAAAACCCAGAAGAAACACCTCTGAATCAGATCTTCACAGAGGTCTACATCACAGTGGGAGGGAGTGGAGAGGTCAACAAGGAACATGAGGTCAGACAGATTGAAACCGTGTCCAGAAAACCATTCAGACCAGAAACACCAATCGAGTTTGTAGACATCTTTAAACCTTTACCTGGAGAAGATCCAATCAGAACAGTGATGACGAAGGGAGTGGCTGGCTCTGGTAAAACAGTCTTAACTCAGAAGTGCACTCTGGACTGGGCAGAAGACAAATCCAACAAGGATATCCACTTCATGTTTCCATTCACTTTCCGAGAACTGAACTTGATGGAGAAGAAATACAGCTTGATGGAACTTCTTCATGCCTTTTTTGGTGAAATCAACAAAGCAGAAATCTGCAGCGGAAAAGGGTCTAAAGTTGTGTTCCTCTTTGATGGGCTAGATGAGTTTCGTGTCCCTCTACTCTTCCAGAAGAAAGAGATCTGCACTGATGTAGAAATGATAACCTCAGTGGACGTGTTGTTGACCAATCTCATTAAGGGAAACCTGCTTCCTTCTGCTCGCATCTGGATAACCACACGACCCGCAGCCGCCAATCAGATCCCTGATAAGTATATTGACAGGATGACAGAGGTGAGAGGGTTCACTGACGACCAGAAGGAGGAGTACTTCAACAAGAGAATCACTGATGAGAACCTGGCAAGTAAAATCATCTCACACATCAAGACATCACGAATCCTCCACATCATGTGTTACATCCCAGTCTTCTGTTGGATCATTGCTGGAGTTCTGGAACACATTTTGATAACAGGGGAGACAGAAGTGCTGCCAAAGACCCTGACCGAGATGTACATCCACTTCATGGTGGTTCAGTCCAAACAGAAAGAGGTCAAGTATGACTGGAATCCAGAGAAGAATACAAAGGCGATTCTGTCTATGGGAAAACTGGCTTATAAACATTTGGAGAAAGGCAACTTGATCTTCTACGAAAAAGACATAACAGAGTGCGGCATTGATATCAACGATGCAGCAGTGTGCTCAGGAGTGTTCACACAGATGTTTAAAGAGGTGCGTGGTGGGTTGCACAAGGACAAGGTTTTCAGCTTTGTCCATCTGAGCGTCCAGGAGTTTCTGGCTGCTCTTTATGTCTTTCACTCATTCATCAACACTGGCGTCAATGTACTGTTAACCTCCAAGTGGTCAAAGCTGTTTAGACCACAGTTAAATGACCTCTACCAGAGTGCTGTAGACAAGGCCTTACAGAGTCCAAATGGCCACCTTGACTTGTTCCTCCGTTTCCTCCTGGGCCTCTCGTTGGAGACCAATCAGACTCTCTTACAAAGACTGTTGAAACATACAGGAATGAAGTCACAGACCAATCAGAAAACAGTGCAGTACATCAAGAAGAAAATCAGGGACAAAACCTCTGCAGAGAGAACAATCAATCTGTTCCACTGCCTGAATGAGTTGAATGATCATTCTCTAGAGGAAGAGATCCAACACTACCTGACCTCAGGAAGTCTGTCCTCAGAGAAAGTCTCAACTGCTCAGTGGTCAGCTCTGGCCTTCATGTTGCTGTCATCAGGAAGGGAGCTGGACGTGTTTGACCTGAAGAAATACTCTGCTTCAGAAGAGGCTCTTCTGAGGCTGCTGCCAGTTGTCAAAGCCTCCAACAGAGCTCTGTAGGTGAACTGATGATTGAATATATTTAAAATATTATGTCACATTTTTATAGGAAAGAATACTAATGTTTCACTGCTGTTTATATTTCTTTAATACATTGTGTGGTATTGATTTTACAGGAAAATAATTACAAAATACAAACATTGATTTTTATCGCTGCTCTTTCTGCAGGCTGAGTGGCTGTAACCTCTCAGAGCGATGCTGTATGGAGTTATCATCAATTCTCAGCTCCAACTGTAGTCTAATAGAATTGGACCTAAGCCAAAATGATCTGCAGGATTTGGGAATATTTCATCTCTGTATTGGACTCGGGAGTCCACACTGTACACTGGAGATCCTCAGGTCTGTATTCCTGAAAACAATCCTGGCTTAACACATGGAGTTTGCCCTGATTCATTTATAAACAAACTTTAACATTTCTTAGCAGTAGAACAATTAAAAAATAGCACTGAGCCCGGTACTTGCTTATGGATATATAATTAATCCTCCACAAACATTTCTGTATTTTTACTACTGCTGTTACCTGCCAGTGAGGATATGCCTCCGTCCTATTCCTCCTGATCAACACCCCCCTCTGACAGGCACCCCCCCAGCCGATAACAGACACTAACACAGTGACAATGTTCGCTTCCCTCCCCCAAACACAGGCCATTGTGTTTGTGTAGATGCTCAGTTAGCTGGATGCACCACGATGGATTCAAACCCCTAGACTCTGTAATGGTGCCCTGGTACTTTACCCCTCTGCCACCTGAGCATCCAACAGAGCCTACTATAATAAATATGCAAGCCTTGTCTACAAACTGATCAAGTATCATAATAGCAAGTATGAAACAACTCTCTCTCTCTCTCTCTGTGCGTGCGTGCGTGCGTGCGTGCGTGCGTGCGTGTGTGTGTGTGTGTGTGTGTGTGTGTGTGTAGGTTGTCAGGCTGTATGGTCTCAGAAAAAGGCTGTTCTTATCTGGTCTCAGCTCTGAGATCCAACCCTCATCTAAAAGAGTTGGATTTAAACTACAATCACCTAGGAGAATCCAAAGACACGCTGCTCTCTGCTGGACAACTGCAGACCCTCAGGTAGGGAGAGACTTGCTTGCCAGTCAGTGCAAATGTGCCTAGTTGTTAAAGAGTAGTGAAATCATACTGTGATGCTGTAGTAGTATTTAATGTTTAATAGCATAAATGCATTATCTATCATTGTTTCTATTATCAAATAGATTATAAAGGCATGACTTTGATTGTCTTTCACCCAGTGTTGACCATCTTGGAGAGTGCAGGCTGAAACCAGGCTTGAGGAAGTGTAAGTGTTTATTCTGTTTCAATCATGAAATCAAAGCAGCACACATCCTGCTATGTACAACAGCTCATATAAACAGCAGCATGTGACTTTCACTTAACATAACTGTAATGTGTTTCTATTAACAAAAACATGTATTATATTTCCTGGGGTTTATTTCACAACACAATCTAGTTTTGGGTGAACCCTGCCTACCTACTGTACTTCTACAAAGCTTTCATCACTTCCGCTCTGAATGTAACTCTTTGGCAAAGAGCAAAGAGCACACCAAACAGAAGTGATCTAATTAAAGATAGCCTCTTTCTAACTAGAAAATATTGTTCCTAAAGAAACAATGTGGGCTCGCTTCAAGCCAAAAAATAGTAGTATAAAAAGTACAAATTCAGTTTGATTTGGTATCTCTGTCTGTGTGCTGTGTATGGGTGCAGACCTACCAACGGTTGATCAGATTTGGAGCACCTGTTGCCATTCTCCTAATTGTCATCAGTTACACACAGATAAGATAATATCTTCATTCCTTCTAAAATCTTTTTTTAATAATTGTTTTTATCTAGTTTTTTTTTTTGATTGATTGGCAGGCCAGTCAAAATTGCACCACGGCCGGAAGGGGCCCACGGGCCTGAGTTTGAGTATCACTGTAGAGGGACATGGGTTGATATTAACGGTCAAAATCAACTCAAAATCTATACATCACACAGCTTAGATCTTTGGATTAAATCAGAGAGCAGACCCGTGCGAACTTGGTGATGTAAAAATAATGCGGCTGCAGTGATTTTACGAAAACATGGGTCATTCCTCCTGTGTCCTCTCTCTCCACTAGCAAAACCCATTGGGTTTAACATTGCAAATTACAACATGATGACTCATCATGTTGTAATTTGCAATGTTAAACCCACAATCAATCCTCCATTTCAAGGCAACACAGAAAGGGGGGAACTTTTTTCTTATTTCCACACAACTCCTTTATGCTATATTAATGACATAGTTAAATATTGAAAATGGGTGGATTTCCCCTTTAAATATTTAGAAAAATGCAAATTATTTCAAAGTAAAAATCTCAAGCGTGCATGTCCACAGTAAGGTGGATGTTTTTAGTTGTGAATGGAGTTTCTAGGTGAAACATATATAGTGTGCTCGCTGCTGCTGCAGTTATTGGCAGTTGAATATAGCTTGTTTTCACCAAAAACCCAATCTGCGAAAAGAAATCTGAGATAAATGTATTTTTATAAATCATTGCAGCGGACCAGGTGATTTATGTTTTAAATGACGTCATTTCCAGGCCTATTCTTCTCTGGAAGTCAAAGCAGCATTCATAGGTTGAAGAAGAGCGCCCTCTAGCGTAATCACTGAAAACACCATGATGTAGATTTAAGTCAATGGCGGTCAAGCGTTGGATTTGAGATGACGTCATATCGAATGAAGGCAGAAAAGTCCCCAGAAATATAAAGAAAAACTAAAAGTCCATGTTTTTAGATATATTTAAGTATTCAAAAGTATCAATTATAAAGTAGATTTTATTTAAAAAAAAAGAAAATCCAGGAAAAACTGAATAATATTGAAAATAGCCAATCTACAAGCTTAATATGTGAGCTTGAAGATATTGGAAATAGGGCTTAACCACTTACAGTAATCACTCTATTATTAGTTAAACAGACCTGAGTTACAACTGTACTTGGACCGCTTTATTTTGCTTGCCGATCTACAAGTCGTGAGCTTGTAGATCTGCTATTTTTGGCAAATGTATGTAGTATGTAGTATACTGTAGGCATGCTGGGGTTCAGGTGGTTAAGTAGTTCCATTCCAGGGTCCATTTGAGTACAAACGGGTCCATTTGGTTCCATTTGTACACATCAGATAAGCTGATGATAAGGTGTGAAACGTTGCTCCTGTTCTCCATGAATATGCAGAATGTCCCATTTCACAAGTTTTCAAATGTATAACATTTATAAAACAATCTTTTGAAAATGGCAATGCTTGTAGATCTGATATTTTCCAATGGCCGAAATGTAGATAGGGCTGAAGTGGTTATGTATGTTTTGTAATAGTAATCACAGTCTACAAAGTAACAAAAGTTTTCAAATAATTGTATTGCAGTAAAAGTGTAATATTTGCCTCTGAGATGTAGTGGAGTAGAAGTAAAAGTACTGAAAATTGGAAATACTCCAGTAAGTAAAAATACCTCAAAAGTCTAATTAAGTACAGTACTTGAGTACATGTACTTAGTTACTTTACTCTACTGATGGATATGAATCATATAATACAGCAGTATTTCATTATTAGCCAAAAGGTACAAAAAGGTGTAGTATTAATCTAAAATGTTGCTCATGCCATTAATTATGTATGTCTTTCACAAATGAATGACTAAGGCCTATCAAGATAAACTAGTGTGATAACAATATAGTACATTGTTGGCTTAATTTTTGGGGAAACACTACCTGGAGAAACATTCACCAGCCAGCCACCACTGCACACGAGGCCTGTTGCCTGATTTGAGCTTCATCTTACCACGCTGCATTGCATCAGAGCCGATCTACAAGCTCACCACACGTCTCATTGTGGTCTTATATATCGCATAATGTTATTTGCTCGACACTATCATGCAACGAAAAATAAACCAGCTTGGCATGGCACAGACTCGGAGAGTCTTCCCTTGCAACATTTTGCAAAATCAATGGATTTAAGAACTATGAAGGGTGCACATTGACACCATGCCAGTTGTGTAAAGTAACTAAGTACATATACTCAAGTACTGTACTTGAGTACAATTTTGAGGTATTTGTACTTTACTGGAGTATTTCCAATTTTCCGGTACTTTTACTTCTACTCCACTACATCTTGGAGGCAAATATTGTACTTTTGCTCCACTATTATTTTGAAAACTTTAGTTACTAGTTACGTTGTAGGTTTTGATTATTATTAAAAAAACACTTCAGCCCTATATACATTTTGTCCATTTGAAAATAGCCGATTTACAAGCTCACAATGCGTTAAGATGCAATGCATTGTGAGCTTGTAGATCTGCTATTTTCAAAACATTTTCATACATTTTAAACATTTGAAAACTTGTGAAATGGGACATTCTGCATGATGAGTATACTTTCTACTTTTATTACTTTAAGTACATTTTGATAATACTTTTGTACTTTTACTCAAGTGCATTTTGAATTCCAGACTTTAACTTTTAACGTATTTCTACATTGCAGTATTGATACTTTTACTTAAGTGAAACATTTGAGTACTTTTTCCACCACTGCACCATGCAGTGTCTGCACTGTTCCTGCGTCAGTCCATAGTTTCATAAAGCATCATTTATCTACTCGTCGATCATGCAGGGGTGTCACTTGCTAAAAAGAACATATTGCTACAGTATCCATATATTGGATACAGAATTAGAATTAGAATCAGAATCAGAATCAGCTTTATTGTCACATCACAGGTTTACAGTAAAAAATGGGTGAATTTTTTTTTTTGTGCATGGTTCCCATTGTGTTGTTATTTCCATAGAAAAAAAAAGCAGAAGGGGGTGGGGGGGGGGGGCAAGTGGGAAAGGAGATCTAACAAGAGTATCTGAGATAAGATATAAAGGTAGGCCTTGTATAAAGGCCTACATAAACACAAATGTCCACAACGCCCACACACGTGCGTGAGATTAGGGGGCTGTCGGCACATCGTGTGTGTGTGTGTGCGTGCGTGTGCTTGTGTGTCCTGCATGACGAGGTTGTGAACTTGTAGATCTTATTTATTATATATAAATTTGAAGCTAAAAAGCATTATTTTACACTTTGTCTATTCAAAAATCGCAGATATACAAGCTCGTAGCGCGGCACCGGATGCCGCGCTACTAGCTTGTAGATTTGCTATGTAGATTTGCTATTTTTGAAAAATCAAGAACATTTGTGCAAATATTTGAATATATATATTTTAAAGCGGACATTTATAACTCAAATCTTTGCTTCTGGGGGTCCCTGGAACAAAATATTTTGAGATGGGGGTCCGTGGCCAAATACATATACATTCTGGGGTCCTTGACATGAAAACATTTGAGAACCACTGACATAGCAACATAAGTTTTTTTTCAAAAAAGCCTTAATGGGTTAAAGTACTAAAAGTAAAAAGTACTCATTATGCAGAACGTCCCTCTTCACAAGTTTTCAAATGTTTAAAAATATTTTGAAAATAGTAGTATTTTAAATTTTCATTACTTTTACTTCTACTCCACTACATCTCAGAGGCAAATATTGTGCTTTTACTCCACTACAATTATCTGAAAACTTTAGTTACTTTGTAGATTTTGATTATATTACAAAAACAGTTAATGCCCTATATACATTTCGGCCATTTGAAAATAGCCGATCTACAAGCTCACAATGTGTCGCATCGCGAAGCATAGTGGGATTGTAGATCCCACTATCCACTTGTAGTGGAGTAAAAGTATAATGTTTGCCTCTGAGATGTAGTGGAGTAAAAGTATAATGTTTGCCTCTGAGATGTAGTGGAGTAGACTGCGTGTTACACACACAGTCAAAAAGTATATTGGAAAAAAAGTGACACGATGTGAGCTTGTATATCTGCTTCTCATGGATTAAAGTTCTCAGTCACCACTCATTAAGTGTGTCACTCAAAGGTTTTCTTCAAGCTTACAACGCGTCAAAGACACGTAAGTTTTTAGATCCGCTATGTTTGGTTATTAGTTATATTAACATTAAAGAGTATTTGAAGTGGTCAAATTATATAGAATACATGTTCAATCTTCCAGAAAATCCTAATGATCTCAGATATTTCATAAAATGTCTTCAAATGGCTGCCTGGTTGTACTGTATGGCTACCAAAACATTATGAATATTTTACATATTTTGCTTGATTATGAAACACAGTGCTAGTGTGAGGGGGGGGGGGGGTCCTTTCACACTGTTTTACAAATTGCAAATTAGGAAGCCATTACAAAACCTGTGTGTGTGTGTGTGTGTGTGTGTGTGTGTGTGTGTGTGTGTGTGTGTGTGTGTGTGTGTGTGTGTGTGTGTGTGTGTGTGTGTGTGTGTGTGTGTGTGTGTGTGTGTGTGCGTGCGTGCGTGCGTGCGTGCGTGCGTGCGTGCGCACCTGTACTCTATGTGTTTACCGTATGATGTTTGTTTGTTTGTTTCTGTGTGTGTGTGTGTGCGTGCGTGTGCTTGTGTGTCCTGCATGACGATGTGTTGTGAACTTGTAGATCTAATTTATTATATATAAATGTACTTAACCCATTAAGACCTGGAACGCATCTGTGTCATTTTTAGATGTGAGCTAAAAAGCATTATTTTACACTTTGTTTATTCAAAAATATCAGATATAAAAGCTCATAGCGCGGCACCGAATGCCGCGCTATGAGCTTGTAGATTTGTTATTTTTGAAAAATCATGAACATTTGTGCAAATATTTGAATATATATATTTTAAAGCGAACATTTGTAACTCAAATCTTTGCTTCTGGGGGTCCCTGGAACAAAATATTTTGAGATGGGGGCAGTGGTGGAAAGTAACTAAGTACATTTACTTAAGTACTGTACTTAAGTACAATTTTGAGGTATTTGTACTTTACTTGAGTATTTCCAATTTCCAATACTTTTACTTCTACTCCACTACATCTCAGAGGCAAATATTGTACTTTTACTCCACTACAATTATTTGAAAACTTTAGTTACTAGTTACTTTTCAGATATAAATTATGATATTATGAAACATACATTAACCACTTCAGCCTTATTTTATAACTAGGCTATTTGAAAACAGCAGATCTACAAGCTCACAACGCGTCGCATCGCGACGCGTTGTGAGCTTGTAGTTTCAAATATTTTCAAATATTTAGTACTTTTACTTTTGGTACTTTAAGTACATTTTGATGCCAATACTTTCGTAATTTTACTCAAGTAGATTTTGAATTCCGGACTTTTACTTGTAACAGAGTACTTCTACATTGCAGTATTGATACTTTTACTTAAGTAAAGAATTTGAGTACTTTTTCCACCACTGGATGGGGGTCCGTGGCCAAATAGATATACATTTTTGGGTCCTTAACATGAAAAAGTTGCTACATTACAAAACTTGTGTGTGTGTGTGTGTGTGTGTGTGTGTGTGTGTGTGTGTGTGTGTGTGTGTGTGTGTGTGTGTGTGTGTGTGTGTGCTCGCGCACACACGTGTGTCCTGCATGACGATGTGTTGTGAACTTGTAGATCTTATTTATTATATATATGTATTATTATTATATTTTTATTCTGGACACGTCATTATAGGTGAACATTTTACTGAAAATAGAAGATCTACAAGCTCACAACACATAGATCTGTCATTTTGATGTTTTTGAAATAAAGCTCAAGTGGTTTTTGAACCATTTGAGCCTCGTGTCGCGACACGGCACGTTTTGAGCTTGTAGATCTGCTACTTTGGAAGTGCATTTTGAATTCCGGACTTTTACTTACTAACAGAGTATTTGTACAATGTAGTATTGATACTTTTACTTAAGTAAGAAACGTTAGTACTTTTTCCACCACTGGTGCTTTGAACTTGTAGATCTCATTAATTATATATTACTATATTTTTATTATTATTATTACCCTTATTATTATTATTATTATTATTACCCTTATTATTATTAACCAGATTAACTCATCGGGGTAATTATCAGTGGTGGAAAAAGTACTTTAATTCTTTACTCAAGTAAAAGTACCAATACTGCAATATAGAAATACTCTGTTACAAGTAAAAGTCCAGAATTCAAAATTTACTTGAGTAAAAGTACAAAAGTATTGGCATCAAAATGTACTTAAAGTACCAAGAGTACTAAAATGTTTGAAAATGGCAGATCTAGAAGCTCACAACGTGTCGCGATGCGCTGTCAGCTTGTAGATCTACTATTTTCAAACAGCCTAGGTATAAAATAGCGCTAAAGTGGTTAATGTACGTTTCATAATATCGTAATTTATATCCGAAAAGTAACTAGTAACTAAAGTTTTCAAATAATTGTAGTGGAGTAAAAGTACAATACTTGCCTCTGAGATGTAGTGGAGTAGAAGTAAAAGTATTGGAAATTGGAAATACTCAAGTAAAGTACCTCAAAAATGTACTTACGTACTGTACTTAAGTAAATGTACTTAGTTACCTTCCACCACTGGTATTTATACAGTAGCTGAACATTATACTGAAAATGACAGATCTACAAGCTCTCAACGCATCACGGAGTGATGCGTTGAGAGCTTGCAGATCTGTCATTTTCTACCATTTTTGAAACAGTGTTCATAGTGGTTAATAAGTTACATTTGTACATTATTATGAAGTTCTATATGATTGTAAACTGGTGTTGTGTTGTGTGTTGTTCTCTCATCAGATGTGTGTGAACTCACACTGGATCCAAACACAGCAAACAGATACCTCTCTCTGTCTGAGGACAACAAGAAGGCGACGTATGTGAGGGAGGAGAAGCAACCATATCCTGACCATCCAGACAGATTTGACACCATGCCACAGGTTCTGTGTAGAGAGAGTCTGCCTGACCGCTGTTACTGGGAGGTAGAGTGGAGTAACAGTGTTTATATATCAGTGACACACAGAGGAATCAACAGGAGAGGAGTGGGTGATGACTGTGAGTTAGGATCCAATGACAAATCCTGGACTCTGATATGTGATGATGGTAACAACTATTACCATGTCTGTCACAATGGGGAGCAGACTACACTCTCTGTCCGTCCTGTCTCTGTCCGCCGTCTCCGTCGCTCCAACAGAGTAGCCGTGTATGTAGACTGTTCAGCTGGAAGTCTGTCTTTTTACAAAGTGTTATCTAACACACTGACACACCTACACACCTACCAGTGCACTTTCACTGAACCACTCTGTGCTGGGTTCTGGTGCTCTCCTTATAGGTGTGATTCCTCCTCAGTGTCTCTGTGTCAGATATAGGAGGTACATTAACGTCATGTGTCCTGGAGACACTGCTGCACACGCACACACACGCACGCACGCACGCACGCACGCACGCACGCACGCACGCACACACACACACACACACACACACATTCACACATACACACACATACACACACACACACACACACACACACACACACACACACACACACACACATTCACACACACACACACACACACACACACACACACACACACACACACACACACACACACACACACACACACACACACACACACACACACACACACACACACACACACACACAGTTATGCAGCTCGGCCCGTTGTGAGCTTGCAGATCGTCTTGTTTCCATTGTGGTCCATTGTACTCAATTCATCAGTAATACATATCGTTGCTGTCGGGGCAGAAACCTCTGATCTCCATATTTTAACTCTTTGTGTCGTTTTTCATAAATTAACCCCTACTTGATCATACTACAGCGTCACACAAAAGCATCAAAAGTAGCAGATCTACAAGCTCTAAACGCGGTGCAAAGCGGCGTGTTTAGAGCTTGTAGATCTGATACTTTTTATATACTTTTGAACTTGAATCCTAAAAAGTAACAGTTTTGGACGTACAAGGTTATACAGAGGATGCTGCTACCAAGGTGTCAGTGGTGTAAAGTAACTAATTACATTTACTCAAGTACTGTACTTAAGTACAATTTTGAGGTATTTTTTACTTTACTGGAGTTTTTTTTTTATACTTTTACTTCTACTCCACTACATCTCAGAGGCAAATATTGTACTTTTACTCCACTACAATTATTTGAAAACTTTAGTTACTAGTTACTTTGTAGATTTTGATTATTATTACAGAACACACATTAACCACTTCAGCCCTATATACATTTCGGCCATTTGAAAATAGCAGATCTACAAGCTCACAATGCGTCGCATCGCGACGCATTGTGAGCTTGTAGATCTGCTATTTTCAAAGTATTTGTATACGTTTCATTGAAAACGTATTCAATTGGACATTCTGCATAATGAGTACTTTCTACTTTTGTTACTCTAAGTACATTTTGATACCAATACTTTTGTACTTTTACTCAAGTAAATTTTGAATTCCAGACATTTACTTGTAACTATTATAAGTTTATAAGTATTTCTACATTGCAGTATTGATACTTTTACTTAGGGAGAGTACTTTTCCCACCACTGCCAGGTGTTGAAGGAGTTAAACTATGCTCACTTTGTATTTTGAGGTCAGACATTATTTTAGTTTAGCTTTGAGTTTGGGTAGAGAGTCCAGATCTTTAATGGGTTTTGGTAGTTCATTCCACATTATAGCAAAGGAGAAACACATCAAAGTAACATGGGTATAAATATACAAATGGTTCTACAAAGAGAAAGGAAACATACATACAGAGAGAGAAGAATAGACATCAACCCCACATCCTCCTTTTATCATCATTCCACTGTTTCTATTGATTTTATTCCTTAGTCTCAGCCTTTTCTTAATGTAATGTAATGACCTATGATTGTATCGATTTATTGTGCTTATCAAAGCCATGTGTTTGGTCAAATGGTATGTAATGACCTATGAATTCATTGTATGGGACATTGAGATGGGTTTTACAATGTTGTGCTTATTAACTCTTATGTTATAGTAACCTGTGTATCATGTGTGACATGCTTTCTAATAAACACATACTGTAAGAAAGTCACCTTGTTTTGATTCAATCTTTAATAATAATAATAATAATAATAATAATAATAATAATAAATCCAAATCTTTGTGTGATTGGAACTTTGTTTAACATTAACCACTTGAACCCTCGCATCTCTATTCTGATGGGAACATTAGCAGAAAATAGCAGATCTATAAGCTCACACTGCCTTGCGCTGCGAGGCGTTGTGAGGTTGTAGATCTGCTATTTTCGGGCAAATAGGTTTGGTAAGGGGGGGAAAAAGAGCAGACTAAATACAAGTTTTGTGGTTAACTGTTTAAAAGTACTCATTAACATGAATCCAACATATTTAATAGAAAAGATAATGTGTAAATAAACAAACAAACAATCAAACACTGATGATAGTGCTGTCAAATAAGTCTGAAACTATCTATGAAAACTATGAAAAAGTTTAATCTGCAACACAATGTTATACAATATGTATTTCTCTCTCAGCTAAGGGGTCCTTGGTCTGGAAAACCTTGAAGACCCCTGACTTAAGGTGGTATCAACAGTGGGGAAAAGTAACTTAGTAAAGTTCATAGCCTAAGTGCAATTTATTTGGACCTTCATCTTTTCCAACATCCAAACTAAAGTAAAGCACATAGTTTTACATTGAGTGATGTTGTCCTGGCGCCCCCTGGTGTTCAATCTGCAACCACACCACATGTGTAGATGTCATTTTTATTACAATCAATACAATGATCATATTATGATGAGACTGTTGAGAATAGGCTCTATGCACAGCAGACATATTAGTGTAGCATAGTGTGGGTCTCAAGCTTTTACATTTCAAGGACCCCCATAACTCTGTGAGTGTACAAATGGAACCAAATGGACCCGTAAGGGTTCAATTTGTACACTCTTAGAGTTACACACCCGTACACGGCCATTTGGAACCCCCTCAAAGCACCATGAGGGTCCCTGAACCACACGTTGAGACCCACTGGTGTAGCAGAGTGTTTCCAGTGAGCCAACATGCACAATATCAGCACCCTGACTCTGTTTGACCAGAATGGAACAAACAGTACATTAGGGGCATTTCTCATCTCAAGTGAAAGAAAATGGGGTTTTCAGTTGAAATAACATTAGCCTCGATCTCCAGGCTTTTATTGTTTAGTTTTGCTAAAAAATAAAATAACATTGATTAACATTCCCATAGACTTTTTGGGGTGTTTAAAGTTAAATGTTTCAAAAACTACAAATTATTTCAAAAAGAAAAGTACAAGCACACATGTCCACAGTAAGCTGGATTTTTTTTACAGTTTGAATGGAGTTTCTAAGTGAAAGTATGTGGGGGTAGTTAGGTGCCATACTTTTGGGAGAGAATAAATAAATAGTGACAATAGCTATAGTGTGCTCGCTGCTGCTGCAGCGAGCCCACAATGAACAATCAACAAACAAACAACCAAACAAAACAACAAACAACTATATGCCATAAACCTGAGAGAATAGGTGTCTTTCCAAGACAGCCTTAAAAGAGGCCAGTGTTGGATCATGGTGAATATTGGGAGAGAGTTCCACAGGGTGGGGGCTGCCACACTGAAGGCTCTGTCCCCCCAAGGTTCACTTGTTTGCTTTGGGGACAGAGAGGAGGTCCAAGTCTGTTGACCGCAGGTTCCGTAACAGTGGCTGAGAAAGCAAAAAGATTATTGAACACATTTAAATTTCAAATATTGAAAATGTTAGTTTTATAGCAATATAAAGCTCTGTAAGATGAATGTACTGTGATGTTTGCCATTAGAATGACACCATTTACTCTCTGTTGACACACTGCATTATGTTACATTTATACCAAGCTCATGGAAGCAATGTCATTGGCCATCCAGGTGTCAATCAACTCTAGTCAACCTAGCAGGTTCTGACAGGGGGTGGGACTAAAAAGGAGGAAGGAAGACAGTGTGAGAGTGAGAGAAACAGGTGAAAACAGAGATGTTCAATAATGTGGTTAATGAAGAGCCAGGGATTAATATCAGTGTGGATATATCAGTATGTTTGTGTGTTTGGAGCTGGGTTTTCACTCAGTATTTCTACCATAACCAGCTGACATTAATAATAACAAGATGGGCTGTGGCTGGTCAACTAACACACTAGGCTGGAGGAGAAGAGAGTGTGTGAGACATTTCAACACGTTTCTGAGTGAGTATGGACGCTCTCTGAGAACTGTAATGACATGGCAACTTACTATTGCATAAGTATTTTATTAGCACAAGTGCTAATAAAATACTTATGCAATAGTAAGTTGTCCATCTCTGTTCCCTGGAGTGTGCAGTCCCTTCTTTGAAGGTTCATCCCCTTTTTTATATGTTATATACCTGCTGACTAGACTTGCACCTCCAACGTGTTTTTTTTTGGATGTGCAGGAGTCCCCTTTTGTTATATATATATATATATAATTATTAATATAATATATAATGATTAAAGATGGCCTATTTTGGCCATATATATGGCCAGTATATTATTTATTTTGATTATTGGTATCATTCATTTCTTCGTATATTTAAGTTATTTGCCATAATTATTATGCAATTTTTGTCCACAAAGCCTAAAGCTACATTCCAATGTTCAATGGAAAAAGACAATTCAATTGTTAATCGCATTTATTTGTAAGACATTTAATGGTCAAGTGTAATTTCATGATGGTGACAGCCCTACTAATGATCTGAACTGATCTAGGATCTGATCCTTATACTCCTTACTATTGGTTGATTGTAACCGTTGTAAACACTGTGTTTCTCTCTCTCCACCCCCTGCCACTCAGGTTGAAGAGTGCATCGCTGCATGACAGGCTGACATCTCACAGTGGATCATGTCTTGTCTTCTCACCACCTCAAGCTGAACACGGACAAGACTGAGCTTCTCTTCTTCCCATGTAAGTCCTGGCCCACGCAGGATCTAACTGTTTCCATAGACAACTCCCTGGTGACAAATACAAACACTATTTAGGCCATACAAGATGGGAAAATGACATGTACCTCCCCTGGTGGTCTCCTGATAGATGTTTTTTTTCAGGCCAATTTAGAAAGAAACCATTGTTACAAATCCTTTAACCCCATTAGACCGGGAAAGAATATGTGTCATTTTTTGATTTCTTTGGCTATTTTTTTTTTTTAAGTTTATTTTTATATATATATATTTTTTAGTCAAATATTTGCTCTGGAACAACATATTTGGAGATGGGGGTCCGAGGCCAAATACATGTAATTTGGGGGTCCTTGATATGAAAAGGTTTTTTCAAAAGACTGTTAGGATTTGAAATACATTTGTAGAACCCCCAGAAGCAAAGATTTGAGTTACAAATTAAATGCCTTAAAAATAAATGCATTCAAAGATTTGCACACATTTTCACGATTTTTCAAAAAAAATAGCAGATCCACAAGCTCATAGCGCGGCACTCGGTGCCGCGCTATGAGCTTGTAGAGCTGTTATTTTTAGAATAGCCAAGAAAATGACACAGATGCGTTCCCGGTCTTAAAGGGTTAATGGATGGTGTCAGGTCATTCCACATGTTGGTGGCAGAGCAGTAGAATGACAACGTTCACATGTTTGTTCTATATTTGGTTGATACCAGATCATGGTCCCTCTAGTGTTGTGGCTGTGAGTGTCACTCACTTTGGGGAAGTAGTTAGACAAATTATGAGGGTATTGAGGGCACTGTCCCTTTAAATATCTTAAATGCCAATCCCAGGCGTTGATATTTGCTTGACCCTGTCTTCTACCCTGAGCCATGCCAAACTAGCAAAGTGTGTGTGAATTAGGTGGGTCATGTGCTTTAGGCCGAGAAGTAGTCGTATCAGTTTGTTTTGGGAGGTTCTGAAGCTTAGTTTTTAGTGACATTGAGATGCTGGAGGACCAAGAGGTGCAAGCATGATAAAAATGGCATTGAATGAGGGCTCCAGCTAGAGTCTTGAGAGCACTTTTGTTGAAAATACAGGAAATCCTGCCCAAAAATCTTGTTCTTTGATTTACTTTCTTGATCACTTTTGATTTAGAAAAATCACCTGTCAGTTTATTGTCAAGAATACTGCTCAAATAGGTAACCTCTTCTTTGCTTGAGATTACTATATCGTCAACTCTGACTCTTGAAATCATTTGTATTACTAAGGGTATGTTTGGACCCGAAAAGAATGGATTCTGTGTATGATAGGCTCTGTACTTGGTCTGTTCTTTTCTCCCTCGTCACCGAATTATTTTGCCAAAAGTCGCCGATCTGCAAGCTCACAATGTTCTGCGAATGTTCCCACCAGAATAGGGATGCTGGGGTTCATGTGGTTAATGTAAAAAAGGAAAAATGATGTATGTGTGTGTTTACCTTGCTTATTGTAAGTCAATCTGGATAATAGAGTCTGCTAAATGCCTACATTGCAATGTGACAGATCTAGGATCTGATCCTTGTACGTCTTACTATTGGTTGATTGTGATGTTATATTTATGAGTGGTGTAGTGTAGTTACAGCCCCAGAGCAGGATATTTAGGACAGATGTAGCTTTTATAGCCTATGAAGGTTTGAGACTAAATCTATCTAGTCGACTAAATCTACAGTTGATTTAGTCGACTAAAATGTATTTTGGCGGTGCCATGATGACGTCGTAATGGCTGATTTTACACTTGGTTGCATGCTGAAAATAGCCGATCTACAAGCTCACAACGCGTCGCAGCACGATGCGTTGTGAGCTTGTAGATCGTCTATTTTCAGAGCGTAACACCCAAGCGCAACCAAACATAAAACGACTTGTCTTTTAGTTCTACTGGATCTCTTCTCCACTAGTACCTCACTAACATTGTAGTCTAGTTTTTATTTGTTGACGAAATTGTCAATATATTTAGTCTTAGTTTTAGTCATCATAGGTTAGTTTTTCGTCAGTGGAAAAAGGTAGTCGACGAACATTTTTCCTCACAGTTTTAGTCGACGAAATCAATACTGCAGTGGAGAGAGGCAAGAATCGGGGAGATGTTATACTTCCGTGACCCTGTTGAGAGGCGAGTGGCAGCGTTTTGGACTAACTGCAGGCTGTGTGACAGGCAGGCTTGGCTAACGGGTTTATCTCAACCCCACGGACCCCCAGTGTGACCACTCTGGCTGCACTGTCTATAGCTACACCTGATCTATAGGATTTGATCATTCTTATATTGTTGAAATGAATGGATTATGAATATCACTGTGTGCATTGGTTTGTGACCTATGACCTTTGTGTTTGACCTTCAGTGTGGATCCATTGTTGAGGGAGTGGATCAGGATCCTGATGCAGAGAACTCTACCTTCTATAGACCATGTACACCCTGAACTCTACCTTCTATAGACCATGTACACCCTGAACTCTACCTTCTATAGACCATGTACACCCTGAACTCTACCTTCTATAGACCATGTACACCCTGAACTCTACCTTCTATAGACCATGTACACCCTGAACTCTACCTTCTATAGACCATGTACACCCTGGTTGAATGCTACCAGAGGGTAAGAATGTAACCCTAACACCACACCCTGCCTGAGTGTTATCAAAGGACAAGACACCACAAACCACCACCATTTGAGATAAAAAACAGGTTCTATTCACCCATTTAGTTCATGTTATTTTAGTTGAATGGTTAATTCAACTAAAATAGTTAAAAATGGGTCAAAATGCATTACAATCTGGCGCTGCTTTGTGGCGACGGGTGCCTGTAGCTCGTCAGGATTGTTTGTTATTGTTTGTTATCTGTGTCTTTGTACGTTCACTGGGGCATCTTGCCCAAAATAGACACCAGTCATACAGTCATTAAGTGCTTGCAGTTGGGACAACTGAAGCTGGCAACAATTAATCTAGCCATTGTGTTGTATATTACTGCTTATGCATTCTACCTGCTGTTGCCTGGGACACTGACACTCAACACCGCTGAACACACCTCCGCGGGGGGGGGCCACCTGGCCCTCCGTTACGGCCATGAACAGCTATGTCAGCTGAGGGAATACAGCGACCGTGGCAACTTTCCACTTAATGTACCGGAGGAATGCGTGAGGAGAGGTACTTCTCTGAGTACAGGGAAAGCTGCTTGATTTGTTTGATTGATTGATTGAATATTTTATTAGGCAAAAAATGTAAAACAACACATTTACATTTAAAATACTTTGTCTAACAGGTCCGTTCATAAAAGTCCTTGCGGACTTGTTTCCAATGAGGGCCTTGGTATTCAATTCATAGACATATATAGTGGCATCACAGTTCGAATATCATTACACAAAGAAAATAAAAAAAAAACAGCAAGAATATATATATATCTATATATATATCTATACACATATATATATATATATATACTTACATATATACATACATATAATACTATGTACAACAAAATAAATAAAAAAAGGGGGGGGGGGAATATGTACAAGAACAGGGGGGGGGGGGGGTCGGCTATCTAATGGGAAAATGGTACTACCTCCTCTTTTGGCCTCCTGAAAGGTGATTTTTTTAAGGCTCTTTTAAATGAGCCCAGCGAACTGCATTTTTTGAGGGATGGGGTTAGCCCATTCCAATCCTGGGTGGCAGTGCTGTAGAAGGAGAATTTGCCCATGTTTGTTTTATGGGTGGGTGGTACCAAATTGTTGTTAACGCTCCCTCTGGTATTGTGACTGTGGGTGTCACTAACCTTTTGGAGGTATTTACTCAGATATGCAGGAATAGGGGGCATATCGGGCAAATTTTCGTTTACAATTTTGAAGGCCAGTCCCATTTTTAGTTGTTTAACCCTGTCTTCCACCCTGAGCCAGCCTAGGCTGGCAAAATGGGTGGGAGAAAGGTGGGTCATGGGCCCCAATCCGAGGAGTAGCCGAATCAGTTTGTTTTGGGAGGTTTGAAGCTTAGTCTTCTGTGACACTGAGGTGTTGGAGTACCAGGAGGTGCTAGCATAGTCAAAATGTGGTTGAATCAGGGCCCCTGAGAGGGTCCTGAGGGCCTGTGGGTTGACAAAAGAGGAAACTCTGCCCATAAATTTGGTTCTCTGGTTTACTATTTTGACCACCTTTGTCCCCATGCTTTCACCCGACAGGTATTTGTCGAGAATACAACCCAAATAGGTAATCTCTTCTTTACTAGCGATAATTGTGTCATCGACTTTGACCTTGAAATCATTTACCTCCATCTGTCTGAGGGAATGTTTGGTCCCAAAGAGAATGGATTCAGTTTTCCCAAGGTGTAGTGACAGTTTGTTATCGGTAAGCCAAGTACGGATTTTTGAGAGTTCAGAGCTGAGCGCCTCCTCAACTTGCAACTTGTCCTCTCCCGAGATCAGGAGTGCCGAG
The DNA here is from genome assembly GCF_963454915.1 of Gymnoscopelus microlampas. Lineage (NCBI taxonomy): Eukaryota > Metazoa > Chordata > Actinopteri > Myctophiformes > Myctophidae > Gymnoscopelus > Gymnoscopelus microlampas. The sequence continues at coordinate 8,347,101 of NC_139961.1, read as the reverse complement.
TCATCAGCGAACAGGAACAATTTGCAGTTACAGGCAGCATTCATGTCGTTAATGTATAAAAGGAACAGTAACGGCCCAAGAATGCTGCCCTGAGGAACCCCACAGCTCACCGGGAGGGAAGAGGACATGGTTCCGTTGATGTCAACCACTTGCTCTCTGCCCTCCAAGTAGGATCTCATCCAGTTTAATGATGTGCAGTCAAAACCAATCGCCCTCAGCTTATCAAGTAAAATTGAATGGTTTACAGTGTCGAACGCTTTTTGGAGGTCCAACATGACCATGCCGCAGTATTTTCCCGCGTCTACCTCACGTTTGATGTAGTCGGTCAAATACATCAGGCATGTGTCAGTGGAATGGGAGGTTCTGAAGCCCGATTGGAATTCAAACAACAGTTTATGCTCGCTGAGGTAGCTGTTGATTTGTTCTTGAATTAATCGCTCTACAACCTTTGAGATGGAACAAAGGATGGAAACAGGCCTATAGTTGCCAGGTTCTAATTTGCTTCCTTTTTTATGTAGAGGGATTACTCTTGCCAATTTGAAATCCTGTGGGACGTGACACTGGCTGATGGATAGGTTTGTGATTTGGGCTACTATGGGGCAATAGCAGTAGCTGCGTCTCTGCGTTGTTTCACTGAAACGTGGCTTAAGGATACGATTGTCAATGATTCCATCCGTATTCCAGGGTTCAATGAGCCTATTAGACTTGCCCGAGACCTTGATGTAACGGAGAAAGAAACGGGCGGGGGGGGTGTATATTTGTGAATGAGCGGTGGTGCAAAGACTACACACTCAGAGACTCCTATTGTTCAGAAGACATCGAACTCCTTTTTATCTCACTTAGACCGTTTTACCTGCCAAGAGAATTTGGTCAGATATGTATCACTCTTGTCTATATTCATCCCCGTGCGAATATGAAGGCAGCCGCGGGGGTAATATATGAGACAATAGCAAAGCAGGAGAATATTTATCCTGACTCGCCCAAGTTCATACTGGGAGATTTCAATGGATGTTCGCTTAAGCATCAGTATGTCACTTGTCTCACAAGACAGGAAAAAACTCTTGACTTATGCTTTGGAAACATAAAGGGCGCATATAAGAGCCACCAAAAAATGAAGCTTGGGAGTTCTGATCATAATGCTGTCCATCTGATCCCACATTACAAACAGAGACTCAAATCAAGCAAACCCGAAGTAAAAAACATTCTTAAGTGGAGTGAGGAGTGACTTTATGGGACATGTTTAATGACACATGTGCTGATCTTGATGAACTTGTTGTTGCACACTATATACAGTTTTGTACAGATAGTGGGTTTTGGTCAATGCCCACACCCCTGCCCGACCACTCCGGTCTGCCACCTCGGGGCGACTGACTCCCTCGCCACTCAACGGTCCTTCTGGTCGATCGACACGGTCACGACTTTTTTCTGTTCTGGCCCCACAGTGGTGGAATGAACTTCCCACTGATGTCAGGACAGCAGAGTCACTGCCCATCTTTCGCCGCAGGCTGAAAACCCACCTCTTCAGGAAACACTATCCTTCCTCTTTGCCTGGCCTACTTGTTGTTAACTAGTTGTACGAACTCTTGTTTTATTTTTGTATTGTTTTATTGGATCTTGTTTAGTCGATACACTTATTTGTTTTAGCTCGTGCTCATTTGATTTTGCCATTTTTGTCTCATCTGGTTAAGAAAGTAGGTAGCTGATATATTGCACTTTTACCTTAGCGCTAGGTATACTCTTGGTTGCTTGTTTTTGCAGGAAATGTACTTAAAACTTCTGGTGATTAGTAGTTTTCGTTCCCTACCTATGTTGAATACACTTATTGTAAGTCGCTTTGGATAAAAGCGTCTGCTAAATGACTGTAATGTAATGTAATAGTGTTATTCCATCCAAAAGGATCAAAGTGTTTCCAAATGATAAACCATGGATGAATAAGGAAATGAAAGAAGCATTATATAGGAAGAAACGTGCTTTTGAACAAGGTGACCTAATTCAAGTGAAAGCTATTCAGAAAGATATAAAACGGATAACCAGTGAATGTAAACACAACTACAAACTTAAGATTGAAAGGCAAATGAGGGATACAAATGTAAGACAAGCATGGAAGGGGTTGTATACAATGGTAGGAATAAAAGAAAAGAAAGAGGTCATCAACTAGTGACGATCTGTCTGGTTTTCTATAATGATATCAGGGTGGTTTTCTATAACGATATCTGGGTGGTTTTCTATAATGATATCTGGGTGGTTTTCTATCAGCTGCCATGAAAAGCATTCTCTAGCAGGGTCAGCCTGTGACTGAGCACTTGGTGTTCAGATAAAGCTTGTATTCTCACCATGTGACATTGGTGTAAAATGACTCCTCTGTGTTTGTATAGGTGCAAAACACATGCAGTTGGAGTCAGCCTGGGCCCTGACCAGAATCCCCTCAGGTACCATCCTGCCAACAGGCACTGTGCCCATCTTCATCTGACTACAAGGACATCCAGGAACAGGTTAGCACCTTTTTACCCACGAGTAACAGAGCAACACAAGTTTAGTCAGGAATTAACAGTCCAATTTAACTATCAGGGCGATATATGAACGTATGCTTTAGAGGAATGTCTAGTGCTGTGTGCAGTTTGGAACCCAGGATGTAAGGTGATGGAGACCTTTATTACACTAGAGGTGTATTTATGGAGCTGACTGATTTGTTTGCTGATTCCATGATGACACATTGAGGTTAGACAACACTCCATAATTAGGCGTAGCTGCATTGGGAACTCCTTATATTGTTATAGCTGACTCATGGTGACATGAGCGTGACATGAGAGGTCCGCCCGCAGGCCCGGGGGACCTCCTGTAAGCGTGGCACAGAGGCTATGAGCTTGTAGATCTGCTATTTTGAATAGCCAAAGAAATCTAAAAAATGACACAGATTCTTTCTTGGTCTAAATGGGTTATAATATAGGATAAATGTCTGATCACAATTAAGAGAAAATCGCAAATATTTTGCATTATCATCATAATCGTTTCCGTTCATCTGTATAAATTAATCTATTGAAGAATAGTGAAAATAGCAGATCTACAAGCTCACAACATGTCGCAAATCGATGTGTTGTGAACATGTAGATCGGCTACTCTCACAATGTTTTGACACTTTTTGAAGTATAACATTTTTAAATGCCTGTTTTGGCCATAGTACATAATGGTATTACTGGCCCCGGTCATTGTCAGTCATTTCTTTGTATGTTGTTGTTGTTTTATTTTGTTTACAAAGCCTAAAAGTCGGAACAGAAATGTAATTTCTTTAAAACTTTCCCTGAAAATATTCAGAGTTCACTACGTCAGCGAAATGCCAACCAAAGCACAGTGATGGTTGCATCTTCTGCATGTGTTCATGGTATTAAATACAGTGCAGACATGATCATTTCAGTTGGCAGTTGCTCATTTCTTCCAGAGTTCCAGAAAATAACTCATATTGTCATCATCAACACACAGACACTGTTCGTCTGCAGGCTTTTGACAGCATGGTATGAAGAGCATTTACGTGCGTACGAGTTGTGCACCAGTGGGGCAGGGTCTCTCACAGTCACACAGCTGTCTGAGCTGAATGAGGTTTTCCCCTTATCCTCCTATCAAGTGAAAGGAAATGTGTATGTGGCACTAAAGCGTTACATGATATTATGTTGAATGACAGTATATGGAAAGGGCACTAATTGTCTCCGCCAGGCCGTAAGGCATGGCGAGAGAGTATGTTTTGCACCCTGTCCGTCCGTCCGTCCGTCCGTCTGTCTGTCTGTCTGTCCGTCCGTCTGTGACCAGCTAATCTCTGGCTCCGTTGGCTTGATCGCAGTGAAACTCTGCAAACACACTCCCTGGATGCCAATTCAGAACCTCTGCCCCAGATTTTTCACATGGGCCTGTTATAGGGCCACCAGGAGGCCGCTTTTTGCAAGACACATTTTTTTTACAATACTCCTATAGATTTTGTCCAAACATCACGCGAATCAATACACAGTATCTCTATAGTCATTAAACGAAACGGGTTTTTCAGATTTTTCATATTCCATCCTGATTGGCTAAAAATGGCTTCCAAAGTTTGCAGGACTGCTCCGTTTTGAACAAAATGCCTCAAATTATGAACACAACATGCAATTTGCATGACATTTTGCACGCACATTCTCACTAGGCAGAGGAAGAAATGCCACTTGAAATTTTTCAAATCAGTCCCATGGTGGAGCTATGACAGGCCGATACATGTTTTTACCTATAATTGCACCGATCTGTGTACAACTTTGTAGGCGCACTCCCTAGAGGCCAGGGAAAAACCTTTGCCCTGCATTTTTCACATCTGCCTTTTGTAGCGCCACCAGGAGGCCAACTTATATAAAACACATTTTTGGATATTGCTCCTTCAGATTTTATCCAAATTTCACGCGAATCGGTACACATGCTCTCTATAGTCATGTGATCAAGACGGATCTGTTACATCTTTCATATTCCATCCTCATTGGCTAAGATTGACATCTAAAGTTTGCAGGAGTGTCCCGTTGTGAACAAAATGTTGCAAATCATGAACGCAGCGTCCGATTGCGGTGAAACTTTGCACGCACATTCGCACTACGTTGAGGAACAAATGCCACCCTTTTAACATTGGCCTGTTATAGCGCCACCAGGAGGTCTAATTTAGCTAAACCTTTTTTTTGAACAAAATGCCTCAAATCATGCATGCAGTGTCCGATTGCCGTGCAAGGCCTAAGAAGAAATGGCACCCTTTTCACATTGGCCTATTGTAGCGCAACCAAGAGACCACAATAACCTACCTGACCTGGCGGAGACCTGTGCTCCGAGGAGCACTTTTTCTAGTTATATTTGTATTCACTCTGTATGACCATGGACACCTATACGTTGAGAATCATCATCAATGAACATGACATAAGGAAAGTGTCACTGAATAGAAAACCAGAAACGCTTGAAGAGCTGAAGGTAAAAGTAACAGAAAAATGCCAACTGCAGGATGACTTCAAACTTCAGTATGAAGACACTGAATTCCATAATTCCGACGTCACTTCTGGGTCCAAAAGGAACCAGTGCCGTCCACTCTTCATTGTAAACAAACATGTCAGAACCCGTGAATCTTTTTACAATAACTACCTTTTTCACAAATGAACCAATGAGGGTTAAAAAGGGTCTTAATGATAATATCATAGACAGTAAAAAGTAGGCTAATATATATATTTATATACATATTTATTTATTATTATAATTTATATGTGTATATATATATATATATATATATATATATATATATATATATATACAATAACGATTTCCTCTTCTCTTTGTCGTTGCTAGGAAAGCGGTAGAATGACACTTTAGTCGTTATTTTAGTCTCAGATCTGTGAAAACAGCGAGGGAAACAGCACTGCGCATATTGGCAAAATACTAATCTGAGTTCCCAGAAGTTTTCGCCAGCTCTCGCATACAAACGGGAGGAACGAGGAACAAAATACACACTTGGACCCAGAAGTTGTTCTGATGGGGCGCAACGTCACGGCTTAACAACAGCATAAACAGAGAAAAGTAGTACGTTTTTTGGAGGTTGCTATAAATGGGGAGAGAAGAGGTGCCACTGCAGCCAGAGGCCTCAAAAGACCAAAAAGGAATGAGGCAAATTACTTACCGGATCTCCCTGACGGGAAGGATGAAGCTACGCTAGAGGAGCAGAGAAATTACCTAGTGGAAGAAATGAAAAAACGGAACCCCAGTGCAAGTGGCATTGCAGTAATGATGGACCAGACCTTTGCACTGCGGAGACGGGAGCTTGTGGTGGACGAACCTCCAGTGGCAACGATGAAGGAGCGGTGGCCAGCTTTTTTTAAAGAGAGACAAGTACTGATATTCATAGGCTTTTTTGTTTTGCCCTATAATAACATGCATTACATTTTTGGCTTGCACCATTAACCAAATGTTTTCCTAATGTACACACAGGTTCAAATGTATTTAGTCACTGTATTTTGTTCTGTGGTTTGCTGTGTTGTATAGGTTTATGCTGAGTTTAACAGGATCACCACCACCACACACCTAGAGACAGACTTCTTAGATGCTCTGGATCGCTACACACCACAGTTGGTCACTATCTTCAAGTCCAAGAAAGGTGCCATTAGAGAGAGATTGTCCGGAGTTGTGCAGCAAATTGACGGGGTAAGTCTACAACATGCTCCTTATATTTGTATTTATCATGACCCAGTTTATGTACAACCTATAACCCCAAATAGTACTTAAATAGCTTCCTGGCTGTATTATAGTGTTGGTGATTTATAATACATCAAGAGTTGTGATCCTTTGCTATTGTTAACTATTGATTGTTGTTGATAACTAAATGCTGTGGATTGTATTGTTTTAAATCACATCTCCAACCAGTAACGGTTCTCTGCACCATCAAACATAAATTGTGGTGACATGTGTTTCATGCTGTAACTGTACTGTAAGTTTTGAATGTCAGAACTTGAACTTTGTTTGTTCATTATCCACTTATAGAAACCAGACGTGACAGCGCTGCGTACGCTTGTTCTCCGAGGCCTCCCTCTTCTGCTTGGAGATGACCCCAGCAATTTCTACACCACTGCCTTGGTAAGTTCTCATAGTTACATCTTAAAGGTCCAGCGAAATGACATTTCTGTTCACTTTATTTTGATGTTTCAGTCTGAAACGGCCTCGCAACCAATCAGAAGGTTCCATCCCTTCAGGCTATGGCACGGTGGAATCTCACTCACATGGTGTGCAGTGTTGCTGTTAGCCTGCACGAGCACGCTGCTCAAGGGAGAGAGAGACTATACGCTGCTATAGGGAGAGAGAGACGGCCACTAGGCATAATGTTTGTTACCAAGTTGCTTATTTCTAACCTAAAATGTTTTCAGATACATATTTGACTGTGCTGATTAAGTTTACAATGAGTAATACACCGTCAAAAAACAAAGTAGGTCTACCAATGTTGATAAAGCTTCTAAATGCAGATGTGTGTAAAGTGTCTACGTTTCCCTGTTGTAATGTTGTTTTTGTTTGGTTCTATACAGGATTGTGACAGCCAAAGTGAAGACGCCTGGGCAGAGAGGTATCGGTGGGATTGCTCACTCGGTGCCACGCTATGAGCTATTTTTGAATGGCCAAAGTATAAGATTGGTAAGTAAGTACATTTTATTTATATAGCACTTCTCACAGAGGCTCACAAAGTGCTTGAGGATCTGGTGCTGTGTCCGTACCACCTCAGTTTTGGCTTTATGACAGAGGTTAGCAGGTCATCATGTGGACCTGATGGCTTGGCTGATCTTTTGCCGGACTTCCTCGTTGGTGACATGTTGGGTGTAGGAGATACCCATGAGTCTTCTGTAGCATCCCATCTCCATGCTCTGTATTCTCTTCTGTTAGGGTCCAAGTTTCACACAAGTAGCAGATCTACGAGCTCACGGTGTGTTGCGTCACTTGCCGAAGCATTGTGTGCTTGTAGATCTGCTATTTTCGTGCTACGCCGTCGAACACATAAAATAGGGAAGTATGAAATGGGGCTTAACTGGTTAAATCACAGTAAGCTCACACAAGATGGCGGCATTTGTGTTTAACTTTAAATTCAGTTGATGGACATGCATCCCATTATCACCTCTGCTTACCGTCTCTGTCATTATGTCCAAAACTGTTACTTTTCAGGATTCAAATTCAAAAATGGCAAAAATAGCAGATCCACAAGCTCGAAATGGTTGTTTTAGAATCACTTGCTTTTCCATGTGCACAGTACATCATTTTATTGAGGCATCTAAACAGCGACACGTATCGTTTCTGTCTCAGAGGTATCGCCAGATTCTATTTAACCAATATAAATCAATTTTTTTTCTTTAAATACACAAACATTAAATGCACAATTCTCACAGGGCCCTGCAGGCTGCGGGCCGTGGAACGCCAGTTCCACTAAGTTCCGCGGTTAATGCTAGAATAAAAAAGAAGGATGGATTACAGGGGCGTGTCCCAGCGTAGTACCGGGGTATTGCACATGCGCAGTGTTATCAGGAAGTGCACGACGGAGTGTTCCAGCAGAGGCGCTACATAAAAAACCCCAGGATCCCTTCTCAGTCGGTCGAGGTGTGTGTTTGTTGTTCTCTCCACTCAGCACCTAAACAGCTGGAGGTTTGTAATTCTAAAACACAAGTGGACTAAATGACTTACATAGTTATAAAGAACAACAACAAAGTGACATAAACCCCCATATCCAAGTTTGGGCTAATATTCATTCAGTGACATGCCACTCAATTGTGCCTATTATGGCACTAAATAGGCCTACTTGTTTTGGCCATATTAACATTTAATTTCAGCAAATAAAGATCTTCAGCAGGTCTCCGTGGCTACTGAAGTGACACAAAACAAACACTACCGTTTAAGGGTCACACGCTGCCATCTACTGAGCCTTTTTGTATGTTCAGGCAGGATTTTACTGCGCATGTGCAATACCCCGGTACTACGCTGGGACACGCCCCTGTAATCCATCCTTCTTTTTTATTCTAGGGTTAATGCGGCTCTGCTTCTGTGTTGCTTTTGACTAGTGCTTCTGTAGCCCCTAGAGGGCAGTAGAGGGTAAATAATGAGTGGAGTTTAGATCAGATCATGAAGGCAGCGTCTTATGGTTAAAAGAAAGACATATGGTCATTAACTACAGTGACTGCAACTATTAGTGGTGTAATATTCAAAAACTAAATATGTGATACAGTTTATCCCCTCCCTCGATAACTCCCACCTCTTTTTCTTTCTACAACCATTCTTCCCTCTGCTCTAAATGTTTCTGTAAAATGTCAGCTGCCCGTTTATATTTTTTCTATAACCCCTCCGCTGTATTGTCTGGAAACCCCGGGGAATAACCCCCCGAGCCCACCCCGCTCACGCACGGATGAGGGATCTTCAGTACTATGCTTTAGCTGGGATTTGAACCCGCGGCCCTTAGTACGGCAAGCGGTAGCAAGGTGTGCCAGGCAATATAGTGTGTGTTTCAACCCGGACAGGATAGAGGGAAGGACGAGGAACCGTGTCCGTCCTGCTCTCGCGTCCGGGTTGAAACACACAATGCATCCAACAACAACAACAGAGAGAAAGAGTGAACTGATACAGAGAAAGTCTGTGTTATAATATAAGTTTGCAGTGAACAAACCTTTGTGTAACTTCTGTCTGAGGGTGTCTTTGTGCGACAGTCTGTGTAAAGAGTGACAGGCTGGCACGTTGTGAAACGAGAGGAATTTACACACGACGTTCAAAGACTTTGCTTGTTTTTTTTGTTGTTTTTTTTGGGGGTGGGTGGGCTAATGAATGCTAAGCTAGCTTCAAGTACACTCAAGTGAAGACTAAAGTCCCACATTAGAGGTGTTCAAGTGTGTTCTACTCTGCCAGGATACATTATTGAGGAAGGTATGTTTTTATTGTTGTTGTTTAAAATAAGAATCTAACATGGGAGTGTTTGTTCCTTCAAAAGCTCTAAAAGAGCATTTACAGGTGGCTGCAATTCAGAACTGGTCCTTGTTCAGAAAAAGTCCTTTGCTATTGTTCTTTTTGATTACTTCTGGTTTATATGACGTTTTGGCATAGTATTGTACTGTATATCTGTCTGTCATTACATGTTTGCAGTGGTGTAAAGTAAAGTACATGTGCTCAAGTACTGTACTTAAGTACAATTTTGAGGTACTTTTACTTTACTGGAGTATTTCCAATTGTCTATACTTTTAATTTTACTCCACTACATCTCAGAGGCAAATATTGTGCTTTTACTCCACTACAATTATTTGAAAACTTTAGTTACTAGTTACTTTGCAGATATTAATTATTACATTATAAATATTTTATACCTACGCTATTTGAAAATAGCAGATCTACAAGCTCACAACGCGTCACAGCGCGACACGTTGTGAGCTTGTAGATATGCTACTTTCAAATATTTTAGTACTTTTACTTTTGGTACTTTAAGAACATTTTGATACCAATACTTTTGTACTTTTACTCGAGTCATTTTTCAATTCTGGACTTTTACTTGTAACTTCTTGAATACTTACTTGAGTACTTCTAACATTGCATTTGCAGTATTGATACTTTTACTTAAGTTAAGCAACATATTTGAGTACTTTTTCCAAGCACTGCATGTTTAGATGAATTGAGTACACAGGAAACAAGCCATAGCACTTTCTTGGGTTTTAATCCTTTTAGCAGAGCGTGTATAGAACTGTACTTTCTGTGCTTTTTTTCCAAACTGTTAATAAAGTATTCAATCAATCAATTGACCTGAAGGAAAAGGGGCATTTCACTATTATGGTAGTGAACCTGAACAGTGTTTACCTGAAAAAATAAAACAATGTTTGTATTATTAATAATATTCATATTATTAGTATTTCATTTGTACATCATTTATAATTATGTAAATATAATGTTCCTAAAAATCATTCTACTTGCCTTCAAGAGGGAAAATGAGATCAAATCAGAGAGAGGATTACATGAAGATATTAATTATATTTTCCACAAAATATTAAAGGTAGGCTAAGTGATTTGCAAATATTCAAATAATTGCAAAATAGCTCTATATTCTGATAGTACTCATTGCTATAGAGTGTTTGTTCAGTAAAAGGAGTCTCCTTGTCTCTCCAGCTCTTTATAAAACAGAAAATACATTTTGTTTCAGTTTCATTTCCATTTTGTATTCAATCAGGATCAGGATATAGATTAAACAAGTGAAATTGGAAGTGATGACACTAAGAAATGAGAAGACAAAATTGGAACTGGAACACTATAAAAATTAAGCTTAAAAATGGGTACTTTCTCCTGATTGGCTGAGATTTTGACACCTACCGGAAAATGTATTTTCTGTTTATTAATGAGCTGGAGAGATGGGGGGGACTCCTGTTACTGAACAAACACTCTATAGCAATGATTACTATCAGAATATAGTGCTTTAACCTTTTAACAAAATACTTTTTGTTTTAACCCAAAAATATCACTTACCCTACCTTTAATGACTGCAAAACATATTGAAGTGGAAACGAGCCTTAAAGGTTATGAATTATATATTATTATGTATTATTCAGGAAATGTTCTGTGATTACCATGTTACTCCTTTTTTGTTGAAATTAAGTGTAAGAGAAGTCTCTCTTAATGAAATCTGAACTCTGGGATTTGAATTGTTTCATTCCAGACTCTGTGAAGTCCAGACTGCAGGTTGCAGATGAACTCTCCAGACCCAGCCAGACCCGTTTCAGTGAAACAGGAGGAACCTGAAGACCAGCCAGACCTCAGTACGTTTGGTACGTTTGACTCTCTGTCTGTCTCTTTCTTTCTTCCCTTTTTGGGCGGTGTAGCCGCCCCTATAAGTGGGGTTGGGACACCTCATTAGTACACCCTTCTCTGTACTGTGATTGGCTTATACATTAGTACACCCCTACATTAGTACACCCCTAGCTGTACTGTGATTGGCTAACTATTCAGCACTGTGATTAACTAGCGAGACACATGATGAAATTAATAACCTATAAATAGGACTATGCACTTAAAAAAAAAACTTTTTTTTTAAGTGAGCTTCCATCACTGTGATGACCACTGTGATGACCACACCGCCCACTTCACACTGAGTGTGATTTTTTCCTAGCTTCAAGGTGTTTATTGTCACATGCACATACAACACAATTGCCAGCTGCACTATTGACAGTGAAATCATTGTGCTTTATCAGTGTGGAGTAAGATAAAATACACATTAAATAGGATAGAAAGGACATAGTAATTGAACAAGTCTGGTTAGTTATACAAATCCATAAGTCTGGATGATTGTTTCTGATCATATGGGCTTTTCCACTACACACTACACACAGTGCCAACTTTGACTGAATGCAGCTTCTTCCAACAGTTACAGTGAATAGTCCTTGGCTCAAATGCACCCGGCAAGAATTCATCTGACAGATTTTGGTGCTCAAACGCCTTTCCTTTAACTCCCCTTTTAAGCCACTTGCACACAAGATGTCTATAAATCTAATGGACAGATTGCCATGAAGCTTCCTCTGTGCATGCATGCTCCCTGGAAGATTAATCCTAACAGAGTGTCCCAATGACCTGATTCTTCTGGCGCCACCATCAGGCCAAAATAGTGACTAGAAAATAAGGCTATTTTGCCTTTATCTTCAGCAAATATTATTGTTATTCTTGACACCACGGGTCTCCAGTTATTAACCCATTAAGATCGGGAACGCATCTGTGTCATTTCTTTGGCCATTTAAAAATAGCAAATATACAAGCTTACAATATACAAGCTTTTAGATCTGCCATTTTTTTTTTAAAACGTAAAAACGTGTTTTTGAATACATATATACATTTCGCACTCAAATCTTTGCTTCTGGGGGTCCCTGGAACAAAGCAAATATTAGATGAGGTGGGGGTCCACAATTTACATATAATTTTGGGTGGTCCTTGACATGGTGGTCCTCGTATTATAGCAACATAAGTTTACATTACATTATATTTTTAGAATCCCCAGAAGCAAAGATTTGAGTTATAAATGTTCCCTTAAAAATAATATATAGATTCAAAGATTTGCAGATTTTGCACACATTTTCAAGATTTCTTTTCAAAAATATCAGATTTACAAGCTTGTATCGTGGCACTCGGTGCCGCTCTATGAGCTTGTATATCTGCTATTTTTGAATAGCCAAAGACATTTTAAAATGACACACATGCGTTCCCGGTCTTCGATTAAAGGAGGAGTTCACCCAAAAAATTACTTATTTTCTATCAATTAGACACCCCATGAAGCCTTGATTTCATGGATTTATTTTTGTTTTTGTGGCATTAAGACAATAATTTGATGACCGTGTGTATTTCCGGTAGGAGACACAAATAATCTACTTTGTGTATCCTACCGGATACATTAGCCGGTAGGACACGGGAATCAAATTATTTGCTTAGGAATGCGACAAAAACAAAAAAGAATCCATGGATTCAAGGCTTCATAGGGTGTGCAATTGATAGAAAATAAGTAATTTTTTGGGTGAACTCCTCCTTTAAGGTCCTTATTCACTTGCTTCATTTCAGACCAGTGTGTGGAGTCCAGACTGCAGGTGAAGATGAACTCTCCAGACTCATCCAGGGACATTTCTATTAAACAGGAGGAACCTGAAGACCACCCACACCTCAGTAGGTTTCATGTGCTCTCTCTCTCTCTTTCTTTCATTTTTTCCATCATTACAATATCTCTCAAAAACGTATATTTTTAGGGCGCTCGGGTGGCACAGTGGTAAAGTGCCTGCCCACCACCGCGGAGGTAGTGGGTTCGAATCCACCGTGGCTTTCTCTAGCGTCTTTACGAACACAATTGGCCCGTGTTCGGGGGAGGGAAGCCGGAAGGGGAGGGTGATATAACTGCACGTATTCCTACGCGCTGGCGGCGGAGCCTGTCAGCAGGGAGTTTTGGGGCGGGAGGAGTAGGACGAAGGCGCTACGTCCTGCTTTGGTCAATCAAAGTAGGTCATAGCTCACTTTGTACAGGGAACACGGACAAAGGATAAATATTTGTACATTTTAGGAATCCACTATTCACTATCATGTTATTGTTTTGCTCCTAGACATCCTGCACATGGTTGTGTGTAAAGAGGAGGTCTCTCCTGAACAGGAGAGGAGCCCCAGTCTGCTCCAGGAGAAACCAGAGCCTCCACAGATTAAAGAGGAACAGGAGGAGCTACTTCAAAGACCAGAGGGGCCTGTTGGGTCAATGTTGTCATTACTAGCAGTGAAAAGTGAAGATGATGATGAAGACATCTCTTCACAATGCTCTGAAATTGAAGTTAAGCTTGAATCTGACACTGAAGTTACTGAAGACAGTGATGATTGGGAGGAGACAAGTGGAGGTCAGTCTGTGTTAAATGCAGGGACAGGACTTACATGGGTGGGGAAAACTGGGAGTTGGAATAAATGTATTTGATGATGGAAGCTTTGAAGTTGTATGTGTACTCACCAATTTTAACCTGCCTCTCCTCTTCTCTCCTCCTCTCTCTCTCTCTCTCTCTCTCTCTCTCTCTCTTATCTTACAGGATCTTATAGTCATCAACAGTTTACCAAGACTTCAACTCAACCAGATGGAGAAAAACCTTTCAACTTTAAACATTGTAACACGAGATTCAATATCTCAGGTCACCTGAAGACACACCAGCGTATCCACACTGGAGAAAAACCTTTCCACTGTACGCACTGTAACAAGAGTTTTTATCGGTCGAGTCACCTGAAGACACACCAGCGTATCCACACTGGAGAAAAACCTTTCCACTGTACGCACTGTAACAAGAGTTTTAATCGGTCGGAAAACCTGAAGAAACACCAGCCTGTCCACACTGGAGAAAAACCTTTCCACTGTATGCACTGTAATAAGAGTTTTAATCGGTCGGATAACCTGAAGATACACCAGCGTATTCACACAGGAGAGAAACCTTTCCAGTGTGAACATTGTAACAAGTGTTTCAGTGAGGCAGGTAACCTGAAGACACACCAGCGTGTTCACACTGGAGAAAAACCTTTCCAGTGTGAACATTGTAACAAGTGTTTCAGTGAGTCAGGTTCCCTGAAGACACACCAGCATATCCACACTGGAGAGAAACCTTACCATTGTAAACATTGTAACAAGAGTTTCAGTAAGTCATCTGACTTGAAGATACACCAGCGTGTCCACACTGGAGAAAAACCTTTCCACTGTACATACTGTAACAAGAGTTTTAATTCTTCGGGTAACCTGAAGACACACCAACGTATCCACACTGGAGAAAAACCTTTTCACTGTGAACATTGTGACAAGAGTTTCATTAAGTCATCTGACCTGAAGAAACATCAGCGTATCCACACTGGAGAAAAACCTTACCAGTGTAAACATTGTGACAAGAGTTTCATTCAGTCAATTGGCCTGAAGAGACACCATCGTGTCCACACTGGAGAAAAACTCTTGCCACAATGTTAACAGTGAGAGAAGAGTTTCAGTCAGTAAGTGCTCTGAAAAGACATCAGTGCATTCACACCAATAGTCCAGGGGCCAACACTGATATTTTGACAAATTGGTACCACCTGAGGTGGCTGTAAAGTTTTTGTATTTTTGTATTCCTACATGTCTCTAGTTTATATTTTGGTATGATACATCTTCCAATTCAGTAGCTTAATGACAGTAATCACTACCTACCGGCTAATGTATCCGGTAGGAGACACAAAGTAGAATCTTTGTGTCTCCTACCGGAAATACACCGGGGCATCAAATTATTCAAGGCTTCATGGGGTGTGCAATTGATAACTTCTCAGATTTTTGGTGTTTGCAAAAAGACTGCTTTCCATAAGCTTGTAAAAGTTGACCCTCCTTCGGTCTAGGGTGGTCATAGCTGAATGGGTAGAGAGTCCCCCTGGGAAACTTAAAGGAGGACTTCACCCAAAAAATGATTATTTTCTGTCAATTGCACACCCCATGAAGCCTTGAATACATGGATATATTTTGTTTTTTGACGCAATAATTTGATGCCCGGGTGTATTTCCGGTAGGAGACACAAAGATTCTACTTTGTGTCTCCTACCGGATACATTAGCCGGTTTAGAGTGATTACTGTCATTAAGCTACTGAATTGGAAGATGTATCATACCAAAATATAAACTAGAGACATGTAGGAATACAAAAATACCAAAAATGTACGGCCACCTTAGGTGGTACCAAAATCTGCCTTGGCCCCTGGACTACAAGGGAAATAATGTCCACTATAAATTACTTCAGTGGGAGGATCAAATTAAACAGCTGTATGTTGTCAGGGAGTTGAATAGACAGGCAAAACTATCATGGATATTTATTCTGCTCCTGTCAACAGAAGTTTCCATTAGGACTCGTCTTTTGGAGACATATCCCAGGTCTTTTGTTTTCTTTTAAAAAAAACTCATAACCATTTTTTAAGTGTTTTATGTAAAAAAAAATATATATATATAATTGTTTTACCTTGAGGTATTTTAACTGGAGACCTTGCATTAATGAAGTATTCATGTTATTATACCACAATAGAAAGAGAAGGTGAAGTCACACCATTGAAAGTAACAAATGAAAACCTCCCAATGTGGCGCCACCTGTCCATTGAACTCCATTGAACGTTCCCTTAACACATTGACTGCCTAGATCGAATTAATTCGATATTAGCTTATCATCACTTGCCTGGCAAGATCAAATTAATTCGATATTAGCAAAAAAATATTTTTTCAAAAAAAAAAAATCAATTTTTATTTTATTTTATTTTTTTACTTTTTTTCTTTTTTTTGGACCCAAAGACCAAGGAGATATGAATTTTCGAAGATCTTTACTCTCATCCACTTCCTTGTTAACTTAAAACTTTAAAATTTTGTATCTCGGCTCCTGAGTACTTTTTTTTTCCCATTGAAAAATCTCTGGCATGAATAACAATAGGCAGTGAAAATAATTCTGGCAGTCAATGTGTTAAGCTATAATATAAATGACCATGTAAACGATATCAATTGTATAAAGGTAGAACAGTTTTTCTAGAATCTTAGTTTTTATATTATGATTTAATGTCATTTTGATGTATTAGATTACATGCACAATGAATGGGGCACTATTTCAATTATTAAATAATCAGTTAACTAAGGACACAATACTTTGCATGTATTTTGTATTACTTATGATGTTTATACACTTAATGTAATGGCTATGTTGGCAGGAATTTCACGGCGCCCACGACGGCCATGGCCCTCTCTTTGGCCGTGTGCCCCTCGAAAAATGACAATGGTATGACGTCACGTCGATACGTATCGTCATGTTTCAATATCGAGATCTATCGCAGGATTCACTTTAAAAAAGGGTGAATTCTTACCCTCCTTCAAAACCACCATAAAAGAGCACCTGTCTGCGATTTGTCACTGGTCCTAGTAAAGTCTAAGCTTAACATCAAAAATTACCCCCCCCCCATTTTACAGTACACACTTTATTGATACTAGTGTTGATATCTTGTATATTATATTCTTGTATGTCTTTAGATACCTCGATGAATTGAATACACAGGACCACAATGGAAACAAGCCCTTAGGGCTTTTGGTGTTATCTGGTGCTTTTAGCACCATTGTATCCACAAGTTTCCTAGGACGTTGTGGGCATCACTTCCTGTCGATTTGATCCAATGAAATTCAATGATATCCAATGAAATCGACAGGAAGTGATGCCCACAACACCCTAGGAAACTTGTGGCTAATCGTACCACTGTACTATTTGCAAACTGTTAATAAAGTATTCAATCAATGATTAGGTACACCATTTTAGGTCGGCCTTTTTATTTTATTTATATGTTTATTTGACAGGGACAATACACAAAACAATTAAGTTATAAAACATGAAACCGTTGCATTGTATATGGGGTTTATAGCCAAGGCTAATTTGCGACCAGTCCCTGGTTAGACCTTGCTAATATACAAAATATATACAAATATCTACCTAGTAAAAAATTGGACTCTGGCCCATTGAATTACAATCAATCTATCTTACAGAACTGTTTCCTGTTTCCCAGAACATTCTGGTACAATAACCAAACTCAGAACTATTTGGAACATGCATTGCTTTGAAATAACTTGTGATACTCTTACTGTGTCACAGTCTGAATATACCATACAGTCTGAATTTATCATAGAAATATTGATATAGTTACATAGTTTGAAAATTATATGGTTAACATGTTTAATACATGGTATGTTGTTGTGTCATGTAACATGGTATGTTGGTATGTTGTATCCTGCATTTCTATGAGACGTGATCAGACCTGTGCAGCATCAATGTGCAATGATGGAAGCTGTTGTAGGGCTGACTGTAGATTCATTTTCTGATTAATTAATTGAGAAGCTATTATGTTTTTTCTCTTTGATATTAAATGACATCAGCCCTATCTTATATCCTATCCTGCACACTAGTGTTGTGCAAGACTTGTGGAAAATATCTGATCTACAAGCTCTAAATACATCGCACCGTGACGCGTTGTGAGCTTGTAGATCTGCTATTTTCAATATTTTTTACCTGTAATGACATGGCCAAAATAAAATTTTTAATCATTTAAATTGATTTAGTTGGATTAACTGTTGCACTCTTAGATGGATGTTCTGGTCTCTACAGGTCAGGTGTGTTGACTGACTGTTGACACTTTGACACTTGACAACTAAAACAAGTCGTTTCTAGACAGTGTCGTCGTTAAGCAGCAGGAGGACGTTTGTTAGCAGCTCAACCACTGAAACACAGCAGAAGATGAATTCATTCACGTTGTGTTTCATCTATTTGTAAAACCTTTAAAACGTATTTTTGTTTAAGAATAAACTTTGAAATTCATGGAACATTATTAATTCATTTATGAGGCTTCTGCGGTAACTCTGCGGGAATAGTTATTCCTGAAACATGACTGTCATACCATGACAGTCATGGAACCACTATTGTTCCTGGTTTGCAATTGTTTTTTTTGTTTTTTCAACTGCCACATCCACATACACGTTCATATTTCAAATATAAATGTCCTATGGCCACGGATGTTACAAGTCGAGGCGCAGTGATTTAAGTACCCGTATGTTCCGTATTGTTTAATACAAAGCATTTTAATCCGATCAGCGGTCATTTTCTATTTTATTTTTGTAATGTATCAGAGTGCAGTACACCTCCCAACCAATAGGTTCGCGTAGTTGAAAGCATCGGAGAAAATTCCAAGAAAATGGCTTGCGATCGGATTAAAAAGCTTTTTATTGAACAATACGGAATATACAGGTACTTAGACCTTTACGCCCCAACTTGTTACATCCATGGCATGGGGTTTAGCACTTTATATTTGAGATCTCAACGTTTATGTAGATGTAGCAGTTGTAAATGTAAAAAATAAAATCGCTTACCAGGAACAAGTGGTTCCGTGACGCTTGTGACAGACGAGCGTCATGTGAACCATGGCTACGGGAATAGTGTGTGTTTCAACCCGGACGAGAGAGAGAGGCACGGCCGGGGACCGTGTCCGTCCGTCTCTCTCGTCCGGGTTGAAACACATCCATTAGAGCCAAATAAACAGAGCAGAGAGTGAACGAACTGATACAGAGAAAGTCTGTGTTATAATGTAAGTTTGCAGTGAACAAACCTTTGTGTAACTTCTGTCTGAGTGTGTCTTTGTGCGACAGTCTGTGTAAAGAGTGACAGGCTGGCACGTTGTGAAACGAGAGGAATTTACACACGACGTTCAAAGACTTTGCTTTGTTGTTGTGGTGGGCTAATGCTAATGCTAAAGGTATGTTTTTTGTTGTTTTTTAAAATTGGAATGAATTTAGCAGACCGTGTATAGAACTGTACTTTCTGTGCTTTTTTCGTAAACTGTTAGTAAAATATTCAATCCATCAATTGACCTGAAGGAAAAGGGGCATTTCACTATTTAATGTAGTGAACCTGAACAATAGTTTACCTGAAAAAGAAAAAGTTTGTATTGATTATATTAATATTGTTAGTATTTAATTTGCACAAATCATGACTAAATGATTAAGAATTATTTTCCTAAAAATAAAACAAAATTGTTCTACTTGCCTTAAAGGACAACTTTGGTTTTTTACAACCAATGTTTATGTTTTAGATTGTAATTAAAGTAAATAAAAGATGAGTGTTAAAATTTTTAAATTTACTGCTTTCTATAGTTTTAGCAATTTTCACAATCTTTTTTACAGTGTTTTCACAGTGGGCGGGGGCATTCTGTCCGGTGGCTAAATATGTATTTTTTTAACACAATAACCCGGCGTTTTCTTTATTATTATTTACAGTAGCTCTTCTAGCCCCCAATAACTCACATCTGGCCATCTCAGACAGCCGGACCTTTTTTATTGTGTAAAAAAGGCATATTTAGCCACCGGACAGAATGCCCCCGCCCACTGTAAAAAATATCGCAAAAAATGCAAAAACTATAGAAAGCAGTAAATGAAAAAAAAATTACACTCATCATTTATTTACTTTAATTACAAGCTAAAATATAAACCCTGGTTGTAAAAAACCAAAGTTGTCCTTTAAAGAGGGAACATTTTCTATCAGAGAGAGGATTACATGAAGATATTTCTTATATTTTCCACAAAATATGAATGACTGCAACATATATTGAAGTGAAGATGGTCCTTAAAGGTTATGAATTGTAATTTCTATAACAGCCCTAATGCTAATGCTTTACAATCAGGGAATGTTCTGTGAAAGTTTCTCGCCCAAATGACAAGTGATTACTATGTGACATGATTACCATGTTATATATATATATATATATATATATATATATATATATATATATATATATATATATATATATATATATATATATATATATATATATATATATATATATATATATATATATATATATATATATATATATATATATAAATATAAGTGTGTGTGTGTGTGTGTGTGTGTGTGTGTGTGTGTGTGTGTGTGTACTTGAAATGTAAAAGGTTATGAATTATAATTGAAGTGTTATATGAAAAAGTAACTTACCCAGTTGACAAGTTATTAACACAATAAGTTACTCTTTCCTTAAGTTGCTGTATGTTATTGTTGAAGTTGAGTATAAGAGGAGTTTCTCTTCTTATTTAATCCTAAACTCCTCTGGGATTTTAATTGTTTCATTCCAGACTCTGTGGAGTCCAGACAGCAGGTGCAGATGAACTCTCCAGACCCAGCCAGACCCGTTTCAATGAAACAGGAGGAACCTGAAGACCAGCCAGACCTCAGTACGTTTCATTCACTGTCTCTCTCTTTCTTCCTCTTTTCTAGCTTCAAGGTGTGTGTCACATACACATACAATACAGTTGCTAGTTGAACTATACTTTGGCAGCAGAATTATGTTTGCTTCCACTGTGTGGAATTAGGTACAATAAAAATGGAATAGGATATAATGGTAATGGTAGTATAAAATATTGAAATGCATTCAAAGAGAAATGCCAGAACAGTAGAATGTTGTATTTATAAATTGGTCAGTTATGCACATCCATAGTCTAGATGATTGTTTCAGGTCATATGGCCTTTTCCACTGCACACAGTGCCAACTATGACTGAATGCAGCTTCTTCCAACTTTCTTAAGCTAAATGAGGATAAAACAGAAGTTCTCATAATTGGCTCTAGTGAGCAGAGAGAATCAATAATAAGTAGACTTGGTAACCTGACTGTAGAAAGTAACACTACAGTAAAGAACCTAGGGGTTATTATTGATTCTGAATTGAATTTTAATACACACACTAATCATGTTACCAAGATTGCTTTCTTTCATCTGAAATATTGCGCGAATAGGAGCCTATCTGTCGTTGGACGATGCAAAAACGTTGATCCACGCTTTTCTTTTCTCTCGGCTTGATTACTGCAATGCACTTTACTCTGGCCTGCCAAAGAAAACAACTGACAAAATATAACTTGTTCAAAATGCCGCAGCCAGAGTTTTAACTAAAACTAAAATGAGAGAACATATTACTCCAGTTCTAGCTTCACTACACTGGCTCCAGGTTGTTTTTAGGATTGATTTTAAAATTATTTTACTAGTTTATAAAGCTCTAAATGGTCTGGCACCTTCCTATCTCTATGACTGCCTAGAGAGATATGTTCCAAACCGCCCCCTCAGGTCTTCAAGTGCTGACCTGCTCGAGGTGCCTACAATGACATATAATAGACACGGTGAAGCAGCATTTTGCATCTACGGGCCGACAGCGTGGAATTAACTCCCATTACACCTAAGACAGGCAGCCTCTGTGGATACATTTAAAGCACAGCTCAAGACCTACTTCTTCACTCCTGCTTTTAGCTGATTTTTAAATCTCTGTGTTATTGTACATGTCCTCAGTGTATGGCCTGATTCACTGCCCTTTGCTATTATTTTAATGTTGTTTTATGCTTCTGCTTTTCTTATTTGCTGTATTGTTGAATTATTTGTAACTGTAATTGTATTATTTCTCTGTAAAGCACTTTGAGCTGCATGTCATGTCATGAAAGGTGCTATACAAATACATTTTATATTATTATTATTAACAGTTACAGTAAATAGTCCTTTAATACACCCAGCAAGGATGAATCTTACTGATTGTGGTGCCCAAATGCTCCACCTTTAGGCCACTCACACACAAGATGTCTCAAAGTCTAATGGACAGATTGCTGTGAAACTTGCTCTGCGAATGCGTGCTCCCTGGAAGATGAACCCTAACCGAGTGTCACCATAACCTCTCTCATAACTATCTTAGTTCCCTGGAAGATGAACCCTAACATAGTGTGACACCATAACCTCTCTCATAACTGTCTCCTAGTTCCCTGGAAGATGAACCCTAACTACCTCCACTGTTATGCCAAAATAGTTACTTTTCACACACGGTTGGGGCTGTTAATTGGTGGTGGTGTGGGTGTAGAAGGATGGGATGCATGGTAGCAGAAACATTAAAAAGAGATACTTTCACCTTATTCATTTTAGACCATTGTTTGCATTGCAGGAGTCCATGTTTTGTTACATTTATTTCCTTGTCTAATCTTAAAAAATAAATAAAAAAAATAAGCGTAATATCTTCCCTAATGTATAAATCCCACAATCTTTGAACCCAATATTCATATTTTGGAAAGTTGACTTCGGCTATTTTGGTTTTACATTCTACAGATCTTGATTTTTGACACCATTGCTCCAGTAATTAAAGTCATTATTCAATGTGTTCATTTCAGACCAGTGTGTGGAGTCCAGACTGCAGGTGAAGATGAACTCTCCAGACTCAGCCAGGGACATTTCTATTAAACAGGAGGATCCAGAAGACCACCCACACCTCAGTATGTATTTTAACTATACCATAATCCTGGCAAAAAATATCATGACAATGATAATATCAGGCCTACATTTTGGCCTAAATGTTTTACTGTACCTTACATGTTTTGACTAATAAGGTATTCCATCAATCAATCAATATGCATAGGCATCATTAAATATATGCAATACAAAAGAGAAACTGCACCACATTGTACATTTCTCTACAGAGTGGCCGTAGACCAAAGCATCTAGAACAGTGTGTGTGTCACACAGCTCACAGCTAAAGACGCCAAGTGAATGACATCATGAAACAGAAGCACCTCCATCCATGAAAGCCACAAATGCCTGGTTAAAGTTTGGTTTGATTGATTGATTGATTGATTGATTGATTGATTGATTGAATATTTTACTAGGCAAAAAAATGTAAAGCAGCACAATTATATTTATAATGCTTTGTCTAAAAGGTCCGTCTAAAAAATTCCTTGCTTATTTCCATTGGGGTCCTTGGTATTCAATTCATAGACGTATATAGTAGCAACCAAACAGCTCAAATATCAACATAAACATACAGACAAAATAACACTGGTAGTATTTGAAAACTATGAAAACTGATTCTTATGGTGTGCGGTCTAGAAACAGGTCTGAGTCTGATATGTGTGAGATAACACGGATATGAACCCATTTTGTGCGGGAACCCCTATTTGTAGCTTCACCTTTCAGGACGGGAACCCCTTTTGGGGTTCTTGTTGCTATGTACAGTATATAGTAACATACATTTGTTTTTTCTGATTTTTCTGAATAAATATTTGAAGATTTTCAGAAGGTGTTTTTAGAATGGGCCTCAGGTCTAAATGGGCTGAACAGGCTTTTTATTAGCTTCTATTTGAAGTTTAACCACTTAAACCCTAGCATCCCTATGCTAGGGTTCTGCTAATAGCTGATCTACAAGCTCACAATGCATCACAAAAGACTTGGTTTAGAGGGAAAAAAGATAGGACCGAGTATAGAGTCGACTGTGCCACCCATTTCGGATGCTGGCAATGCATTGAATGAGACATTATCACGTTTAAACAGACTATTGATTGGTTTAAGTAGGTGAGATACTGACCTACTGATGGGGCTCAGTAGGTGTTTTGTATAAAGTATAGTTTAGGACCACGTCAGAGGTGCGCCATCTCAAGTGAGCAGGAGCCACGAGAGACACCACAGAGCGAGCGAGTTGCCGTGCCGAAAGTTGCGAAGTTCGCTTGAGCCGACTCAGCCCCGTCCGAGTTATGTACCGATAGGCACTGAATCATAATTCATGTTTTGGGGTGAGCGTTTGACCCAACTTTCATCAACCCACAGAATAATGACAAAAAACATAATATGAGATTACATCCTCAGGTAGCCTTGAGAACCAATTATTCCCGAGCCATGTGGCCCATAGGCCAGGAGCTTATCTCCTGTTTCTGTGGCGTGAGGCGGCTTGATGTACAAGTCTCTGCGAATGCGTGCTCCCTGGAAGGTGAACCCTAACCGAGTGTCACCATAACCTCTCTCATAACCATCTTAGTTCCCTGGAAGATGAACCCTAACATAGTGTCACCATAACCTCTCTCATAACTGTCTCCTAGTTCCCTGGAAGATGAACCCTAACTACCTCCACTGTTATGACAAAATAGTTACTTTTCACACACGGTTGGGGCTGTTAATTGGTGGTGGTGTGGGTGTAGAAGGATGGGATGCATGGTAGCAGAAACATTAAAAAGAGATACTTTCACCTTATTCATTTTAGACCATTGTTTGCATTGCAGGAGTCCATCTTTTGTTACATTTATTTCCTTGTCTAATCTTAAAAAAAAAATAAAAAAAATAAGCGTAATATCTTCCCTAATGTATAAATCCCACAATCTTTGAACCCAATATTCATATTTTGGAAAGTTGACTTCGGCTATTTTGGTTTTACATTCTACAGATCTTTATTTTTGACACCATTGCTCCAGTAATTAAAGTCATTATTCAATGTGTTCATTTCAGACCATTGTGTGGAGTCCAGACTGCAGGTGAAGATGAACTCTCCAGACTCAGCCAGGGACATTTCTATTAAACAGGAGGATCCAGAAGACCACCCACACCTCAGTACGTATTTTAACTATACCATAATCCTGGCAAAAAATATCATGACAATGATAATATCAGGCCTACATTTTGGCCTAAATGTTTTACTGTACCTTACATGTTTTGACTAATAAGGTATTCCATCAATCAATCAATATGCATAGGCATCATTAAATATATGCATTATGCAATACAAAAGAGAAACTGCACCACATAGTACATTTCTCTACAGAGTGGCCATAGACCAAAGCATATAGAACAGTGTGTGTGTCACACAGCTCACAGCTAAAGACGCCAAGTGAATGACATCATGAAACAGAAGCACCTCCAGCCATGAAAGTCACAAATGCCTGGTTAAAGTTTGGTTTGATTGATTGATTGATTGAATATTTTACTAGGCAAAAAAATGTAAAGCAGCACAATTATATTTATAATGCTTTGTCTAAAAGGTCCGTCCAAAAAATTCCTTGCTTATTTCCATTGGGGTCCTTGGTATTCAATTCATAGACGTATATAGTAGCAACCAAACAGCTCAAATATCAACATAAACATACAGACAAAATAACACTGGTAGTATTTGAAAACTATGAAAACTGATTCTTATGGTGTGCGGTCTAGAAACAGGTCTGAGTCTGATATGTGTGAGATAACACGGATATGAACCCATTTTGTGCGGGAACCCCTATTTGTAGCTTCACCTTTCAGGACGGGAACCCCTTTTGGGGTTCTTGTTGCTATGTACAGTATATAGTAACATACATCTGTTTTTTCTGATTTTTCTGAATAAATATTTGAAGATTTTCAGAAGGTGTTTTTAGAATGGGCCTCAGGTCTAAATGGGCTAAACAGGCTTTTTATTAGCTTCTATTTGAAGTTTAACCACTTAAACCCTAGCATCCCTATGCTAGGGTTCTGCTAATAGCTGATCTACAAGCTCACAATGCATCACAAAAGACTTGGTTTAGAGGGAAAAAAGATAGGACCGAGTATAGAGTCGACTGTGCCACCCATTTCGGATGCTGGCAATGCATTGAATGGGACATTATCACGTTTAAACAGACTATTGATTGGTTTAAGTAGGTGAGATACTGACCTACTGATGGGCCTCAGTAGGTGTTTTGTATAAAGTATAGTTTAGGACCACGTCAGAGGTGCGCCATCTCAAGTGAGCAGGAGCCACGAGAGACACCACAGAGCGAGCGAGTTGCCGTGCCGAAAGTTGCGAAGTTCGCTTGAGCCGACTCAGCCCCGTCCGAGTTATGTACCGATAGGCACTGAATCATAATTCATGTTTTGGGGTGAGCGTTTGACCCAACTTTCATCAACCCACAGAATAATGACAAAAAACATAATATGAGATTACATCCTCAGGTTAGTAGGTAGCCTTGAGAACCAATTATTCCCGAGCCATGTGGCCCATAGGCCAGGAGCTTATCTCCTGTTTCTGTGGCGTGAGGCGGCTTGATGTACAAGTCTCTGCGAATGCGTGCTCCCTGGAAGATGAACCCTAACCGAGTGTCACCATAACCTCTCTCATAACCATCTTAGTTCCCTGGAAGATGAACCCTAACATAGTGTCACCATAACCTCTCTCATAACTGTCTCCTAGTTCCCTGGAAGATGAACCCTAACTACCTCCACTGTTATGACAAAATAGTTACTTTTCACACACGGTTGGGGCTGTTAATTGGTGGTGGTGTGGGTGTAGAAGGATGGGATGCATGGTAGCAGAAACATTAAAAAGAGATACTTTCACCTTATTCATTTTAGACCATTGTTTGCATTGCAGGAGTCCATCTTTTGTTACATTTATTTCCTTGTCTAATCTTAAAAATAAAATAAAAAAAATAAGCGTAATATCTTCCCTAATGTATAAATCCCACAATCTTTGAACCCAATATTCATATTTTGGAAAGTTGACTTCGGCTATTTTGGTTTTACATTCTACAAATCTTTATTTTTGACACCATTGCTCCAGTAATTAAAGTCATTATTCAATGTGTTCATTTCAGACCAGTGTGTGGAGTCCAGACTGCAGGTGAAGATGAACTCTCCAGACTCAGCCAGGGACATTTCTATTAAACAGGAGGATCCAGAAGACCACCCACACCTCAGTACGTATTTTAACTATACCATAATCCTGGCAAAAAATATCAGGCCTACATTTTGGCCTAAATGTTTTACTGTACCTTACATGTTTTGACTAATAAGGTATTCCATCAATCAATCAATATGCATAGGCATCATTAAATATATGCAATACAAAAGAGAAACTGCACCACATAGTACATTTCTCTACAGAGTGGCCGTAGACCAAAGCATCTAGAACAGTGTGTGTGTCACAGCTCACAGCTAAATGGTTAGCTCACTAACCATGCCTGGTTAAAGTTTGGTTTGATTGATTGATTGATTGAATATTTTACTAGGCAAAAAAATGTAAAACAGCACAATTACCTTTATAATACTTTGTCTAAAAGGTCCGTCCAAAAAAGTCCTTGCTTATTTCCATTGGGGTCCTTGGTATTCAATTCATAGACATATATAGTAGCAACCAAACAGCTCAAATAATATCAACATAAAAATACAGAAAGAATAACACTGGTAGTATTTCAAAACTGATTTTTATGGTGTGCCTCTATAGGAGGTGAGCGGTCTAGAAACAGGTCTGTGAGTCTGATACTGTATGTGTGAGATAACACGGATATGAACCCATTTTGGGTGGGAACTAGGGGTGGGACGATATATCGCAATATATCGATACTTTATCCCGCGATAAATAATCGAAATGAATAAATAAATAAATCGATATAACATTTTTTTTTTTTTTTTAGTTTGTGATACTTTTTTTTCCCAACTCTGTATTTGTGTAATGATGATTTTTAACTGTTTGGTGCTATTTCATGTGTTTATGAATTGAATACAAGGACTATCGTGATATATCGTTGGTGAAATTTCTTGCAATATATAACAAATATTGTGATATCGCAATATATCGAATCCTGTCGAATATCGTGATATATATTGTTATCGTGGGCCTAATATCGTGATATATATCGTATCGTGAGGTACCCATATCGTCCCACCCCTAGTGGGAACCCCTATTTGTAACTTCACCTTTCAGGACGGGAACCCCTTTTGGGGTTCTTGTTGCTATGTACAGTATATAGTAACATACATTTGTTAATTTCTGAATACATATTTGAAGATTTTCAGAAGGTGTTTTTAGAATGGGCCTCAGGTCTAAATGGGCTAAACAGGCTTTTTATTAGCTTCTATTTGAAGTTTAACCACTTAAACCCTAGCATCCCTATGCTAGGGTTCTGCTAATAGCTGATCTACAAGCTCACAATGCATCACAAAAGACTTGGTTTAGAGGGAAAAAGAGCGGACGAGTATAGACTCGACTCTGCCACCCATTTTGGATGCTGGCAATGCATTGAATGGACATTATCACGTTTAATCAGACTATTGAGGTGAGATACTGACCTACTGACGGGGCTCAGTAGTTGTTTTGTATAAAGTATAGTTTTGGACCGCGTCGGAGGCGCGCCATCTCAAGCGAACTGGAGCCACAAGAGACACCACAGAGCGAGCTAAAGCGAGCGAGTTGCCGTGCCGAAAGTTGCAAAGTTCGCTTGAGCCCACTCCGCCGTCCGAGTTATGTACCGATAGGCACAGAATCATAATTCATGTTTTGGGGTGAGCGTTTTCCCCAACTTTAATCAACCCACAGAATAATGACAAAAAACATAATATGAGATTACATCCTCAGGTCCCATTGGCCAGAAGCTTATCTCCTGTTTCTGTGGCGTGAGGCGGCTTGATGTACAAGTACAGCCCCTGGACAAGACGCTAGTATGTCACAGGGACTTATCCCAGTCCAAGCCTTGAGGCTGAGTGCCAAGCAGGGATAGCCTGGTAAACCGTCCTGGTCGCGCAAATTCACATTATCATGTGTCTTCTGCAGACCGTCAGACGCAGGCTAAAGCAGGGAGACAATGGGTCCCATTTTTATATTCTTTGGTACGACCCGGCCGGGGGATTGAACTTGGACCTCCCAATCTCAGGGCGGACACTCCGACCAATTTCAATATGTTATATTAAGCACTTGTCAAGTAGTCTTTCAAACAGCTATGATTCATTAGCATATGCTAGATTCTAGAGGGCAGTGCTACTCTGTTGAATTAGGGCAAAGAGGATGGCCGAATGGTGCGTTATTAATTATGTCATAAACAATACTTTAAATGTTTCCAAAAACATTTGAGATGAGAAATAGCCAATGCAGTAACATGCACTTGATTTGGCACTGCCTTGTTGCAGTGTACAACGCAACGAGTTTAGATCACATACTTTAAAACACATGTACGCTTTGTGTAGCCTTGTTGTAATACTGAGCTGGAAAACTCCCCAGAAACAGACCCTGATGAAGACCTTTAGGTCTTTACACGTTGGTCATATTGTTGCCTTGCTCAAAATTGTATCAAAAATGGAGTGACTTCGATTTATTTTCTTTGCAAGTCTGCTATCCACACCATTTGGGAGGTAAGCAGTACTACTTTGAAAACCTTTTTTGTTCATAGCCCCCCAACACAGATTCTTATTTAGTAACTGTTTGGTCTGTCTTAGTAGGCAATAGCTTTGTACATGGAACTTGGATGTAGGGATGTTCGATATTGACTTTTTTACCGATAACCGATATACCGATATTGTCCAACTCCTAATATCCGATACCTATATCAACCGATACCGATATATGCTTTTCACCAAAAGTCATCTAATTGTCAGGTAACAACATCACATATCTAATGAAATAAAATAGCTACAATATCAATATAATATCTAATAAATCTAATATAATAGAGTGATGTTGTTAGATTTTCAATAAAGTGAGTCCCAGGACTCACTGGTTGCCATTTTAATGAGTCGCACTAATCTTAGATTAGATGTTGGCCTATTTGACGGTGCAGAAGCATAGTTGCTCTGATGCCTATAACATTAACGAGTGTCAACGAGCGTCAGCTGGACCCAGACACACAAACCTGCCCTCTGCAGTGCTCTAATTTGAAAGTGACTGGAGTCTGTCTCATTTCTCTGCAAAAGCCCTTGAATATGATGGAATATGATTAAGGATTACTGTGATTATGGTAAGCTCACATTTCATATCACACACACCATACAGTAAAAACTCATGTAACTTATTTAAAAAAAAATATTTTTTAAACGATACCGATATTTTCCGATATTGATTTTTATGCTAATATCGGCCTGATAATATCGGGAGGCCGATAATATCGGACATCCCTACTTGGAAGATACAAAAATGTATTTACATTTTATGAATGCAGTGTTGACTATCATGTTATTATTCTGCTCCTAGACATCCTGCACATGGTTGTGTGTAAAGAGGAGGTTTCTCCTGAACAGGAGAGGAGCCCCAGTCTGCTCCGGGAGGAACCAGAGCCTCCACAGATTAAAAAGGAACAGGAGGAGCTACTTCAAAGACCAGAGGAGCCTGTTGGGTCAATGTTGACATTACTAGCAGTGAAAAGTGAAGTTGATGAAAACACCTCTTCACACTCTTCTGAAGTTGAAGTTGAAATTGAATCTTACACTGAAGTCATTGAAGACAGCGATGATTGGGGGGAGACAAGTCGGGGTGTCCACTCTGGAGAAAAACCTTTCCAGTGTGAACATTGTGACAAGACTTACATTTGTACAACTGCACTGAAGAGACACCAGCGTGTCCACACTGGAGAAAAACCTTTCCAGTGTGAACATTGTAACAAGTGTTTCAGTGCGTCAGGTTCCCTGGAGACACACCAGCGTATCCACACTGGAGAAAAACCTTTCCACTATGAACATTGTGACAAGAGTTTCAGTAAGTCAATTGACCTGAAGACACACCAGCGTATCCACACTGGAGAAAAACTTTTCCAGTGTGAACATTGTGACAAGAGTTTCATTTGTTCATCTAAACTGAAGACACACCAGCGTGTCCACACTGGAGAAAAACCTTTCCAGTGTAAACTGTGTAACAAGAGTTTCATTTGTTCATCTAAACTGAAGACACACCAGCGTGTCCACACTGGAGAAAAACCTTTCCAGTGTAAACTGTGTAACAAGAGTTTCAGTCAGGCAGGTTCCCTGAAAACACATCAGCGTATCCACACCGGAGAAAACCCTGTCCACTGTGAACACTGTAACATGAGTTTTAATCAGTCGAGTCACCTGAAGACACACCAGCGTATCTACAGCCGTTCATATTGTCTCAAGATACACCAGTATGTCCACACTGGAGAAAAACCTTTCCACTGTGAACATTGCAACAAGAGTTTCATTCAGTCATCTGAACTGAAGACACACCAGCGTATCCACTCTGGAGAAAAACCTTTCCAGTGTAAACTGTGTAACAAGAGTTTCATTACGCCATTTGCACTGAAGACACACCAGCGTATCCACACCGGAGAAAAACCTTTCCACTGTAAACAATGCAACAAGAGTTATAGACAGGCAGGTTCCCTGAAAACACACCAGCGTGTCCACACTGGAGGAAAAACATAAGTGTTTTCTTCTTTTAAAACCTCACAACAGACTTATTTCTGGCTGCGTGTACACACTGCCAGCAATTTTTCAATTTTATTTTTAAGTAGTCACATAATATTTATCTCCAGTATGATCGATCCCCTGATGGTTGATAATCACAGCGGGTTTCACTGTGCTTCCGCGAAGAAAAAAAAAATGTCATCGCGACCTCCAATTTTATACGCCCGGCCTTTGAAAATAGCATGTCTCGGCCAAAAATACATAGTACAAAAATTGTAAAAAAAAAAAAAAAGAAATGTGCTCAGGAGCCGAATTACAGCCTTTTTAAGTTAACCAAGAAGTGAATAGAGCAGCAAATCATCGGATCACGGTATATTGGGTTCTGAACGTTTTTCCTAAAAAAAACGTCATAAGTTGTTCTTGGCAGCCAGGGCGTTATGACGATGTCTCGTCATAAGTCGTTCTGGCAGTGAGAGAGTTAAATGTATTTTGGTTTTATTCATTTATACCATAATAGAAAGAGAAGGTGGCGTCACACCATTGAAAGTAACAAATGAAAACCTCCCAATGTCGCACCACCTGTCCATTGAACACAGTGCCGGTTCCCCCTTTAATGCAAACCCCATTATACCTGTTGTCATTGGACCCGTTTTGACTTTATTATGGAGATCTCTGGATCTGTCTGTCTGTTTCCCTTTCATGCCCATATATGGGGATCTATGTATCTGTTTGTATGTGTCCTTTTATGCCCATATATGGCATATATCTCTGTCGCTTTTTGTTTGTTTCTTCTTTAAGCAGAATATGCAGCCTTTCGCGTTGGTTCCGGAAAACCGCATATCGGGTCGGGTCGAGGCCTAGCTAAGATTGTAGGCAAAGGTCTGAGCTATCTGTGTGCGAAATTTGGAGTCTGTAGCACCAACCATGTGCTGTCAGGGCTCATCCATGCGATTTGGCCCAATTCGGCCTCGGCTTCAATTAGTAGTCACGATGGCTATGATCAGGGCAGGAATTTCACGGCGCCCACGACGGCCATGGCCCTCTCTTTGGCCGTGTGCCCCTCGAAAAATGACATGGCCTCACGGCCACAGTGGCCCCAGCTGCGCCGCTTTTCCTCTGCGTGTATTTTATTGTATTGTAAATGTATTTTGTATTACTTATGATGTTTATACACTTAATGTAATGGCTATATGATCATTATTAAGTTGTATCACATTATTAGATGTTGTGATAGCAAATTAAAGGTGACATTATTTTTTGAACAAATATTTAAAATATCGCGATACGGTATGACGTCACGTCGATACGTATCGTCATGTTTCAATATCGAGATATATCGCAGGATTCACAAAAAGGGTGACTTCTTACCCTCCTTCAAAACCACCGTAAAAGAGCACCTGTCTGCGATTCGTCACTGGTCCTAGTAAAGTCTAAGCTTAACATCAGCAATCCCCCCGCCCCCATTTCACAGTACACATTTTATTGATAGTAGTGTTGATGTCTTGTATATTATTGTATGTCTTTAAATGCCTCTATGAATTGAATACACGGGACCACAATGGAAACAAGCCCTTAGGGCTTTTGGTGTTATCCTTGTAGCACCATTGTATCCACTAGTTTCCTAGGGCGTTGTGGGCATCACTTCCTGTCGATTTGATCCAATGAAATCCAATGATATCCAATGAAATCGACAGGAAGTGATGCCCACAACACTCTAGGAAACTTGTGGATAATCGTACCACTGTACTATTTGCAAACTGTTAATAAAGTATTCAATCAATGATTTAGGTACACCATGTTAGGTCTGCCTTTTTATTTTATTTTATTTATATGTTTATTTGACAGGGACAATACAAAAAACAATACAAGTTATAAAACATGAAACCGTTGCATTGTATATGGGGTTTATAGCCAAGGCTAATTTGCGACCCCAGTCCCTGGTTAGACCTTTCTAATATAAAAAATATATACAAATATCTAGTGTACCTAGTAAAAAATGGACCCAAACGGGACCCTGACGCATTGAATGAACATTCTGGTACAATAACCAAACTCAGAACTATTTGGAACATACATTGCTTTGAAATAACTTGTGATACTCTTACTGTGTCACAGTCTGAATATACCATACAGTCTGAATTTATCATAGAAATATTGATATAGTTACATAGTTTGAAAATGATATGGTTAACATGTTTAATACATGGTATGTTGTTGTGTCATGTAACATGGTATGTTGGTATATGTTGTATCCTGCATTTCTATGAGACGTGATCAGACCTGTGCAGCATCAACGTGCAGTGATGGAAGCTGTTGTAGGGCTGACGTTTGATTCATTTTCTGAATAATTGAGAAGCTGTTATGTTTTTTCTCTTTGATTAGCCCTATCTTATACTATGCTGCACAACAGTTTGTGCAAGACTTGTGGAAAATATCTGATCTACAAGCTCAAAACGCATCGCACTGTGGCGCGTTGTGAGCTTGTAGATCTGCTATTTTCAATATTTTTGCCTGTACTGACATGCCCAAAATAAAAATTGTAATAATTTAAATTGATTTAGTTGGATTAACTGTTGCACTCCTAGATGGATGTTCTGGTCTCTACAGGTCAGGAAGGTCACATACTGTTACTGTATAGAAACAATGGACAGTACCCGAGACCAACAGTGGGGGGCAGCAACAAGCCAACTGCCGTCTAGACAGACTCTGGTGTGTTGACTGACTGTTGACACTTTAAAACACAAAGACAACTAAAACAAGTCGTTTCTAAACAGTGTCGTCGTTAAGCAGCAGGAGGACGTTTGTTAGCAGCTCAACCACTGAAACACAGCAGAATGAACTTATTCACGTTGTGTTTCATCTATTTGTAAAGCTTTTAAAATGTTTTTTTTCTTTAAGAATAGACTTTGAAATTCATGGAACATTATTAATTCATTGGACATTTATGAGGCTTCTGCGGGAACTCTGTGGGAATAGTTATCCCTGAAACATGACTGTCATACCATGACAGTCATGGAACCACTATTGTTCCTCGTTTGCAATTCTTTTTACATTTACAACTGTCACATGTACATAAACGTTCATATTTCAAATATAAAATCCTTTACCCCATGGCCACGGATGTAACAAATTGAGGCGCACTGGTCTAAGTACCCATATCTCCCGTATTGTTCAATAGAAAGCATTTTAATCCGATCAGCGGCCATTTTCTATTTTCTATTTTATTTTTTGTAATTAATCAGAGTGCAGTACACCTCCCAACCAATAGGGTCGCGTGGTTAAAAGCATTAGAGAAAATTCCAAGAAAATGGCTGGCGATCGGATTAAAAAGCTTTTTAATGAACAATACAGAATATACAGATATTTAGACCTTTACGCCTCAACTTGTTACATCCATGGTATGGGGGTCAATACTTTATATTTTAAATATGAACGTTTATGTAGATGTAACAGTTGTAAATGTAAAACAATCGCAAACCAGGAACAAGTGGTTCCGTGACGCTTGTGACAGACGAGCGTCATGTGAACCATGGCTACGGGAATAGTGTGTGTTTCAACCCGGACGGGCACGGGCGGGGACCGTGTCCGTCCCTCTCTCTCGTCCGGGTTGAATCACATCCATTAGAGCCAAAGAAATAAACAGAGCAGAGAGTGAACGAACTGATACAGAGAAAGTCTGTGTTATAATATAAGTTTGCAGTGAACAAACCTTTGTGTAACTTCTGTCTGAGTGTGTCTTTGTGCGACAGTCTGTGTAAAGAGAGACAGGCTGGCACGTTGTGAAACGAGAGGAATTTACACACGACGTTCAAAGACTTGCTTTGTTGTTGTGGTGGGCTAATGCTAATGCTAATACTTTTGTTCTGATGTAAAGCGTCCTTATGTTTATGAAAGGCGCTATATAAATTCAAGTTATTATTATTATTATTATTACTAAGCTAGCTTCAAGACAAGTACACTCCACATTAGAGGTGTTCAAGTGTGTTTTCTACCAGGATACATTATTGAGGAAGGTATGTTTTTTGTTGTTTTAAAAAAATAGGAATGAATTTAGCTGACCGTGTATAGAACTGTACTTTCTGTGCTTTTTTCGCAAACTGTTCATAAAATATTCAATCCATCAATTGACCTGAAGGAAAAGGGGCATTTCACTATTATGGTAGTGAACCTGAACAGTGTTTACCTGAAAAAGAAAAAGTTTGTATTGTTTATATTAATATTATTAGTATTTCATTTGCACAAATCATGACTAAATAAGAATGTCTGTGTGTGTGTGTGTGTGTGTGTGTGTGTGTGTGTGTGTGTGTGTGTGTGTGTGTGTGTGTGTGTGTGTGTGTGTGTGTGTGTGTGTGTACTTGAAGTGTAAAAGGTTATGAATTATAATTGAAGTGTTCTATGAAAAAGTAACTTACCCAGTTGACAAGTTATTAACACAATAAGTTACTCTTTATTAAGTTGTTGTCTGTTATTGTTGAAGTTGAGTATAAGAGGAGTTTCTCTTCTTATTTAATCCTAAATTCCTCTGGGATTTTAATTGTTTCATTCCAGACTCTGTGAAGTCCAGACAGCAGGTGCAGATGAACTCTCCAGACCCAGCCAGACCCGTTTCAATGAAACAGGAGGAGCCTGAAGACCAGCCAGACCTCAGTACGTTTCATTCACTGTCTCTCTCTTTCTTCCCCTTTTCTAGCTTCAAGGTGTTTATTGTCACATACACATACAATACAGTTGCTAGTTGCACTATACTTTGGCAGCAGAACTATTTTTGCTTCCACTGTGTGGAATTAGATACAATAAAAATGGAATAGGATGTAAAGGTAATAGTGGTTATAAAACAATATAAATATTGAAACACATTCAAAGAAAAATGCCAGAACAGTGGATTGTTTTCTTTATAAATTGGTCAGTTATAAACATCCATAATCTGGATGATTGTTTCTGGTCATGTGGCCTTTTCCACTGCACACAGTGCCAACTGTGACTGAATGCATCTTCTTCCAACAGTTACAGTAAATAGTCCTTTAATGCACACAGCCAGGATGAATCTTACCGATTTTGATGCCCAAATGCTGCACCTTTAGGCCACTCACACACAAGATGTCTCAAAGTCTAATGGACAGATTGCTATGAAACTTGCTCTGCGTATGGATGCTACCTGGAAGATGAACCCTAACCGAGTGTCACCATAACCTAGCTCTGGTCCATAGCGTTAGAAGGAGTTCTCCTTAACGCTATGGTACTTTCGAACCTTTCTTCTCACACCGTGCTTGCGCAACCTCTCGTCTGTAGTAAAAAATAAACAATACACGTTTGCTACTCACCAAAACAAAGACGGTTTAATGGAGTTGAAAGCCTACTCTACTAGGTGGGAACACTCTGAGCCCCCCACCTCACGCCTAAAACACACCTTTTGGCCAGAAAAGACAATATTTCACCGGAAGGAAAACGTGTATTTGGTTACTTCACATTGCCCTCTACTGATCTGGTCAGTGTAATTTTCCTATTGACCAGATTTGGCCTTCCGGTGAAATATTTTCTTTTCTGCCCAAAAAGTGTATTTTAGACGTGAGGTGGGGGGCTCAGAGTGTTCCTACTTAGTAGAGTAGGCTTTCAACTCCATAAAAACATCTTTGTTTTGGTGAGTAGCAAACGTGTATTTTTAATATTTACAAGAGGCTGTGCTACCGCGGTGCGAGGGGAAAGGCTCGAAAGTACCATAGCGATAAGGAGAGCTCCTTCTAACCAGAGACCTATCCATAATCTAATCTCCTAAGGCAACTGTTATGCCAACAGAGTTACTTTTCACACACGGTTGGGGCTGTTAATTGGTGGTGGTGTGGGTGTAGAAGGATGAGATGCAGAAACATTAAAAAGAGATACTTTCACCTTATTTACTTTAGACCATTGTTTGCATTGCGGGAGTCCATCTTTTAATACATTTATTTCCTTGTCTAATCTTAAATAAAGCATGATTTCTTCCCTAATATATAAATCCCACAATCTTTGAACCCAATATTCATATTTTGGAAAGTTGACTTCGGCTATTTTGGTTTTACATTCTACAAATCTTTCTTTTTGACACCATTGCTCCAGTAATTAAAGTCATTATTCAATGTGTTCATTTCAGACCAGTGTGTGGAGTCCAGACTGCAGGTGAAGATGAACTCTCCCGACTCAGCCAGGGACATTTCTATTAAACAGGAGGATCCTGAAGACCACCCACACCTCAGTACGTATTTTAACTATGCGATGATCTTGGCAAAAAATGATGATAATATCCGGCTATTATAGGATATTATAGATTATTAAAAGTCCCCAGGACTTTTTGTGTTATCCTTTTGTCCGAAATGTTTTACTTTACCTCTGTGTTATTTACATGTTTTGACTAATAAAGTATTCAATCAATCAATCACTCAATCAATCAATATGCATAGGCATCATTAATATGCAAAGAAATACAAAAGAGAAATTGCACCACATAGTCCATTTCTCTACAGAGTGGCCGTAGACCAAAGCATCTAGAACAGTGTGTGTGTCACACAGCTCACAGCTCAAGACGCCAAGTGAATGATATCATGAAACAGAAGCACCTCCAGCCATGAAAGTCACAAATGCCTGGTTAAAGTTTGGTAGCAGTTGAAAACTATGAAAACTCTTTGTTGATGGTTTGCCTCTGTAGGAGGTGAGAGGTCTATAAATGGGTCTGTGAGTCTGATCTGTGTGAGATAACACAGATATTAAACAGCCTTTTTATTAGCTTCTTGATTTGAGTTTAACCACTTGAACCCTAGCATCTATATGCTAGGGTTCTGCTAATAGCTGATCTACAAGCTCACAATGCATCACAAAATACTTGGTTTAGAGGGGAAAAAGAGAGGACCAAGTACAGAGTATAGAGTCGACTGGTCGCTCAACATAAGTATTAGTTCAATCAATAAGTATGTTTTTCACACTTTTAGAGAATATCCGTGGTCGTAATGGGGACGTAGTTAGATGCCAATATATGAATAAATATATTATTGTTGAGGTTTTACATCAATAGTCCAATCATAATTACTTCCCGTCAAACCAAAAACATAATATGAGATTACATCTGCAGCTAAGTAGGTAGCCTTGAAAATATTTAAGCCATGTGGCCCATAGGCCAGGAGCTTATCTCCTGTTTCTGTGACGTGAGGCGGCTTGATGTACAATCATTATCCCCCAGCCATGATGTACAAGTACATGTCACAGGGACTTACCCCAGTCCAACCCTTGAGGCTGAGTTCAAAGCAGGGATAGCCTGGTAAACCATCCTGGTCGCGTCAACATATCGTATTGATCATATTGTTGCCTTGCTCAAAATAAATCCTCAATATATTTTTGTTTCATCAAAGACTGAGTGCCTTGGATTCCTTTTTTTTGCAAGCCTATTTGGGCTGTATTCTTGACGAATACCTGACAGGTGAAAGCATGGCAACAAAGGTGATCAAAAGAGTAAATCAAAGATTTGTGGGCAGAATTTCCTCTTTTGTCTACAAAAGTGCTCTCAGGACTCTCTCCGGAGCCCTCATTCAGCCCCTCTTTGACTATGCTTGCACCTCCTGGTACTACAGCATCTCAATGTCACATTGATTGACTAAGCTTCAAACCTCCAAAAACAAACTGATTTGACTACTTCTCGGCCTCGGGTCCATGACCTGCCTTTTTCCCCACACATTTTGCTAGCCTAGGATGGTTCAGGCATGGTAGAGGACAGGGTTAAACAATTAAAAATGGGTTTGGCTTTCAAAATAGTCAATGCGACTTTGCCCTCAATGACCTCGATACTAGAGGTAACGTAAACAACGATCTGGTAACACCCACCTATAGAACAAACATGGGTAAATTCTCCCTCTACAGCACTGCCACCCAAGTGTGGTATGCCCTGACCACATCCCTCAAAAAAAGTGTTTCACTGGCTTCCTTTCAAACAACCCTGAAAATTGGGGGAGGTAGTTATCACTTCTCCCTTTGACATTCAACCCCCCCCCCCCCCCCCATTACCCCATTCCCCTCCCCCGCTTTATTTCCTCTGTACATAATGTAGTGTTATATATTTCTGATGATATTGAATGTTTGGTGCTATTTTTTTGTATGTTGATGAATTGAATTCCTAGGACCCCAATGGAAACAAGACCGCAAGGACTTTTTTGGTGTTATCCTTTTAGACAAAGTGTTTGACTGTACTCTGTTTTTACATTTCTGTCCAATAAAATATTCAATGAATCAGTCAGTCAGTCTGCAGTCCAAACCATTTGGGAGTTAAGCAGTACTATTTGAAAACCTTTTTTGTTCCTATTTAGAAACTGTTTAGTCAGTTGTTTTCCCCCATTAATATTTGTATTAGAAGTTAGGTACATAAACAGTTCACATCTGCATGATTGCATATATCAAGCTTGTTTGAGGCATACATGAAATGAAAACTTTCAGCATATGATCATTCGTATTGCCTACTTCCTTAAATGTTTTTTTCCTTTTTTTTTAACATACAACACCTAACAGACATCAGAAAAAGTCAGTTTTTGTAGGCAATAGCTTTGTACATGGAACATGGAAGATAGATTTACATTTTATGAATGATGAGTTGACTATCGTGTTATTTTTCTGCTCCTAGCCATCCTGCACATGGTTGTGTGTAAAGAGGAGGTTTCTCTTAAACAGGAGAGGAGCCCCAGTCAGTTCCAGGAGGAACCAGAGCCTCCACAGATTAAAAAGGAACAGGAGGAGCTACTTCAAAGACCAGAGGAGCCTGTTGGGTCAGTGTTGACATTACTAGCAGTGAAAAGTGAAGTTGATGAAAACACCTCTTCACACTGCTCTGAAGTTGAGCTTGAATCTGACAGTGAAGTCACTGAAGACAGCGATGATTGGGGGGAGACAAGTCGGGGTGTCCACTCTGGAGAAAAACCTTTCCAGTGTAAACATTGTGACAAGAGTTTCATTAGGCCATCTGCATTGAAGACACACCAGCGTATCCACACCGGAGAAAAACCTTTCCACTGTAAACTGTGTAACAAGAGTTTCAGCCGTCCATATTGTCTCAAGCTACACCAGCGTATCCACACCGGAGAAAAACCTTTCCAGTGTAAACTGTGTAACAAGAGTTTCAGCCGTTCACATTATCTCAAGATACACCAGTGTTTCATTTGGTCATCTGAACTGAAGAGACATCAGGAACAGGAGGAGCTACTACAAAGACCAGAGGAGCCTGTGGGGTCAATGTTGACATTACTAGCAGTGAAAAGTGAAGATGATGAAGACATCTCTTCAGAAGTCACTGAAGACAGTGATGATTGGGGGGAGACCTTTCCACCTTTCCATTGTAAACATTGTGACAAGAGTTTCAGTAAGTCATCTGACCTGAAGAAACACCAGCCTATCCACACTGGAGAAAAACCTTTCCACTGTGAACATTGTGACAAGAATTTCAGTAAGTCATTTGACCTGAAGATACACCAGCGTGTCCACACTGGAGAAAAACCTTTCCACTGTAAACAATGCAACAAAAGTTTCAGTCAGTCAAGTTCCCTGAAGACACACCAGCGTGTTCACACTGGAAAAAAAACATAAGTGTTTCATTTATTCAGGTGACCTAATTGGTTTGGTAACCTGAAAAAACACCAGCGTGTCCACACTGGAGAAAACTCTTGCCACAATGTTAACAGTGAGAGAAGAGTTTCAGTCAGTTAAGTGCTCTGAAAAGACATTCGGAGCAGCTAAGTGCTACGATCTTTCAATTTATGGTAAAAGCGTGAAAATTGGCACGAGCAATCTCCATGGGTCACTTGACAAGAAAATTGTCCGAGGCAGTTGTAATTTCAATTTTCAAGATGGCCGACACCTTAGTGGGCAGTTAAGTGATATGATGGTTTATTTGGTGATACAAGCATGAACATTGGCATGAGCAGTCTCTGTGGGTCACTTGACAATAGGCCACCCACAGCTACTTGAAATTCCAAGATGGCGGCCATTTTTCAAGATGGCCAACACTTTAGTGGAGCAATCAAGTTATACAATGGTTTATTTGGTGATACAGGCATTAAAATTGGCATGAGCAGTCTCTAAGGGTTGCTTGACAAGAAAACACTCACATCCACTTGAAATTTCTATTTTATTTTCAAGATAAATTTTCTCATAGAAATGTATGTTTTCAGCGGCGCTGGCGCCGCTCTATGCATAGTATAGAGCGGTCCTGCTCTATGCCTGGCTTTTCCGTCAACGTTCTGATTGGTCAGGTCTGTCAACGTTCTGATTGGTCAGGCCCGCCAAGGTTCTGATTGGTCAGGTCCGTCAACGTTCTGATTGGTCAGGCCCGTCAAGGTTCTGATTGGTCAGGTCCGTCAACGTTCTGATTGGTCAGGCCCGTCGAGGTTCTGATTGGTCAGGTCCGTCAACGTTCTGATTGGTCAGGCCCGTCAAGGTTCTGATTGGTCAGGCCCGTCAAGGTTCTGATTGGTCAGGCCCGTCAAGGTTCTGATTGGTCAGGCCCGTCAAGGTTCTGATTTGTCAGGCAAGGGGACTATTCATGACATCACTATGATGTCATGAATATAGAATTAGATGTCTATATAAACAATGACTAAATAAACAATGAGTAATATCTAGAAATATTTAGTAATTTTATTATTCATTTGGCTAAAGTCTCCTTCTAGGTAAGTTTTTAGCGGCGCTAGCCGCTCTCTACCTTTAGGTATAGAGCGGATCCTGCTCTATACCTGACTTTGTCCGTGTTTGGTCAGACCCGTCAACAAAGTGATTGGTCAAGCTTCACGTGACACGTGGCTATAAACACATTATAAACACATATCGATGACAAAATGTATCAAAGGCGCCGCTACCTTCACACAGGGTGTGATTTTTTTTTCATTAAGGGCAATTATACGATTATTGTTATTATGCTAAAGAACAACTTTTAACACATCACAATACAGTTGTGTTGATTTGTTGATCATAGATAGATTAGATAAGAGTGAATATCCGCACTACCAGGCCACACTGGTGATATATCACTGCTGTTAAACTCAGAGTGGGGTTCAATGTCAGCTAATTGAAAGTTAGTACCCCAAATGCTGTCTAATTTACCCCGAAACAATTAGATAGCCGCACCTGAATTGACAGGTTGTGCCAGCATGGGAGAGCCGAGCCAAGGTTAATGGGGTTTTAGTTGACCGGATGGTGTACATATCGCACAGGATTTAAATGGCATTGGATGAACGATCGGACTAAGTGTAGGGTTAAGGCACGAACTTAGTTGTATCCCATACATCAAAGTGCTTGGTAAAAGGTGGTAAAAGGATAAACCCTCGGCCTCTGCCTATGCTGCAGACATGGCAGAAGCCATCATAACAGTTGAGAAAACTAACAGACAGATGTTTCATTTTTCAGCAGGTCACCAAGGAAAAACTCATTCAGCCGAGTTTATTCAACAGAGAGCACGATCGTACTGGTTATGATACCATTGCAAGAAATGTTCCATTATTTCATAAGATCAATGCTCTGCCTATCTTACTTAGTCTAACCCGACTAGATGAAGGTGATGGCATAGAAAGCACATTGACAGGAAACAGAGCAAAATATAATTTAAGCTGTAAACTTAGGTTCAACAACACAGAGCTGGAAAGGGCCCAAAAGAGAGCATCT
Organism: Gymnoscopelus microlampas; assembly: GCF_963454915.1. Classification (NCBI taxonomy): domain Eukaryota; kingdom Metazoa; phylum Chordata; class Actinopteri; order Myctophiformes; family Myctophidae; genus Gymnoscopelus; species Gymnoscopelus microlampas. Next base: position 8,303,989 of record NC_139961.1, on the reverse strand, counting down.
ACATCTTGATCTCTTTGCCAGAAAGCAAAGACATTATGACTTGATCCCACCAACTCAAGCAGCACTCAAAGAGCATGCCAAACGTGCTTCTTATGAGGCTGGATACGTGTGGGGACAGGCATTGAAGCGACATCCACAAATGCCGAGCCCATCTGACTGGGGATGGGTGGAACAGGACGAGAAGTGGAAAGTCTTCTGGACTCCACTTCCACCTATTGCGGAGAGTTGTTGGGAGTTGACCAAATGTGGGTGCACCAAGGCATGTACTGGAAGGTGTAAGTGCTTCAGATATGGACTCAGTTGCACATGCCTATGTAGTTGCCCCTGCTAGAACCTATTTGCATGTTTATTTTGCCAGAGTTGTTCCCCGTTGTCCTCTGTGTTTTCAAGTGTAGGCCTATGGCTCGGCTTCCCCTCGCCACATCAGTGCATCATGTTTTACTTTGTCACCAGTCTATTAGTGTGTAATTTTCAGTTGTTATTTTGTAACATTGCTTCCACTGCCATACGTAACAGTGAAGCACATTTTCAGTTTAGTTCATTAGTATAGTTTGTCATGGTTCCGTGGCTACTGCCATTCAGTATTAGCCATTGCTCAATTATAATTTTGGAGCACTGTCCGTTAAGCACCACAACTGTGCTAATCAGCACCACAACTGTGCTCATTTATTAGTCATATTTTTTTCTTTCCCCATTTCTTAGTATTTATTTGACACATGTAATGGCTGTTAGTTAAAAAATAAAAAATAAATCCTCCCCTGTGACTGTTAACTTGTTGTGGTAAGGGAGCTTGTGTACCTCAGTGAACCCTGAGAGCTATGCCAGTGGGAGGCAACTCCTGACAGGTTTTACCAAACTGGAGAGGTCGTGGGCGAGGACTCAGACAAAACACAGTCAAACAACCTCTCTTGACAGAGCTTTTTGAGGAACCCAATACATTTCTATGAGAAAAGGTATCATTTAAAGATCCACATGGCGGGCGGCAGTCATCTTGAAATTTCAAGTGGTGGTTGTGGGGTTTCTTGTCAAATGACCTTTTGAGACAGCTCATGGCAATTTTCATGCTTGTATCACCAACTAAATGATTTCTTAAGCTTAACTGCTCCACTAAGGTGGTGGCCATCTTGAAAAATGGCCGCCATCTTGAAATTTCAAGTAGCTGTGGGTGGATTATTGTCAAGTGACCCACAGAGACTGCTCATGCCAATTTTCATGCTTGTATCACCAAATGAACCATTATATAACTTAAATGCTCCACTAAAGTGTTGGCCATCTTGAAAAATGGCCGCCATCTTGAAATTTCAAGTAGCTGTGGGTGGCATATTGTCAAGTGACCCACCGAGACTGCTCATGCCAATTTCCATGCTTGTATCACCAAATAAACCATTATATAACTTAATTGCTCCACTAAAGTGTTGGCCATCTTGAAAAATGGCCGCCATGTTGAAATGTCAAGTAGCTGGCTGTGGGTGGCCTATTGTCAAGTGACCCACAGAGACTATTCATGCCAATTTTCATGCTTGTATCACCAAATAAACCATCATATCACTTAACTGCCCACTAAGGTGTCGGCCATCTTGAAATTACAACTGCCTCGGACAATTTTCTTGTCAAGTGACCCATGGAGACTGCTCATGCCAATTTTCACGCTTTTATCATCAACTGAAAGATTCTGCCAATAAAAAGCATTTAGCCGCTCCACTCATCATCCATCAAAGACGCAGTGCCTTGGATTCCTTTTCTTTGCAAGCCTATTTGGGCTGTATTCTTGACGAATACCTGACAGGTGAAAGCATGGCAACAAAGGTGATCAAAAGAATGTCCTCTTTTGTCTACAAAAGTGCTCTCAGGACTCTTTCCGGACCCCTCATTCAGCCCCTCTTTGACTATGCTTGCACCTCCTGGTACTCCAACATCTCAATGTCACTAAAGACTAAGCTTCAAACCTCCCAAAACAAACTGATCCGACTACTTTGCAGCCTGGGTCACATGACCTGCCTTTTCCCCACACATTTTGCTAGCCTAGGATGGGTCAGGGTAGAGGACAGGGTTAAACAATTAAAAATGGGTTTGGCTTTCAAAATAGTCAATGACCTCAATGACCTCAATACTAGAGGTAGCGTAAACAACGATCTGGTAACACCCACCTATAGAACAAACATGGGTAAATTCTCCTTTTACAGCACTGCCACCCAATTGTGGAATGCCCTGACCACATCCCTCAAAAAAAGTTTTTCACTGGCTTCCTTTAAAACAACCCTGGAAATGCACCTTTCAGGAGGCTAAAGGGGGAGGTAGTTATCACTTCTCCCTCCCCCGCTTTATTTCCCTACTCTGTACATAATAGTGTTTTATATTTCTGATGATATTGAATGTTTGGTGCTATTTTTTATGTTGATGAATTGAATTCCTAGGACCCCAATGGAAACAAGACCGCACAGACTTTTTTGGTGTTATCCTTTTAGACAAAGTGTTTGACTGTACTCTGTTTTTACATTTCTGTCCAATAAAATATTCAATCAATCAGTCAGTCTGCAGTCCAAACCTTTTGGGAGTTAAGCAGTACTTATTTGAAAACCTTTTTTGTTCCTATTTAGTAACTGTTTAGTCAGGTTTTGTAGGCAATAGCTCTTTACATGGAACATGGAAGATATATTTAAATAGATTTACATTTTATGAATCCAGTGTTGACTATGATGTTATTTTTCTGCTCCTAGCCATCCTGCACATGGTTGAGTGTAAAGAGGAGGTTTCTCTTGAACAGGAGAGGAGCCCCAGTCTGCTCCAGGAGGAACCAGAGCCTCCAAAGATTAAAAAGGAACAGGAGGAGCTACTTCAAAGACCAGAGGAGCCTGTTGGGTCTATGTTGTTACTAGCAGTGAAAAGTGAAGTTGATGAAGACACCTCTTCACACTGCTCTGAAGTTGAAGTTGAGCTTGAATCTGACACTGAAGTCACTGAAGACAGTGATGATTGGGGGGAGACGAGTGGAGGTGTCCATACTGGAGAAAAACCTTTCCAGTGTGAAGATTGTGACAAGAGTTTCATTAAGTCTCATGGCCTGAAAAAACACCAGCGTGTCCACACTGGAGAAAAACCTTTCCAGTGTGAACATTGCAACAAGTGTTTCAGTGAGTCAGGTTCCCTGAAGACACACCAACGTATCCACACTGGAGAGAAACCTTTCCATTGTGAACATTGTAACAAGAGTTTCAGTAAGTCATCTGACCTGAAGATACACCAGCGTGTCCACACTGGAGACAAACCTTTCCACTGTGAACATTGTGACAAGAGTTTCAGTAAGTCATCTGACCTGAAGATACACCAGCGTATCCACACTGGAGACAAACCTTTCCACTGTGAACATTGTGACAAGAGTTTCAGTAAGTCATCTGACCTGAAGAAACACCATCGTGTCCACACTGGAGAAAAACCTTTCCAGTGTAAACATTGCAACAAGTGTTTCAGTGTGTCATTTTCCCTGAAGACACACCAGCGTGTCCACACTGGAGAAAAACCTTTTCACTGTAAACATTGCATCAAGAGTTTCAGTCAGTCATCTGACCTGAAGATACACCAGCGTATCCACACTGGAGACAAACCTTTCCACTGTGAACATTGTGACAAGAGTTTCAGTAAGTCATCTGACCTGAAGAGACACCAGCGTATCCACACTGGAGAAAAACCTTTCCAGTGTAAACATTGTAACAAGAGTTTCATTCAGGCATTTGACATGAAGAGACACCATCGTGTCCACACTGGAGAAAAACTCTTGCCACAATGTTAACAGTGTGAGAAGAGTTTCAGTCAGTAAGTGCTCTGAAAAGACATCAGTGCATTCACACCAAGGGAAATAATGTCCACTATAAATGACTTCACTAGGAGAATCAAATTAAACAGCTCTATGTTGTCAGGGAGTTGGATATACAGGCAAAACTATCATGGATATTTATACTGCTCCTGTCAACAGAAGTTTCCATTAGGACTCGTCTTTTGGAGACATATCCCAGGTCTTTTGTTTTCTTCTTTTAAAACCTCACAACACATAGTTTAACGTGTTAAATATAAAATATATATACAGTATATATATATATATGTTTTACCTTGAGGTATTTTAACTGGAGACCTTGCACTAATGAAGTATTCATGTTATGTTGTAATTATGTGTGCATGTACATGTGCACAATTATGTCATTGCGAACGCGGAAGGAGGGCGCGCCTCCGCCCAAGTGGAGCTTACTATGAAAGTCTGCTCGGCTTGTGTCTCTGTGTGTCTGTGTGTCTGTGTGCAGTGCACTGCCTGGGTGCGGCCGACAGAGGACGCCAGAGTGCAGCTACAGTCAAAACACAAACACACACACACACACACACACACAGAGTTCGTAAATACACAATATTTTCGAGCTGCGTTCGCTTCCAGCGTTCGCGCGTCTTACTTGTATATGTACTGTATGTTACGGGTCTATTTGGTTCCATATGTACACTCTTAAATGTATTTTGGTGTTATTCATGTATACCATAATAGAAAGAGAAGATGATGTCACACCATTGGAAGTAACAAATGAAAACCTCCCAATGTCACGGCACTTGTCCATTGAACTCCATTTAACGGTCCCTTAAGCTATATAAATGACTAGCCCCTATTGGGACCCTGTTTATTTTTTTTGTATTTGGGAAGGTGGTATCCAGGGTCCCTTGACACAATGGAAACAAGCCCTTAGGGCTTTTGGTGTTATCCTTTTAGCACCATTGAATCCACAAGTTTCCTAGACCGTTGTGGGCATCACTTCCTGTCGATTTGATCCAATGAAATCGACAGGAAGTGATGCCCACAACACCCTAGGAAACTTGTGGATAATCGTACCACTGTACTATTTGCAAACTGTTAATAAAGTATTCAATCAATGATTAGGTACACCATTTTAGGTCGGCCTTTTTATTTTATTTATATGTTTATTTGACAGGGACAATACAAAAAACAATACAAGTTATAAAACATGAAACCGTTGCATTGTATATGGGGGTTATAGCCAAGGCTAATTTGCGACCCCAGTCCTGGTTAGACCTTTCTAATATACAAAATATATACACATATCTACCTAGTAAAACATTGACCCAAATGGGACCCTGACCCATTTAATCACAATCAATCTATCTTACAGAACTGTTTCCTGTTTCCCAGAACATTCTGGTACAACAACCAAACTCAGAACTATTTGGAACATACATTGCTTTGAAAAAACTTGTGATACTCTTACTGTGTCACAGTCTGAATATACCATACAGACTGAATTTATCATAGAAATATTGATATAGTTACATAGTTTGAAAATGATATGGTTAACATGTTTAATACATGGTATGTTGTTGTGTCATGTAACATGGTTTGTTGGTATATGTTGTATCCTGCATTTCTATGAGACGTGATCAGACCTGTGCAGCATCAATGTGCAGTGATGGAAGCTGTTGTAGGGCTGACTCTGTAGATTCATTTTCTGATTAATTAATTGAGAAGCAATTATGTTTTTTCTCTTTGATTAATGACATCAGCCCTATCTTATACTATGCTGTACAACAGTGTTGTGCAAGACTTGAAGGAAAATATCTGATCTACAAGCTTAAAACGCATCGCACTGTGACGCGATGTGAGCTTGTAGATCTGCTATTTTCAATATTTTTGCCTGTAATGACATGCCCAAAATATAAATTGTAATCATTTAAATTGAATTAGTTGCATTAACTGTTGCACTCCTAGATGGATGTTCTGGTCGCTACAGGTCAGGAAGGTCACTGTTACTGTATATAAACAATGGACAGTACCCGATCCCAAAACAAACTTGTAAGGCTACTTCTTGGCCTCAATCACAAAACCCATCTAACCCCTGCTCATTTTGCTAGGATTGGATGGCTTAGGATTGAGGACAGAGTACAGCAACTTGCTATGGGCCATGGTCTTCAAGATGCACCACAACATTGGGATCCCCCTGTATTTGTCAAAATACTTCCAAAATGTTAATCAAGTCCATGATCATAACACCAGAGGCAGCTCCACAAATCATGTTCAACCCTTTTTGGCTCAACAAAGGGAAGGAACTCGTTCTCATGACTCATGCTATTCATCAAAAATGTGGAATGCCCTACCAAAAGGAGTAAAGGAGTGTAAAACCCTACTCACTTTCAAAACTGCCCTAAAGATACACCTTCAGGAGGCTGCAATTCCAAAATAACCCCTGTCCAAATCTTAACCTACCCTAAGTCCTAACCTACCCCCCTCCCCCCTTTCTCTTTCTTCTCTTGTACATATTTTTTTCATATTCTTTCTTCTCTTGTACATATTTTTTCACTCTTCATACCAGTAACCTGTAAACTGATTGTATGACATTCTGTATAGTAGCGTGTATATCTGTCTGTCTGTCATCATGATTTGTGTGCATGGGGTTCTCATCTTAAACAAGATTAATGAGTTCCAGTTTAGTAGACCTTGTATTGTGTGAATTTGTACTTCTGTACTGCTATTCTCATGTCTTACTAAATACAAGTACATCAATCAATCAATCAGACCAACAGTGGGGGGCAGCAACACGCCAACTGGCGTCTAGACAGACTCTGGTGTGTACAGTCTATGGGGTGGACCCCCAGACCCCCGCTTGGGACGTGTGATATCAGTGCATGCAATCATACAGAGATATTAACTTTTAAGTAATGAATGGTTATTATTGGGTCTTACATTATTGCTTCAGTCATCAAATCAATTTCTGTAGACCTATTATTATTACTATTAGCGTCTTGTAGCCGTCATTCCTTGATTCTCACATGCATGCCCAAATATTGTAATGTTTATTTTGTTACTGTTGACTCTGTTTTTGATCATTGTAATGCAGTCAGAGTATTTTACTTCTGTGGAACAGTTAATAACAAAGTAATGTTGACAATGCAATGTTATGTAATAATTGGTGTGTTTGTTGTGTGAGGGTGCTGGGGGGGTCTAAAGTCAGAGTCAACATTATCAACAATATACAGAGTTACATCCTTCCAAAACTTGTTAGTGTGGGTGCAATACCAAAATATGTGTAGCATTGTCGCTTTCCTCCTCCGCTGTGGAGAGGACTGGTGACGCGAGGTTACATTTGATTGGCCGGGTAGGAGGGGCGTGTCGTCACTCGTCATTTCCCACACGAAGGGGACGGACGAACAACAAACACACACATGATGCACCGAGGCAAGGTGGAGGATGTCGTCAATGATGAGATGAAGAGACAGAGAAGAACAGGCATGTCTTCATGGCTGTAGAGCTGAAGAGACAGAGAACAGGCATATGTCTTCATGGCTGTGCCCCACCGTGCTGCTGTGTGTCTACGGCTTCTTCTCTGACTTCAGACCCTACGAGCCTTTCCTCACCGCCTTCCTCCTGGAAGACGACAAGAACCTCACACTGACACAGGTATTAAAATAACAATAATTATTATTATTATTAACAAGGAGAGGACAAGAACCTCACTCTGACATAGCCATGGTTCACATCACGCTTGTATACAACATCACATGACTGTCATACCATGATGACATGACTGTCATGGTATGACAGTCATGTTTCAGGGCTAACTCTGCCACAGGTATTAAAATAATAATAATTATTATTAATAAGGAGAGGACAAGAACCTCACTCTGACACAGGTATTAAAATAATAATAATAATAATAATTAATAAGGAGAGGACAAGAACCTCACACTGACACAGGTATTAAAATAATAATAATAATAATAATAATAAGGAGAGGACAAGAACCTCACTGACACAGGTATTAAAATAATAATAATTATTATTAATAAGGAGAGGACAAGAACTTCACTCTGACACAGGTATTACAATAATAATAATAATAATTAATAAGGAGAGGACAAGAACCTCACACTGACACAGGTATTAAAATAATAATAATAATAATAATAAGGAGAGGACAAGAACCTCACTGACACAGGTATTAAAATAAAAATTATTATTATTAATAAGGAGAGGACAAGAACCTCACTCTGACACAGGTATTAAAATAATAATAATAATTAATAAGGAGAGGACAAGAACCTCACTCTGACACAGGTATTATAATACTAATAATAATAATGAATAAGGAGAGGACAATAACCTTACACAGGTTGCCATGCCCCCTCAGAGTGGGCATGGCACCGCGTCATCTCAATTTTAAATTGGCTATTTTGTTTTTCCTAAAAAACAAACCAAAGAAAACTAAATAAAAACAATAGTCGAAAATGGTCTGAAGTAGCCTTGGATCAAGACTATCACAGATGCATTTTATCAAGCCTGACTTTTGCTTTCATTTCATTGTATTTTATCGAAAATAAAAGCCTTTGCTGTCAAGAAAAAGAAGAACAAGTTTTTATATTCTTTTGATTACTTTTGATGCAGTAATGGTCTTTTTTATTTTCTTAATTTTTTGGGGGGAGTTATTAAAACGGTCTGAAAAGTCCTTAAATTGTCACTTCACTGTCCATCTGGGGACCCCCTCAAAAAAGTCATGTTGGGACCGGACCCACATGTTGAGAACCACTGCACTAAACTACGGCCGCCCCAGATCTACTTCCACCTGTAAATGAGTCCTGTCAAGCTCATATTCACTCTCTCTACCACCTGAGAAATTAATCCAGTTCACTGTTGTTCTTTCAGCTTGTGAAAGAGATCTACCCGTTATGGACGTACTCCTACCTGGCGCTGCTGTTCCCCGTGTTCCTGGCCACGGACTACCTGTGCTACCGGCCCGTCCTGCTTCTGCAGGCGGCCAGCCTGGTGGCCACCTACTCGCTGCTGCTGGCGGCCCGGGGCGTGGCCGCCATGCAGCTGGTGGAGCTGTTCTTCGGCCTGGCCACGGCGGCCGACGTGGCCTACTACTCCTACATCTACAGCGTGGTGGAGCCCGCCCGCTACCAGAGGGTGACGGGCTACTGCCGCGGCGTCTCGCTGCTGGGCTCGGCGCTGGGCTCCCTGCTGGGACAGGTACGGTTGGTTGGACAATGAATGAATTGTTTTCTTTTGTTGTCTTGAGCCATGCACAGGGTCATTCACAACAAACATCACAAAAACAACACATGGACCGGAAAGGTGTAGGCTGAAGCCGTGGCTTATAATGCCTACCCTTTTTACCTTGAAACAGAATGAAACAGAAATGATAGCAAAACGTTGAGCTTGGGCTTAGCTATTTATATTATTATTATTATTTGTTAATATACCCCTTGACATGGTGCAGTCCAAACTAATTGCCTCCAGCTGAGTATAAAAAGCAACAAACGGATTCAGTCAGTTGGTGTTAGGATGAGAACTATAGTGCTTGGCAACGTTGCCACGGGGGGGGGGGGGGGGGGCGTGGCATAGTAGTTGCAGACATACTCGTGGGGGTCAATGTTAAGTCAACCTGTTTATCCCCCACCAAGATGTCCGCCGCTCCAAATGACACTTTTTGACGCCCCCCTTCAGGATTTTTTGCTACGTACTATAGGTACCACCATGTCACCTGTGTTGGAGCCAGTGGCGTCCCCAGGATTTACATTTAGGGCAGGCGAGATGTTTGGCCCCCCCCCAAGAAAGAAATTTCAACTAAATCGAAAATCGGTGATCGAAAACCAGTGAAGGTGGCCGTTTTCAAGATGTTTTGGCCATTATCTCTGGAACAGAAGGTCCAATCTGCTCAGTTCAAAGCTTGTTGGATGCGTGACTTTGAGGACATTATGCACGCAATGACACATTTTCGGGTTATTTGGGTTTTTTAGGGGAGGCGAGATCTTAGTTGGGCAGGCGACCGCCTTGGCGCCCTGAGTCTACAGTGGGTACGCCACTGGTTGGAGCCCCAGTTTAAATGTCTTTTTGTTTTTTTTAGTCGCTGAATAAAGCACTTTTTGACTGCACTTTACAAGCGCCTCTGTACTGCTTCCAGCCACTAGATGGCTCATTCCTACAAAGACATTTCTTTTAGAATCGGCCCTTGTGTCTAAATGGGTTACTGCCCCCCCTCCCTCTCTCTCTGGACAGGTGCTGGTGACCGTGCTCCACGTCCCTCTGTACTACCTGGTCGGCCTCACCTTGGCGTCGGCCGCCACAGCATTCCTGGCGCCCTGGTTCCTGCCCGTGGCCAGCCAGAGCTTGTTCTTCCACAAGGGCCCGGGGACGGGCGAGGGGGCGGAGCCTCGGGGCCCCGGAGACCACATGGAGGACGCAGAGAGTAAAGTGCCTCTGACTTTAGAGGACGGCGTGGCGGCGGTGAGTCACTCGATTGTTAACAGTGATACAAATGAAGCCCATTTTTAGACTAAATCTCATGTATTACAGTTCTCAGCATTAACTCTCGACGCGTTTTCGAGTCAAATGCTACTTAACCCACAGACGCCATCGACGCGTTAGACGCGCTGATAGCTTTTTCATTGTTTAATCTGTGATCGAGCTGTTCTGTGTATTTTTCACCATCAGTTTCTCTTTTTGTTCACTTCACACTCACCCGGATCCGGATTCATGACGCAGATTCCGTTTCCGGTTCTCCAGAAGCTTGAAAGTCTCATTTTAGGCCAGAATAGGGAAAAACACGTTTTCACACGGTATAAAAAACGTCTATTTTCTTTAGTCTGGATGACGAACAGTTATCGTCGTCATGTACACCAACGATCTGAAGCCCGAGCGGCGAGCGGCGAAAGCGTCATATCCAGACGTTTGGACTGTTTTAGCCTGTTTGGGGGGGGGGGGGGGGGTCGAGCCAGTGAGCGAGTGATCGAGAGGTCGATCTGCTGGTCGATCTGTCGTGTGTGTTTAAAACCGCAGCCAGACAAACGATTTGAATGTAAATAACAAAGTAAAAAAAAAAAATCGCTGGCACTGGGGGAGTACTTTATGAAAATACTCTGGCAGTCTTAAAGTGCTCGTTTCACACCCGTTTCCCAAATCGCACGTTAAGGACACAATGTTTCAGTCGTGAGATTTAATTTAGCTTTAATCCATTTGGCAAAAGACTTCAGTGTATGTAGAGCTTGCCTGCGTAAACTGCAGAAAGGTACGCGCCATGGTGTCAAAAAAAGCATAAAACGAATATCAGTGTCTTTCTAACAATTGGATTGTCTATGTAATAATTAACTGCATGGGCATATAATGGAACAACTAGAACAGTCGGGCAAAGTTCACAAAATTACATTGCTGCACTGTAATGCAGCCTTTAAAACAACATGTGTGTCCTATTCAATATATTAACATAATCCAACATCCCAGACAATATCTAGTCTCATATTACGATATCAGTATAACAGTGATTATCCGTTCCATAGTTAATGGCAGTTGAAAGTAGGTTGTTTTTGCCATAAAACTAAAAAGCAACAAATCAGAGAAAAAGGCATGTTTCCAAATCCATTAGAATGGCAGTGAATGTGGCTGTTTTTTAGGGTTCTTTTGCGACCGCGTGATCTCCTGCATCATTCATGGCAGTCAATGAGTTAATTTTCTGTTTTGCATCCTTTTTAAGTTGTGTTTTTGAGACTTGTTTAAATAAAGTTACCCCCCCCAGGTCCCCAAGGCCAGCCAGGCCACTAGAGGGAGACACAGCGTTGGCGGCGGAGGGCTGCTGGAGGTGCTCCGCCTCCTGTGGGAGGACTTCCTCCAGTGCTACTCGAGTCGCCCCCTGCTGGCCTGGTCGGCGTGGTGGGCCCTGTCCACCTGCGGCTACTTCCAGGTGCTCAACTACGCCCAGGCCCTGTGGGAGGAGGTCCTGCCCTCGCAGCACGCCGACATCTACAACGGCTACGTGGAGACGCTCGCCACGCTGCTAGGTGAGGCCTACACGTGTCCCTGTTGTCATTTAACCCATTAAGACAGGGAAAGTCATTTTAACATTTCTTTGGGCTATTCAAAATGAGCTGATCTTCAAGCTCATGACCCACCCCCCGATCCGAACCAAACCAAAGCATGCCGGTTCCCGAACAAATGCGCAGTTTGGGCTGTTTTCTGTGTTCTGTTCTGTCTAAAATCGCCGGCGGGGGGGTGGGGGGGGCTGCCCGCTGGCTGCATGAGCAGCAGCCGCCGCTGCCTCAACTCTATGGGGTGGAGTCCAAGACCGTTCAAGGTTGGACCAAATCTTGGGGACACCCCTAATGGCTGTCTTTGGAGCTGGTCTGACTGAGATGTAGTGTGGAAAGAAATGAGACCATATGGTCGTGACGTAAATAACGTCACGAGATCTTCGAAGATTACTAGATAGCTAAAAACACAGATTATACACACAAAAAAAACTGGATCTTGTTTCTTGAGTCCTAAACTTTAAAATAAGATCTGGTTGCAAAATCGGCGAAATGTCCCTTTAATAATGAAAAAAAAAGTGTTTTTTTCAACAAAAAAAGGGGTTTAGTGAAAGTTACAGGTATGGTGTGTGCGATGCGATGTGAAATGTGAGCTTTCCATAATCACAGTAATCCATAATCATATTCCATCATATTCAAGGGCTGGAGAGAAAAGAGACACTTAAGACTACTGCAGAGGGGAGGTGTGTGTGTGTGTGTGTGTGTGTGTGTGTGTGTGTGTGTGTGTGTGTGTGTGTGTGTGTGTGTGTGTGTGTGTGTGTGTGTGTGTGTGTGTGTGTGTGTGTGTGTGTGTGTCCGTCCAGCTGATGCTTGTTGTCGCATAATGAATGAACATACTTTTCACAAGGTTGATATTTTGGTATTATAAATACAATGTTTGATTGGTCTTTCAATATTTTTGAGATACTGGATAGGCTAGATATAGGAGATGCAGGCTTGACATATTTCATTTTGTGTAATTATGTGTTATATTTAAATTGCAGATGTATAAACGCACAGAGCATGGTTTTGCAACACATTTATGACATGCCCAGAAAGGGGGGGGGGGGCTTTACAGCAGATCAAGTGATTTCCAGTAAATGACTCGGCACAACAAAAAGTCAAAGAATGAAGCTGTTACTAGCACAATGTACACAAAGTATAGGCTAGATACTCCGGGTCAAATATTACTATTAAGTAAAAGTACGGGAGTACTTACTTAAAATATTTAGGTATTCAAAAGTAATAGTTTTGCTGTGTTGCTGTATTGATAATGCAGTTACTTAATGACTCTCTGAAACCACCTATTGACTGGCTTTTAGATTGCCTATACAAAAATACAGTCTAATCAACAAAACAGCATGGCCATGTTCTGATACAGCCGTGTGTGCGTGTGTGGGTGTGAACCCCTGCCGGTTCTCTGATTTTTGAGTGGTGCCAACCACTCCTATATCTGACTTTTTCCGTGTGTCCGTATGTATGTATGTATGTCTGTCCAATAAACAAACATTGATGACAACATCAATACGGGGGTCAATACAGGGCTCATCAAAGGCACCACTCTCTTCACACAGGGTGTGATTTTTTTTATTTTTTTCATAGGCTGTGTCATGATAAATTGACCACATATATGAAGTTAAACAACTACATTCTATCCAAAATATATCTTAAAAGTAAATTCCGTGCCTAAAAAAAGAAGTTTGAGTTTTAAATTGACTCGTTCCATTTTAGTCGGCTGCACTCGGTTCCATTCGGTTTCACTCGAACAGTTCACACCGACACGGACGCGCACATGCGTGCGTTTCATTTACGTCCCGGATACCCGGATGTCAAAACATAAATAGTAGGGAAAATACGGATTGCAGAAAGAGGACTGTGTTTCAATGCAGGAAAACAAACCAGCATCATTATATAGTGGCTGATAGAGGGGACAAAATGCAATATATATATATATATATATATATGAATATTTTTAAAATGTAGGCTTAATGTTGCCTAGAATCCCTTTAACTGCCAGAGTTAAAACATTGTCTATAGCTGCCCTTGCCAGCGATTTCGAGCGTTTTTACTAACCTTTTGAAAAATCATAGAATATTATTATTCTCAACGATCAACCTGGTGATCGCCTCGAAAGACATAGGGGGTCTTGGGGAATCGGGGAGAAAAAAAAGCGTGCCGTCGCGATAATCCGTTCCATAGTTATGGCCAGTTGAATGTAGCTTGTTTCGCCAAAAAGCAACAGAAAGCTGAGAAAATGTGATTTTTATCACCTATATTACTAAATGAAACCAGCTTCATTTTGCTGTGATCACGTTCTGCGGAAGAGCGCCCTTTATTGTAAACCACTGAAAACATCACTTGGTGAGAATCTCGTCATCTCTTCCTTGGCAGTCAACGAGTTAAGCTAATCATCTGGGGACCACCCCCAAAAAAATAATAATTTGGGGACCCCCATGCTTAGAATCACTTTGTCTGCAGCAGACCTATGGCTGGAGTAACCAAGGTTTTTGTCTTGGCTCTCTCCATAGGGGCGTTGGCGGCGTTCGCTGTGGGCTACGTGCAGGTGTCCTGGGCCGTGTGGGGGGAGCTGGCCCTGTGTGTGTTCTCTGTGGTCATGGCCGCCTCCGTCTACGTCATGGACCTGGTGAGGAACATCTGGGTGTGCTATGGCTCCTACGTCCTCTTCAGGGCCACGTACATGCTGCTCATCACCATCGCCACGTGAGTCAACACAACCCTCTCTCCACCCACGTGGTCTTCAGTTAGTTGGGTTACATTAACCCAGTAAGACCTGGAACTGTGTCATTTTTAGATTTGAGCTAAAAAGCATTATTTTACACTTTGGGCTATTCAAAAATAGCAGATATACAAGATCGTAGCGCGGCACCGAGTGCCGCGCTACGAGCTTGTAGATCTGCTATTTTTGAAAAATCGTGAAAATGTGTGCAAGTCTTTGAATATATATATTTTTAAAGCGAACATTTTTAACTCAAATCGTTGCTTCTGGGGGTCCCTGGAACAAAATATTTTGATGGGGGTCCGCGGCCAAATACATTTCATTTTGGGAAAAGATTGAACACCACTGATATAGAAACGTTTTTTTCAGAAAACTGTTGAGATTTAGGAGACATGTAGAATCGGCTTCAGGTCTCAATGGGTTAAGACCGGTCTGTGTCATTTTTTGATTCGAGCTAAAAAAAGCATTATTTTACACTTTGGCTATTCAAAAATAGAAGATCTACTTCCAAGGAAAAGTACACACAGTCATTCAGGACGTTTTATCTTTCCCTCGACGTGATTCTGAATGTCAAATATTCTACGCGTCACTGTACGACGCGAGAGAAACACAGATTCAAAGTTATTGGCCATGTTGTCATCTCCAAAAGATTTAGCCATCAGAATTGCGCATCGCTTCGCCGTCTCACCGTCTGACAATGGTTTCTTACTTTTAGCAAGATCAAGTGAAACGGCATAAGATGCCTTGAGACAGGACTCCTGTATAGTAGCTTTGGTAAAAAAAGCTCTGTTGGTCTTTTATTTTTGATTTCAGGTCAGCGACAATAGCAGATCTGGCAGCTCCAGTGTACTTCTCATATTTGTATTTATGGCCGACATTGGTGTTATAATGGCGACTTAAATTGAAATCTTTCATGGACGATTGCGTCTCTTTGACCAGCAGGCACACACATCTATCCAGAGGCAGGGATTATAACTATTGCATCATCTCACATCAGTACTCGGTGAATGATCAAACAGCAGTGTTTTGCGTTGTAAGTAGGACACCGTTACAGCTCACACTTACTGTAGCAGATGTTTTGGAAATATGTTCTTCCGATTAAATAAATTAGCTATTGGTCAGTGTATAGCACAAATAAAATACATTTAACCCATTTAGACCTGTTACACGGTGTTACACCTGTACGTCGTTAAACCTTTCAAGCGGGGGACGCCTTTTTTGTAAATGAATGTCCCATTTGATTATACTGCAGCGTGACACAAAAGCATCAAAAGTAGCAGATCGCAATGCGTTTTTAGGTTGTAGATCTGCTACTTTTGCTGTTTTAATCCTGAAAAGTAAAGTTTTTGGACATAAATGGGTTTCCACCTGACAAAGACGATCTATGGTCACATAATACATGTTCTTTTTAAAAGAATCTGCCTCAGGTCTAAATGGGTTAATGAATAAATCCAGACAGGTTGATCACTACTGATCCCAATCTGACATTACGTCCTCTTTTTGTTTTTGTTTTTTCCCTGCAGATACCAGATAGCGGCTAGCTTGAGCATGCAGCGCTACGCCCTGGTGTTTGGAGTGAACACCTTTGTGGCTCTGCTGCTGCAGACGCTGCTCACGTTGGTGGTGGTGGACTCTGCTGGCTTAGGCCTGGACGTCTTTACACAGGTGAGACTGCTGGCTTATAATAATAATAATAATAATAATAATAATAATAATACATCACACTTATATCGCACTTTTCATAGTATGCAAAGTCGATATACAAAACAAACAACTCACTACATATATCGGATTCATGTTAAATGTGTGTTTTCAGACATTTAGCAACGTAAACCCTCAATACTTTGTAAACCTGACCTTTGGCTCAGTACTTGATCTGCTCTTTTTTTCCCTGTACACCAAACCTCTTTGCCGAAAATAGCAGTTCGGTCAACCTCACAACGCGGGGTTCTGAAATAATTCCAATGACTTTAAATGATCACCAGCACTCACTTAGACCTGAGGCCGATTCTAAAAACGCCTTCTAAATCCTGACATAGGTTTTCTGAAAAACATGTTTTTATCAAAAGTAAAAAATAAATAAATGATGATGCTATATACTGTGCTATACATATACTGTATATATATATATATATGTTACAGTCTGATTGAAAAGGGAGTGCTTGTTTTCTTCGAGTTCACCTCTGTCAAAATCAACACTGATTAAATAGCCGATCTCCCGTGCTCCCCCGCGGCGGGGCCACCCCGTCAAAAAAGAGAAATGACATCCCGGAGGTACCGAGGGGGGAGACAGCGCTGAGTCGACTGAAGGTGAAGATGCTGAGCGTTTTTCAACGCTCAGCATGACGACTCGCTCGCTTTAGCTCGCTCGGCGGTGCCTCTCGTGGCTCAAGTCACCTTGAGACGCCACGCCTCCGTCGGTGCAAACCGAGTGCACCTTTTTTCAATCGGACTGGTTTTCCAATCGTACTGTGTGACATATATACTGTATAGCAACAGTAGTGTTCCCTGCTTGAAAGGTGTAACAACGTATAGTTGTTCCACGTCTAAATGGGTTAAAGTCTTTCTTAGGCTCTTTTAGTCAATGTAGCAGCAGTGAACGTTTTGGCCGGAGCCTTCCTCATACAGATGAATCATTACGCACGTTCATTGCTGCTGCTGCTGCTGGGTCAATGCGTTTAAAGAACCATAAAGTAGATGTGGTGCATGTGTTCTGAGGGGTGTGTGTTTCCTAGTGTGAAGAACCGGGGGAAGATGTTGTCATGCAGTTCTTTCATGCACATCGCAGGGCAAAGCAAAATGAGAAATCCAAAATAAAGAATCTCCTCTCTTCTTTGTCTGCAGTTCCTCATGTACGGCTGCCTGCTGCTACTTTGTTTATGTGTTACAGTTCCTCATCTACGGCTGCTACTTTGTTTATGTGTTACAGTTCCTCATCTACGGCTGCTACTTTGCCGCCATCGCCGTGGTCTTCCTCCTGGCGGGACTCTACAGGCTGGCCCCCAGGAGGCGCTCTACGCCGCACGTCCCAGACGATGGCCTCCAGGACTCCCTGGCCCGAGACTCTCCTCCGCTCAATGATGCCAGCTCTAAAACATAACCTCTACGATAAGTGGCAGCCCCCAAGACGTTATCTTCCTTATCACAGTAGCACTAAAGCCCACATGCACTAGGAAAGGTGGCAATCGGTTACTCAAAGTGAGCGGTCGTGTGTGGAGAATCCAAAACGTTGGCTTCTTCTTGAACGCCAGCACAAACGAGTCTCTACGTGGTTTCACACGGTAGAGAGCGAACGCTTATTGACGCACAGACAATCTATGACTGTAGGTTAATACGCTTGGCTTAGCTCCATACTCTGTAAAATACAGAAGGCTAATTTAACTCTTAAGAGTGTAAACATAGTACATGCAAATGGTCCCTTCAATTTGTATTTTATTTGTACACTTTCAGATTTGGGTTAACACTCTGGGTTTTTGTGTTTAGGACATCACAGTGACCACATTGGTCCTAAATCTCTGATTGGACATCTGAATGATGATGTCATTACTCTGATTCAGAGGTAGACAGTAATGTACTTTTTTTGGAACATATTCTAAAATCAGCAGTTCTCCTTTCACTTAAGTAGATTTTTGTTCTCAGATACTTTTGGAAAAGCAACAACTAAAGAGTAGCCTACAGTTGTAGTAATAACAATAATAATAATAATACATACAATAATTTATTGTAACTCACTTTATATTTACACAAATCTCAAAGTGTGACTTACTATAAAAAGTCAAGAAAATGTGTTGGATAGTTGTGCTGTTATCCAGTCAGGAGGAGAATCCATTGAAGTTTGCTTTTTAACCTCTTCTCTTTCAGCACGTTTTCTTCTAAAGAAAAACATATTCTGAACTGAAGAGGGGATTGGTTGGTACTGTAGGATGTATTCATAATGAAATGGTTAAATCAGGATGTAACTAGAAATGTCCGATAATACAACATAAAAATGTGATATTTTAATAAATCGGTTTGTATTTATTAGTTTAACTGCTATATGCATTTATGAATGCATCCAGTGTGGCGTCACAATAAAATTAGGCATATATTAATTCCACTACAGGAGATATGTGATGTTGTTACCTGCATATATCAGTATCGGTCAATATCGGAATTTGAAATGAAGAGTTGGACAATTCGGACATCGGCAAAAAAGACAATATCGGACATCCTTAGATTTAGCCATATGTAACTAAGTTACTGTTACATCCCTGGTTGTGGGATGCCTTCAGGATGTAACCATAATTATGCAACTATACGTTACTGTTATATCACCACTGAACTGTAGAAGGATTGCTTTGTGGGATGTATTTAGGATGTAACCATAATGCAACTACGTTACTCAGAGTAACCGGCAGAAGAGCTACTTTTGTACTTTTACCTGAGCAGCATTGAACACAAGTAATGTTACTTGAGTAATATTAAAATTGAGTAATATTTAAGCGACAGTACTTCTACTTGAGTAAGGTATACTACTGCTCTCCACCCTCACTTGCATTTCTTGTATTGTGTGTGTGTGTGTGTGTGTGTGTGTGTGTGTGTGTGTGTGTGTGTGTGTGTGTGTGTGTGTGTGTGTGTGTGTGTGTGTGTGTGTGGGCTAGGTTTATCACTGACATGTTGGGTCACATGCAAAAAGTCAGCTATTATGTGCCCACTCTCTTTGTGGATACTTGAAATTGGTGCCTTAGCGTTTCCATAGTGCCTAGGCCAAGGGTTCCCAAACTTTTCAGGCCCCCCCAAAAAAAAATCCTATTTGAACAGGGGACCCCCCACCCTGACAAGCACTTGGAATTGTAGGAGTTGAGGCATTACATTTAGTTTGACTCGGTTCCACAGTTAAACATTGTGAAAATAGCCGATCTACATGCTCACAACGCCTCGCACCGCCGAGTACAATCCCACTTGTTACAGCCAAACTTAATTTGCGAGCATGTACTTGGAAGGAAGTAGGTTTACAGGTTACAGGTTAACCTGAAAGAATTTCTGTCCTTAAAATACAAGTGAACATAGTTTAACTGCCTGAGCATCTTGATGGTAGAATCCCTCATCTCCTGCACTCCTTGTATTTTCATAGGCCTTTTGGGCCACCCATGTCAGATAAGTGTTGACAATCTACACATACAAATGTGTGAAAAACGCATGGCATGTTGCTATTATCAGTGGTGCTCCAACTTTTTCATGTCAAGGACCCCCAAAATGATATGTATTCGGCTGCGGACCCCCATCTAAAAATATTTTGTTCCAGGGACCTCCATAAGCAAAGATTTGAGTTACAAATGTTTGCTTTAAATATATATATATACATATATATATTCAAAGATTTGCACACATTTTCATGATTTTTCAAAAATAGCAGATCTACAAGCTCATGGCGCGGCACTCGGTGCCGCGCTATGAGCTTGTATATCTGCTATTTTTTAATAGCCCAAAGAAATCTAAAATGACACAGATTTTGTTCCAGGTCTTAATGGGGTAAAAACTGTCAAATTTGAGAAGGCTTCCCCGGTCTTCTCCAGGTTAGATCAGCTCACTCAAGGCCAGGTCTCTGCTTTCTTGTGGGTTTTTTTTTTTTTTTTTAAACATCCCCTCCGGTTATCCCCCTGCTCCCAAATCTGGCTATGTTGTCCCAGTGCCAGAGATTTTTTCAAAGTAAAAAAAGTGCTTAGGAAGCGAGATACAGCCTTTATCCTACTATAATTCTAGTAACCTCTGTAGTGGTGAAGTGGTGTCACAACCCCGTTCTCCTCAGTGGCTGGACCAATTGCTCTGATTTTGCACACAGCCATTGACCATTACCATCTGAACGCAACTGTGAAGCCCGTTTTTCAATTTCCTCAAATCTCAGCTTCTTATTAGCTTTTATGTGTCAAACAATGTCGCCTCCCGGGTTGCCTGATCCTGTGCGCATATCCCCCCACGGATGCGTCGACCGGGTATGGTCTAGTGACTCTAGTCAGTTATAAGTTAAACAAGTAGTGGATGGAGCTTCAAATCTTCAGATAATGATATCTTGGGTTCTGAACATTTAAAAAAAAAATATATATATTTTTGTTTTTTACTATTTTTTCAAAAACACGTGAAACATGTGATTGGCACGTTGCACCATAGCGGTAAAACATGTGAATAGCACTCAATGAGTTAATGGGTTAAACAAGAACTTGTGACAAATAATTACTACATTGTTGGATCCATGGTTTATTTTATTCCATTTCCTGAAAACAGTAACAGTTTTGGACAAGCTTCCCACCCGACAGCGATGATTTGATGTTTTTCTTTTTTGGTGGGTGAGCACGTTGGTTCTTAATTTTTAGTGTAGACATGAGGCCTCGTACAAAAAAAAGGAGGGAAAAAAAGAAGAAAATTCTAAAATACGTTTCAAATTCAGATCATCTTTGTAATGTAGCTGACATTGTAAAAACAGAAACAAAACGACTCAAAAAGCATACTTACTGCAGCAATAACCAGCAGGCCATCTGTACACATAACTGAGCACTATATATATACAGCTATAACACGCATGATGGGGGTATAACTCGTTTCAGCATCTCATCCCCACCATTACGCCACATAGTACACGGAGGGCATTGCGAGGCAGTGGAGATGAACAATAGTCAGTGGTGGGGAAAAAGTACTCACATTGATTACTTAAGTAAAAGTATTATTAATACTGCAATGTAGAAATACTCCGTTGCAAGTAAAAGTCAGGGATTAAAAATGTACTTGAGTAAAAGTATTGGTATCGAAATGTACTTAAAGTATCAAAAGTAAAAGTTCTCATTATGCAGAATGTCCAATTTCAAGTTTAATAATGTATAAATATATTTTGAAAATGGCAGATCTACAGGCTCACAGTGCGTCGCATCGCGACGCATTGTGATCTTGTAGATCGGCTATTTTCAAATGACCGAAATGTGTATAGGGCTGAATTGGTTCATGTAAGTTTTGTAATAATAATCAAAATCTACAATATAATTGTAGTGGAGTAAAAGTACAATATTTGCCTCTTGAGATGTAGTGGAGTAGAAGTAAAAGTATAGACAATTGGAATTACTCCAGTACAAATGCCTCAAAATTGTACTTAAGTAAATGTACTTACTTACTTTCCACCACTGACAATAGTGCCTCAGCTTTAATAAACACAGCACACAAAACAATATGCGTGAATAACAGAATGGGTTATAAGGCATAGGAACATAACCAAACACATACAAATTACAAAAAAAACACTGAGTTAACTTGTTCAACTGCATTGCCTCCAAAGTGTTTCGCTCTGTTTTTCTATAATCAAGTACATGTAACATATTTGATATTTTACTAAATACTAAATATGACTTGCCGCAATATTTTAACCCAATAAAACCGTGATTCTTTTTTTTTTACATTTTTGAAAAATCTTGAAAGCATGAGAACTACTGATTTAGTAGGCATTTGTAGAATCGGCCTCAGGTCTTAATGGGTTAATATACCATAGGTCAACTTGCATTATCCCTTGCATATGTTTACGAGCACACTTATAATAAACATTTGACATAACACAAAGAAAAGTCCTTCTTTTGGGTTCCGAGTCCAGTCATGATATTATGAGTTATGATATGACACATACAGCCGTGCGGCAGGAGGCTACAGATATGATTTGGAGGATTAAACATGTTTGAAAGTGTCTAAAAACTAAGCTGCAAGGTGCCAATGGTTAACACGCGTCAGACCCGAGTCACATACTATTATGCAAATACATTTGAGCAGGGGTCTTCAACGTTTTCAGCCCAAGGACCCCCTAGCTGAGAGAGAGATGAAGCAGGGACCCCCTCTATATTGTATAAAATTGTGTTTCAGATTAAACTTTTCTTTTTTCCCTCTACTCCTATACCTCTTTGATACAAGCTCACAACGCCTCGCAGCGCGAGGCGTTGTGAGCTTGTAGATCTGCTATTTTCGGCTAATGTTCCCCTCAGAATAAGGATGCTAGGGTTCAAGTGGTTGATGTAAAAAAAGAAATCCTCTCACACAAAGATTTGGCGGACCCCCTATAGTAGCTCTGAGGACCCCCTAGGGGTCCCGGACCCCCTGTTGAAGACCCCTGCATTTGAGGGTTTGTTTTTGCCTGTTTAGGTGCATAACGGGTGTGTTTGTGGCGCACAGAACACCTCAAATTAACCGCATGAAGCCTAGAGTCCATATTCCGTCATCAACATTCTGCGGAAATAGCAAATCTACAAGCATTGTGACGTGTTGTGAGCTTGTACAGCAGCTATTTTGGGGCACATATTTGATGTACTGTAGAGGGGAAAAGGGAAGGGGGGGGGGGAGTGTTTCTCAAAGTGGGGTTCGAGGGACCAACAGGGTTCCTTGAGGGTGTTTTCAAATGGACCCTTACAGATCTGTAACTCAGAGTTATTGGGGGACATTGAAACCACTGCCCTATATATAAGGGACCCCAGTCAACGAAGTATATAGAGTTCCCATGTTGTGAAATCCCACGCATTTGGGTTTCAAACAAGTTAAAAGAAACCCTTAGAATGTGTGTAGCACACTAGCACAGGTCTGAATGGTGGAAGGGGGGAAAAAAGCGATGGATGTCGTAGTAGATGTAGTTTAAAAAATACCACAAAGCTATGTGCAAAACTATTGGCAGTTTAAATTGCCACTGAAGTAATTGCAGGGCATGGCCTGACGACAAAGTCATATGAAAGCAGCTAAACGCTAACACAAAAAAAAAAGAATGAGCTAAACACACACACACACACACACACACACACACACACACACACACACACACACACACACACACACACACACACACACACACGCACACACACACGTAAAAACCTTCAACAGTCAAAGTATGAGTTTTCAAGTTAGACATCATTATCAATCATTATTTAACCACGTTATCCCTGGCGTCCCTATTTTGGGAAATTTGTTTGGAAACCCTTGGAAATCTTTGTATGTTTATTTTTTACATCTGGTGAAAAAAGGGCTTATAGGCTAAGTGGTTGAACAAAGCAGAAGGCAGCGGGTCATTCATGAATCAGAGTGTCTCTTAAAGGGATAATTCACCCCTAAAAATACTTTTTTTTCCTATCGATTAGTCACACCATGGAGACTTGAATTCATGGATATTGTTTTGTTTTTGTCACAAAGAGTCTCCTTTGTGTCTCCTACCGGAAGCGCTGCCTACCGGTCCGCTGGTCATCAAATTATTGGCTTGAATGCGACAAAAACAAAAATATCCATGGATTCAAGTCTCCATGGGGTGACTAATCGATAGGAAAAAAAGAGTATTTTTGGGGGTGAACTATCCCTTTTTAAGCAGAGGTGTCATTGACAGTCCGTTAGACTTCAGAGCCCACACGGTGCTGACAGGACGTGTCAGGACTGAGGGCGGAGCTTCTCTCCCGGTGCTCCCAGGACGGAACGTCTAAGACGAACTCAGAAGATTGCTCATAACTGCATGGGAGGAAAAGCAGACAGTGATTATTTCCTGCACTATCTACCGAGTACACCTCTAGACCTACTACACATATAAACAGAGCTACTATACCTTTTGAACAAATTTTAAATCTAAGGCTGCTAATTGTCCCAAAAGTGACCGCAAAAGATTGCTGCTATTTGTTTCAAAAACCTTTATACCCTGTAATATATATATATAACATGTATTGTATATAACGACGCAATGTGACATAGCTCTGTTTAACTCAATGCTGTAACCCATACAACTGTACACAGTGGCGTGCACAGACATTTGGAGGGGCAGGTGCTCAAGTAAATGATACTTTTTTTTGTTTACTTGGTCTGCTCTTTTTTCCCCTCTACACCTATACCTCTTTGCCAAAAATAGCCGATCTACAAGCTCACAACGCCTCGCAGCGCGAGGCGTTGTGGGCTTGTAGATCTGCTATTTTTGGCTAAAGTTCTCCTCAGAAAAGGGATGCTAGGTTTCGAGTGGTTATGGTAAAAAGAAAAATCATATCACATAGAGATTTGGCGGACCCCCTGTAGTAACTCTGAGGACCCCCTAGGGGTCCCAGACCCCCTGTTGAAGACCCCTGCTGTAAACTGAAACTTTTTTTCAAAAGGGCACTTCTGGTCAAGAGGGCAAAGGGCAGGTGCTCTAGCGCCACCTAGAGTCTATCTGTGCACGTCCCTGACTGTACATACTTTCCCCATTTAAAAAAATATATATATTATATTTTGACACTTGCAAATGGATGTTTTCTCATGACAATAAAGCTCCATTGAATTGAATTGAATTGAAGTTTAATTGAATAGTTAAGAAGTCAAATGTTTTGATGGGATAAGCTTATTGCAGATAAGACTACGTAAAACTGTGGTATTGTCCAACGCTTCTTTTAGCGCATGTTTTAGGCATCAGCTTAGATGTTAAAGATGAGGAAATTGAAAGAAAGTCAAGCCATCTGCAACTATACATGTGGACCTACAGTAGCCTACCTCATTATAAGCTATGTGTGAATTAGGCTACATAAGATGCTACAAGGTACTGTATGAATGAGTCATAACCAATGGGCCTGAATAGCATAGTAATATTGCTATATATCTCACATATATATATATATGTCCGTAGCCTTCCTCAGAGCAGATTAAAAGAGCCTCTTTTAATCTGCTCTGAGGAAGGCTACGGCCGAAACGCGTTAGCGTTCACATCTCAATAAAATGAGAAACCACATCTGAGCCACTGTCTTGCAACTTTATTTTGGAGTGCCGCTTTTTTCCACTTAGGTGGTTTTCTTTTGAGTTATTTACATAGCTGAGCACCCACTGCCTAAACTAAGAAGGCATCCAGAGGAAGCGCACCGGTTTTCCTTTCTTATATCTCTCATAACCTTACGCTAACAAGGCAGATGTTGCATACGTACCTTGAGGTTCCGATTGTACGCCCTGGTGTCCCTTACCACTTTCAGGGTCTACACCTGCCATGGAGAACAGTCACATTAGTCATACATACATACATACACACATACATACATACATACATACATACATACATACATACAACAGAGGAAGAGTGAGAGAGAGAGAGAGGGAGATTCTTCACCTCCTTGCAGTTTGAAGCACAGCTTCTTCTTCTGGTAGGCGAAGTAGCTGGAGGCCGCGCCCAGGATGGCCACGCCGATGGCACTGGCAATGCCCGCTATCTGCCCGGAGCCAGCTTCTGCGGCACATCCAAATGAAAGCAATTATTACATAATACACAAGTAAACATACAGATGAGGTGGCTTGTGTCTTTTAATATTCTGTTATTGTTTTTTATGGATAGTTTAACCCATTAAGACCGAACGTAACAGGATAGGTGGGCACTAGGGACACCTGGGCACCTCAATGTAAAATTGGCTATTTTGTCCAAAATGTTAAATATATAAAAAAATTAAAAAGAAATATATGTATGTATGTATAATGGTCTTAAAGTATACATGATTAGAAAATGATTAAAAAATGTAATATAAAATCTAATATTTCTACAATTGCGACAAATTGCTACAAAACCTGTATATCCAGTCATTTTGGGCCATAAACAAGAAGTTGAAGGATAAAATTAAGTCTGATAATTATGTACCGTGCATGTTCACATCATTTATATATTACCTTTAATTTCCATTGACCTTTTATTTATTTTATTTTTCTTTGAACAAAATAACCAATTTTACATGGAGGTGCCCAGATGTCCCTAGTGCCCACCTATCCTGTACCAGTCTGTGGTGGCCCCAGTTGTGTAGTATTGTCCCGCATGTCAATACAGTAGTCCCACAGACACTAGCAGAGTTATTCCACAAGGTGGCACTCTAACTCTGGCACTAGCTCTTTTTTTAATGATCCCAGCAGGCACCAACATGCCAGGCCCATTAAGTATGTGGAAAGCCCCATAACTAGAAAGCCATGCTGTATTCATAGTTACAGCAACATAGCCTGGACTGTAGCAACTTCAACAGACAACCACAATGAAATGATATAGAAAGAATATATATATATATATATATATATATATATATATATAGCAAGCATTATATTACTTTTGAATGTTAATGTATATTCTCTCTCTCTCACACGCGCGCGCTCACACACACACACACACACACACACACACACACACACACACACCAGTGCACACACACACAACAGTGGTGGAAAAAGTTCCCTTTTTTTACTTAAGTAAAAGTATCAATACTGCAATGTAGAAATACTTGCAAGTAAAAGTCTGGTAATCAAAATGTACTTTAATAAAAGTACAAAAGTATTGGAATCAAAATATACTTAAAGCACTAAAAGTACAAGTATTCATTATGCCGAATGTCTCGTTTCACAAGGTATCGTATGTATACAATGTAACGTTGTGAGCTTGTAGATCAGCTATTTTCAATCAGCCAATGTTTAAATATGGCTGTTTGGTATGTATGGTAATAATAATCAAAATCTACAAAGTAACTAGTAACTAAAGTTTTCAAATAATCCTAGTAGAGTCAAAAGTAAAAGTACTGAAAATTGGAAACACTCAAGTAAAGTAAAAGTACCTCAAAATTGTACTTGAGCAAATGTAATTAGTTACTTTCCACCACTGGCGCACGCGCGCGCACACACACACACACACACACACACACACAATATATATGTGCTCTGTATCATGAACGCAACACACGCATAGTAAACAAATAGCAGTGATGAATGTAGTTATGTCAGCGTGGCATGAATAGAACAGAACAAAGCAATGGGCACAGACAGAAGAAAGCATTAACAAAAAAAACAACCACAAAATGGGAACCAAACAGCGGAAGTGGAACACACACACACACACACACACACACACACACCCTGGCCCATAAAGCCAGGGTGGAACAAAGAACCGCAGCACAGGAGGATTATGTTGATACAACACAATGAATGCATGTCTCACTGTACGACTGGCTCACTGGGCTGGGCCTTCAAACGCTTACTGAGTCAGGGATGAGTGTGAAGGCCTGACTCTGTGTGTGTGTGTGTGTGTGTGTGTGTGTGTGTGTGTGTGTGTGTGTGTGTGTGTGTGTGTGTGTGTGTGTGTGTGTGTTCACAAACACACAGGGCGTTAGCTGAGAGGAGAGGAGAGAAGCCATTATATAATAGAGGAGAAGAACAGAGAAGAGAAGGAGAGAAGAGAAGAGAAGGAGAGAGAATAGGAGAAGAGAAGAGAACCGTTCCTGGACTCCATCCCAACAGTGACTTACCGCTGGAGAATGTGGCAGCGCTGTGTGTGTGTGTGTGTGTGTGTGTGTGTGTGTGTGTGTGTGTGTGTGTGTGTGTGTGTGTGTGTGTGTGTGTGTGTGTGTGTGTGTGTGTGTGTGTGTGTGTGTGTGTGTGTGTGTGTGTGTGTGTGTGTGTGTGTGTGTGTGTGTGTGAGCCAGTAAAGCGTGCCATCCAGCTCGTGACCCATGAGGGAATCAAAACACAAGGTGCACTATAGGAACATTCTACCAGGCTTTATTGAGACCAGAGCAACACACTGAAAACAAACAGGGACATAAAAATAAACCCTTTTCCACCCGTACTGCAGGTCTGAAGCAAACACTCACACACAGACAGACATAATGGAACCCCAAAATTATATGTATTTGGGTGCAGACCTCCCCCCATCCCATCTCAAAGTATTTTATTCAAGGGACCCCCCCAGAAGCAAAGATTTGAGTTAAAAATGTTAGCTTTAAAAAAATGTATATATTCAAAGATCTGCACAAATTGTCACGATTTTTTCAAAAATAGCAGATCTACAAGCTCATAGCGCGGCACGAAGTGACGCGCTATGAGCTTGTATATCTGCTATTTTTGAATAGCCAAAGTATAACATAATGGTTAAAGTGGTTAAAATCTAAAATGATTACATATTCTCAGATTTGAGGAAAAGACCCTAGAAAAGCAACTGCGTCCGTAAAACCTATGTTTTTGGTGTCATTTTTAGTATTATTGTAACGTTTTGGTGGTGCTATGTTTTTTGGTATCGTCTGTTATACACTGTACTGGGCTTTTGTCTTGACGCAAAGGGTGAAATAAAATAAAACTATTATATAAAAATGTTAAACATTTAAAATGACACAGATGCTTTCCCGGTCTTAATGGGTTAAGACTCTGACACTGCAACGTCAGCGGCATGCTGAAAGAAAGCTATAGAGAAAGTAGGACCTCAGTGCCACATTCAAACGCACAAGATAGTTTAAAGGGAAATGTCACCTTTTTCTTTTTTTAAAGTGGGTCATTTTATTGTCTACTCAGGCTTTTGGGAGCACGCCGGACAGTTTTTAAGTTGCTTGATTCAGTATTTAGATATTTGATATTCATTTGATCAGACACGCCCCCTTCCTATACAAACCCATTATAACTTCAAACACCCGTCCTTGGTTCTGGTGACTGATATTGTCCTTATAATACGTGAGGAGACCGTGTTTTTTCAACTACTTTTCTTTTGTTTTGAAAAAAAAAATACAATACAATAAAGAAATGAACCCATTAATACCTGGAACTGTTTCATTTTTAGATTTGAGCTAAAAAGCATTATTTTACACTTTAGGCGATTCAAAAATAGCAGATGTACAAGCTCATAGGTGCCTAACCTAACCCTCAATGGGTTAAATAAAATAAATGAAAAAAGTCTAAATACTGAATCAAGCCACTTAAAAACTGTCTGTGGGAGCTCACAAAAGCCTGAGTAGATGATAAAATGACCCACTTTAAAAAAAAAAAAGGTGAGATATCCCTTTAACCACCCGAATCCCAGCATGGCTATTCTGGGGGGGGGGGGGCAATAATGTGTTGACCGGCGGAGACTCCTACTGAGTCTCCTACTGACCGACGACCCGGTCATCAAATGATTGTTCACACATTGTGAAAAGTATTGAAAGATTCTTGGAATGTTCTTGAACATTCTTGCCACAGGGAGGCTATACGGGGTTAATGTGGTTAAAGGAACGAGAAACTAGGAACTAGAAAGAAGAGCTTCCCCCAGAACCTTACATTTGCCCGGTGGGGTGGGGGGGGGGGGGGGGGGGCAGCAGACGCAGGGCGGGTGGGGCTATCATATGACCCGACTCACATCAAGTATATGAGGTCATTTTGTTGTCAATTTCAAACCACACTACGTCTCGTAGAGAGACTTCAGATGAAACAGAATTCTATACAAGACATTGGATCTTTTTTTAATGGGGTTGCTGCTGCTTTTGGTGGTTGAAGAGGCAATGTGAAGAATGTTTAACAGACTGCTGCGGGCTATAGGCTGACCCATATAGGAGGTGTTTGTGTGTGTGTGTGTGTGTGTGTGTGTGTGTGTGTGTGTGTGTGTGTCAATGCAGTATACACACAGGACCGGTGACAGATGGGAGGCGTGTTGTGACAAGAGGCAAGAACTCACTTAGTATCGCAAATTCATCTGCCCTCCTCTGTCTGTTTGTTCAGAACGGTCGATCTTAAAGGGATAGTCTAAATAACTTTTTTTCCTATCGATTAGTCACCCCACGGAGTTGGACTTCATGGATATTTCTTTTGTTTTTGTCTCATTACTAAGCCAATAATTATCATGACCGGCAGCGGTTCCCGGTAGGAGACACATAAGAGTCTCCTTTGGGTCGCCTAGCGGTCCACTGGTCTTCAAATTATTGGCTTAGGAATGAGACAAAAACAACAAAAATATCCATGAATGAAAGTCTCCATGTTTTTTTTTTTGTGTGAACTATCCCTTTAACCATCTTAGATAACCATTAAAACCAACATAGGTTTTCAGAAAAGAGTTAGAGCAGCGGTTTAGAACAGTGGTTCTCAAGAATTAGCAGATGTACAAGCTCGACCTTGTACATCTGCTATTTTTTGAAGGGTTTGAAATATTTGTTTTTTTAACACAAAATCTTCTCTTCTGGGGGTCCTTGTCTGTCTGTCTGTCTGTGTCCAGAGCTAATCTCACAAAAAACGCTGGTTTTAACCACTTATGCCCTACAGTATATACTTTGTCATATGACAAATAGCAAAAAAAAAAACTACTTTTGCATTTAAAAAAAAAGTCTAATATATATATATTATTATTTTTTTGCCCAAAATATGGATGCCAGGTTTAACCCATTAAGACCTGAGGCGATTCTTACTTTTTTCCCCTAAATCCTATCAGTTTTTAGCGGTGCCAGCCGCTCTATATTTGACTATGTCCGTCCGTATGTCCGTCTGTCCGTTTGTCCGTTTGAGCACGGGCTTTAAACAGCTATAACTCCAGTTCGCAGCATGCCAGGAAGTCCAAATTTGGTATGTGGACTTAGACCACCAATAGGGACGAGCATTGACTGCTGAAGCCCCGCCCCGCCCTATTATAGCGCCACCAGGAGGCCACTGGCTTTAAACAGCTATAACTCCAGTTTGCAGCATGCCACCAAGTCCAAATTTGGTATGTGGACTTACACCACCAATAGGGACGAGCATTAATTGCTGAAGCCCCGCCCCGCCCTATTATAGCGCCACCAGGAGGCCACTCATCAAAGGCACCGCTTCCTTCACACAGGGTGCGATTTTTTTTTTTTAAACCCAAAAAAATGTTTTCAAGATTTTTTCAAAAATAGCAGATCTACAAGCACATAGCACGGCACTCG
Source organism: Gymnoscopelus microlampas (assembly GCF_963454915.1). Classification (NCBI taxonomy): domain Eukaryota; kingdom Metazoa; phylum Chordata; class Actinopteri; order Myctophiformes; family Myctophidae; genus Gymnoscopelus; species Gymnoscopelus microlampas. The sequence continues at coordinate 8,272,792 of NC_139961.1, read as the reverse complement.
GTGGCACTCGGTGCCGCGCTATGAGCTTGTATATCTGCTATTTTTTGAATAGCCAAGGAAATCTAAAGTGACACAGATGCGTTCCAGGTCTTAATGGGGTTAAAGTGTTTTAGCAAAACGGGGGAAAGTGCATCGCTATGAGCTCTTCAGTGAAACTATTGATGCACCCTGACTACAATTACTGTACAATGACCCACAACCACAAACATCAATGACATTTTGTTGAAAGAAGACAAACATGACAATATGACCCCATAATAGTCCTATACAGCAGAAACCATCACACACACATATTATTACAACATATACAGACATTGAAAATGTATTTCTAGGATCAAATACATTTATGGCCAAGTTGTATATAGCTATATATACACACACACACACATGCTGTGTATATATACTGTATACACACAAACTGCAGTATATGCATAATAGAGAGACATCTGTGCTTTTTTTTCATAATCTCACACCCAGCTTGTTTTCAAAAGTGTGACTCACTACCAAATCCATCCATTCATCCATACTCCACCCATCACAGCCATGGGTGGAGTATGGAATGTCAAACTTGAGTACTACAGTAAACACACACACACACACACACACACACACACACACACACACACACACACACACACACACACACACACACACACACACACTTTTTCTGTAGCTCTGTACCGAGAGGCATTCCCAACACACCTCAGACCCGAGCTTTTTTTTTGTGTAAACAACAATCACATGCCACCCTCAGGCCCCGGGGGGGGAATCAATTGAAAAATGTGTAAACTTGACAGACGGCTTCCTGAGCCAACCAGTAACTGAATTCATTCACTCGAGTGCTGTACTTAAGTACCAATCTTTGTATGTACTTTTACTTTACTTTAGTACGTGAATTTTTCAATAGGCTACTTTATGTACTTCTACTCCACTACGTCTCACAGGAACATATTTGTACCTTTTACTCCACAGTTATTTGACAGGTTTTGAGTAACTAGTTGCTTTGTGGATTTAGAGTTTGCAAAACATACGTTAACCACTTGTGCCCTATTTTATACCAGCACTTCGAAAATAGCCGATCTACAAGCTCACAACACGTGTGGCGCGTGGTGAGCTTGTAGATCTGCTATGAAAAAAATGAACTATGAAACGGAACATTCTTCATATTGCTTTGATGCTTTTTCTCAAGTAAAATTCTGAATAGAGACTTTTTACTTGTAACAAAGGTATTTCTACATATCATCTCTGTCGGGTGGAAACCTCATATGGCCAAAACTGTTACTTTCCAGGATTCAAATTCAAAAGCATTAAAAAGTATCAGATCTACAAGCTCAAAACCATAGACAGTCAAAAGTATGGACAACGTTACGCTCATAGACTCTACAGACTGTAAATGAAGCCTATTTTTCAGCAATTTCAAATCCGCCATTTTTCTATATCCGGGCCGAAAGATTTACACGGAAATGAATGCTATCGGTTGGGACCAGAGTGGGGGACAGGGAATTAATGCTATTGGTTGTGTAGCTTGTCAATCAAATCATCATAAGGTGGCCACGCCCCTTCTACAGCATACCCTACTTTATCATCAATTTTAAAATAAATGGGACCATCATTTACTAAACGCATATCATGATGATTGAAAGAAGACTTTAAACTAGCGACTGATAGCATATAGTATTTATGACAATGTTTATTAAGTTAATAAAATCAAGTGTAAAGTCCGGCAAAAACCCATCCGCTTGAATAGAGCGGTATTGCTTCTGACACCAGCAGGGGTGGAACAGCGAGACTACAGGCCATTCATATGAACTGTCACTTCCTATACAACGTCAATTTACAACTCGGAAGCTGGCCCCTTGCTCAAACCGTGACGCTTTTTGCGCTGCGTTCCGAGCTTGCGGAATCTGCTACTTTTGATGCTTTTTTTTGTGTGACGTTGTGCTATGATCAAAATATGGAGATAAGAGGTTTCCGCCCGACAACAACAACGAGTGCTTTCTTCCACCCCTCTGCTCATTGGATGGTCTCCAGCAGCTCCATGGCCCTCGCTAACAGCGGTTTCATGACTTCCTTAAGGTTGGCTAGCCATATATGGACCTCGTCTGGCATGTTAGCATTTAGCATCTTCAGCACCCGGCCCCACAGATGGTGAAGATCTGCAACGACACACACATCGTAGCAGGGACTTTAAACCGTGGCTAATCAAAGAGTCTCCTTTGTGTCTCCTACCGGAACCACCTGCCTACCGTTCCGCTGGTCATCAAATTATTATTATTAGTTTTTGGGTGAACTATCCCTTTAAAGCAGCACTATGCAACATTTTTTTTTTTTTATTAATAAAATGCCATTTTGTCCAATCTGTATGGTAGAGTATGTTAATACAATATAACTTATATAATTGGGGTGGTTGTATTTTGTCTCCCTGCTCTTCTATTGAGACATTTAGATTGAGTCAAAGGTCACGTCTCACCTAGACACCGAATCTGACACAAATTTATCCCCTGAGCAAGCAGGCAGGCTCTATTAGCTCAATGGTAAAAAACGTCAGCGCAGGAAACTGGCTTCAAATCCGGGTTGGAAGAGGAAAGTTGCATAGTGCTGCTTTAATAGTTGCTACTAGCAACTATTAAAGAAGCACTATATACATTGGTAGAATACTAGCAACTTGCTAGTATTCTACCAATGTATAACATTAGGAAAAGTTCTGTAATCAATGGAGTGATTATTTGAAGTTAGCTCGCCAATATTTGAGTGATATCACGGCACCACCACACAACTCAAACCTCTGTACCAAAGTGTATCCATTCAAATCCTAAACCTAAGACCAGACCCATTCAAAACCTATCCCTAAGACCAGACCCATTCAAACCCTAACCCTAAGACCAGACCCATTCAAACCTTAAGACCAGACCCATTCAAACCCTAACCCTAAGACCAGACCCATTCAAACCTTAAGACCAGACCCATTCAAACCTTAAGACCAGACCCATTCAAACCCTAACCCTAAGACCAGACCCATTCAAACTGAGTTGAAATAAACTGAGCCAAACAAGCAACCAACACACACACAATCACCCACCCGCACACGGACACACACACACACACACGTACGCGCAAAACCCTTTCCTCTGAGTCAGGAGAAGGAAGCAGCACATTCTCATAGAGGAAGCACTTTGGAAAATATCATTCCTACAGACAACAGGGACGCTGGCATGACGTCACGGAAAGGATCCACACACAAAGAGAGAATAGGGAAGCCCACCCACGGGACGCCCCAGACATGCATGCACGCCGCGCGCACACACACACACACACACACACACACACACACACACACAGCAATGTACTGTAGTTATGCTTTATTTTCCCTGTGTAATGTTATGTAATGTAATCTGTTGTCTGCTTGTTTTTATGGGTTTTTAGTGGGGACTGCGGCTGTAAATCAGCATTTTAGCAAAATCCGGTGTATTTACATTACATTGATTGATTGTAGAGGAGAGGAGAGGAGAGGAGAGGAGAGGAGAGGAGAGGAGAGGAGAGGAGGAAGAGAATCAAGTAGTTTTTACCTTGAGGCTGATCAGCAGGATGGTCTGAGGATAAAGCAAGACAGAGATAGTTGCATCAACATAATGTTCACTTTAACTCAAACTACAACTGAAACTAAATGTTATATGAAAAGGCAAAATAAAAGTCGACCTACCTCCGGGGTCGACAGGAGCACGGCCTAGATACAAAACAAAAGCAGAGAGAAGGTTCAATTGGACATGTTTTATGCAGATAATTCTTATGTTTCTGTCAAAGCAAAAGCACTATATGAACAGTGTGTCAGGATGAAACACTGTTACTGTATCTGTCTTGCATGTTCCTTTCTCACAAGTTAAAGCTGGAACGTACTATTTTCAGCCTAAGAAGAAATCAAACCCATTAAACCATGTGCTGATGTTTAGCCAGCATTTCACTAGATTCCAGGTAGGTTGAGGTCATGTTTTTTAGGAGACAAAGCAGACAAACATGAACACTAAAATATGAAGCCAGGAAAAGGGTATGACGTCGATGTATGATAAATATGACCAAAGACGTTATAATGGTGCTCTTATGCTCCTTCAAACCAGTAGTTTCCGTGTCTAGGACCCCCAAATTGATATTTATTTCGCCACGGACCCCCATTTGAAAATGTTTTGTGCCAGGGCCCCCCTAGAAGAGGAGATTTGAGTAAACATTTGTGTAAATTATTCAAAGTTTTTCAAACACTTTAAAGATTTTTCTAAAGAAAATGCTCAAAACAGCAGATGTACAGTACAAGCTGTGAGCTTGTAGATCTGCTATTTTTGAATATCGAAGGTATAAAGCATGGACAACGTGGTTAAAATGAATGTGACGCTGTATTCAAAAAAATTGCAGGGGTCCCCGGACTTCACTTTGAGAACCAATGCTTTAAACAGAGGTGAAAAACTTGATTGATTCTCTGTTGCGTGCGTGTGCGTGCGTACGTACGTAGATGTGTGTGTGCGTGCGCCCGTGCGTGCGTGTCAAAATCCCCAGAGGAAAGGGTTCCAAGGGCTGAACCAGAACCCAGAGCCTTTGTACTATATCAGTCTTCAACCTTTTCAGGCCAAGGACCCCCTAGCTGAGAGAGAGATAAAGCAGGGACCCCCTACTCTATATTGTATTAAAGTTTTTTTTTTACTTAGTCTGCTCTTTTTTCCCTCTACACCTATAGCCTCTTTGCCAAAAATAGCAAATCTACAAGCTCTCAACGCCTCGCAGCGCGAGGCGTTGTGAGCTTGTAGATCTGCTATTTTTGGCTAAAGGGATGCTAGGGTTGGCTAAAGGGATGCTAGGGTTCAAGTGGTTAAGGTAAAAAAAATCATATCACACTAAGATTTGGCGGGCCCCCTGTAGTAATTCTGAGGACCCCCTGTTGAAGACCCCTGTACTATGGTTCATATTCACCCATTGGTTTTTATACAGACACGATTATGCAGAATCAGATCTGAACAACAGACATGTGATTCTAATTATACTGCTAACCATAGGGCTTTTTTCCCCTCTTTCTTTTTCATCCCAAAGTAGGAGTAATTGCTTCCATGCTCTCACCAGACAAGCAGAGGAGAAGGAGAAGGAGAACTCAAACAGTTCTCCTCAAAGCCCACAGAAAGGCACTGTGATCCATTTCAATTATGTAACATTCTTTTACTCTGCCTCTCTATTCAAATAGAGAGAATATTGACTTACTCCTTTCACATTAAATGACGTTCTTCTGTCCCATGACTCTACAGTATATACATATTATATTACACACATGCGTTCTATCGTTGTTGTCGGGCAGAACCTTGTATGTCTACTCTAAAAACATTACTTTTGTTTTAACCCATTAAAACCGGGAAAGCACCTGTGTCAAAACATTGCAGATTTACAAGCTCACAGGGAGCTTGTACATCTGCATTTTTTTTTTTTTTTTAATTTGAAAAATCTTGAAAAGTGTTTATTTTAAAAAAATAAGGGGGTCCCTGGCACAAAACATATTCAGAAGGGGGTCCGCGGCCAAATACATATCAATTTGGGGGTCCATGGCACAAAAAACGATTTAGAAGGCATTTGTAGAAACGGTCTTAACCCATTAAGACCTGGAACGCATCTGTGTCATTTTTTGATTTAAGCTAAAAAGCATTATTTTACACTTTGGCTATTCAAAAATTGTGAAAATGAGTGCAAATCTTTGAATACATATATTATTTTAAAGCAAACGTTTTTAACTCAAATCTTTGCTTCTGGGGGGTCCCTGGAACTAAATATTTTGAGATGGGGGTCTGAAATGTTTCATTAATAAATCAGTGCTAGGGCTTTCACCAACTAGTCGACTAGTATAACCACTAGTCGACCTTGTTGGTACTAGTCGAGTTAGAAGAGTACTAGTACTAGTTGGAAGAGTTTTTTTTTCATTGTTTTAATAGTAGTAATGGGCCATAGTAATGGCCCATTACTATTATTATTATCCTCCTGCCTTTATTTTTATCAAAAGGGGGTCAAACGTATGCCCAATAATAGCCTATTGTTGGGCAATAACCCCCTTGCTGTGCTGCTGTGTCAGAAGCGCTTCCCTTAAAACGACAATAAAGGCAGGAGGATAATAATAATAGTAATGGCATTCAAACAATGGACTAGTCCAGTGGGTTTCAACCTTATTCATGCCAAGGACCCCTAAATTGATATACATTTGGCCGCGGGCCCCCATCTGAAAATGTTTTGTGCCAGGGACCCCCAGAAGCAAAGATTTGAGTTAAAAATGTTTGCTTTAAAAATTATATATATATTCAAAGATATGCACACATTTTCAAGATTTTTCAAATATAGCAGATCTACAAGATCATAGCGCGGCACTCGGTGCCCTGCTATGAGCTTGTATATCTGCTATTTTTGAATAGCCAAAGCTAAGTGGTAAAAAATGATTGTGACTCATTTTGCTGGGGACCCCCTGGTACCCCAAGGACCACTGGTGGTCCCCGGACCACTGGTTGAAAAACCACTGGACTAGTCAACTACCACTGGGTCAAATTAGTCGACCAGTAAAAATCTGTAGTGGTGAAAGCCCTAATCAATGCTATTGAACACCCTTTACGTCTTTACTTTACTTTACGTGCAAGTACTGTATCTGACAATGTACAATGGCAACTTTGATGAGGCAGTATTCTAAAAACATGTTTTTTTCCCCTTCATTTCCTGAAAAGTTAATATTTTGGAGAGAGAGAGAGAGAGAGAGAGAGAGAGAGAGAGAGAGAGAGAGAGAGAGAGAGAGAGAGAGAGAGAGAGAGAGAGAGAGAGAGAGAGAGAGAGAGAGAGAGAGAGAGAGAGAGAGAGAGAGAGAGAGAGAGAGAGAGAGAGAGAGAGAGAGAGAGAGAGAGAGAGAGGTGATCCTCAATTGAAATACACTGTGTGGTCTTTACGTGTCAGTGAGGAAGTTATGAGAAACTATGGCAACCCATAAACAAATCATAAACAGCAGATAAAGTTCAGTGTTTCTCTCTCTTCCTGCTATAAATACACTCACAGGTGGCAGAAACCTGCTGCCAGTGCCACACCGTTTGGTAAAATGTATAAACAAAATGTACCAGTGTGTTACTAATATACACAGGGGTAAAGTAACTGAGTAAATATACTCAAGTATTGTATATAAGCACAATTTCTTTTCTTTTTTTTACTTTACTGGAGTATTTCCAAATTTCAATAGGCCTACTTTTAGTGTGCTTTTTACTCCATTACAATTATTTGAAAATTTTAGTCACTACTTACATTGTTTTTTATTTTTATTTTTATTTTTTTTATTATTATTACAAAACATACATTGACCACCTCTGCCCCATACTGTATATACTTCGGCTATTTTAAAATAGGCGATCTACAATCTGTAGATCTGCTATTTTCAATAGATTTTTATACATTTTACACATTTGAAAACTATAAAATGGTCTCTGTCGGTGTCCGAAACTATAACTTTTCAGGATTCAAATGTAAAAGTATCGAAAGTAGCAGATCTACAAGCTCAAAACGTGTCGCTTTGCGCCGCGTTTCGAACTTGCGGATCTGCTACTTTTGATGCCTTTGTGTGACGCCGTAGTACGATTTTTAGAGATTTTTAGGAGAAAAGAAAAAGTGAGAATATGGAGATCAGAGGTTTCTACCTGACAGCAACTAAATGATAGCAGTGAACATAATAATTCCTATTATATAAAATGATGAAGTCTCACCTCCTCCTCCTCCTCCTCCTCCGCGGCCTGCGTCGGGTTTATAGTCTCCGTCACCGACACCCACCAGGTCCGAGTCATCAAAGGAACCTCCTCCACCTTTAAGAAACGAGAGACGGAACGAGACCGGTTCAAAGCTATACGCCCCGTTTTGCCGTTTCCCAACCAGACGCACCAAGCAGTCCTGGTGTAAGAGGGGCTTTGAGGTTAGGATTAAAGGAGTAGTTCACCCAAATACCCAAATAAATGACTTATTTTCTATCACTTACACACCCCATGAAGCTTTGAATGAATGGAGATTTTTTTGTTTTTGTCGTATTCCTGAGCCAATAATTTGACTACCGGCGGAAAGATGCTAATGTATCCGGTAGGAGACTCTAAGGAGTCTCTTTGAGTCTCCTACCGGACATACAAACGGTCAACAAATTATTATTGGCTCAGGAATGTGTCAAAAACTAAATAAAATCTCCTTGAATTCAAGGCTTCATGGGGTGTGTAATTGATAGAAAATAAGTAATTGTTTGGGTGAACTATTCCTTTAACCCATTAACACCTGAAGCCGATTCTACATGTCTCCTGAATCCCAACAGTATTCTGAAAAAAACGTATGTTTCTATATCAGTGGTGCTCAATCTTTTTCATGCCAAGGACCCCCAAAATGATATGTATTTGGCCCGCCGACCCCCATCTCAAAATATGTTGTTCCAGGGACCCCCCCTACATATTTATGTATACCGTAAATATGACATACGTGTAAGATGCTGTAAAGTAACAATGTAATTCAGGGGTGCCGTGGATGAAAACGTTGTTTACATGGATGCCCTGAGCCAAACATGTTTGAGAACCACTGATAGGATAGACGTACCTCCTCCACTCTTAGGCGGGACGACGACGGGCGGGTCAGGTTTGGGGTTGGGATCTGCAGGGACACAATAACATACGGTGAACGGGTAAAGCAGAGGAATGCCATACACAACAACAGATTACTACTACACACAGCGGTAGGTACAGGTACAGGTAGGTAGCAGGGAGACTTCAGAAACATCACCAGACAATTATATTAGATTAGATTAGATTAGGTGTCCTTTATTAGCCATAAGGGAACATCGTTTTGCTCGGGTCAATGCATACATGCAAGACCAGACAAGACAAGACATGAATAGGCTATACACCACAATTAAAACACCCAGCTTGGGTTCTATAAAAGCAGCAATAAGTGGTAAGCAGGGAGTTCTTTGTATTGAATATAGAATATTTGAGTTCACAGTATTGTTCAAGCTAAACATTCAAGTCTGTCTTCTGTTCTCTCTCTCTCTCTCTCTCTCTCTCTCTCTCTCTCTCTCTCTCTCTCTCTCTCTCTCTCTCTTGCCCTCCACTCTCTAGTTTGAAAATTAGATTACTAAATTGTAATTCTGATCAGAGTTATGTATACAGTGTGGTAGTTATTTATTTTGTTTATTATTTTATTATTATTTATTTGTGTCAGCATGTTGGTACTGGAAAAATGTTAATGTGTCGGAATAATCCCGTAAGGGATGGGCTGTGAAAGGCAGCTGGACACGAAAATAAATCATTCATTCATTCATTCAGCAGTGGTGTAAAGTAACTAGGTAAATTTACCCAAGTGTACTTAAGTACAATTTTGGGGTATTTTTTACTTAACTGGAGTATTTCCGATTGTCAGTACTTTTACTTCTACTCCACTACATCTCAGAGGCAAATATTGGACTTTTGCTCCACTACAATTATTTGAAAACTGTAGCTATTAGTTACTTTGTAGATTTTGATTATTATTACAAAACTTTCTTTAACCACTTCAGCCTTATATACATTTCGACCATTTGAAAATAGCCGATCTGCAAGATCACAATGTGTCGCGATGCAAGCTTGTAGATCCGCTATTTTCAGGGGCGTCATAGCACAGGGGTAAATTTCGTGCCCACCACCGCGGAGACTGGGGTATGATTCTGCCACAGCGGTGCCTCTGGCTCTATACAACTGTCTATGTGTGCAGGTGGGAAGCCGGTTTGGGAGGGAGAGTGATCTCTGCCGTTGCACAGGTTGGTTCGGAACACTTTGTTCAGCAGGGAGGGAGTGGAACTGGGAGGGTTGGCGCGTTGTTTCTCTGCGCGTGTGTTACGTGTTACACCCTCCCAGTGAAACTCCTCACTCACACTGGCAGGTGACAAGAAGTGGCTGTTCGACTGCATGTGTTATTATCAGAGTAGACATGTGGTTGTCCACATGCAGCCACTGGTTCCCAAACTTTTCAGGCCGCGACCCCCCCCCAAAAAAAATCCTATTTTAACTAGGGACCCCCCACCCTGACAAGCACTTGGAATTGCAGGCATTGCATTTAGTTTGACTCGGTTCCACCATAGGCGGCGGGTAATGAAGGCTAGGGTAGGCGAAGCCTTCCCAAATGTTCTGCTGGGAAATTCTGGGAAATGTGCAAATTATATATAATATATGTGCGCAGCATTATTTAGTTATTGTTTTTTATAATAAATCAGTAAAATCAGGCAAAAATAAGAATTAAATAACATAACCCTAAACTAAACCTAAAACCGAAATAAAGTAACCAAAAAAACGAAACGAAACTATCAAAATCCGCCCAAGAAACGCAATTTTGACCCCCCCCCCCCCCCCCCCCCCCGTAGATCTGTTATTTTCACAATGTTTGCCTTTTTCTTACGTAATATTTGACAATGTGTTATTAAAACGGTCTTATCAGTCATCAAATAGTCACTTTAGAAATGTGCAGATAGCCTGTATGCACTTATACTGTATGTTGGTTTGTTTATGTTGAGTGAGAAAACAATGTTGAACATTAGGCTAATCATATGGGGACCCCCAAAACCATGTGGGGACCCCCAGTTTGGGAACTACTGGTCTACACCCTCCCCAAGACCAACACGAAGAGCTTGGCAGTGCCAGGGACTTTATATATACTACATGGAAGGATAATTGTTGTAACAAATACATTGGGGAGAAATGTAAAACAATCACCAATTACATTAGATTGGAAGAAGGAATCTGATTGTAAAGACATAAGAAATAGGAGACAAGACACCCGAGAGAACCATCAGGCAGGAAGGACAGCAGACCCAAAGCCACACACACACGCACGCACGCACGCACGCACGCACGCACGCACGCACGCACGCACGCACGCACGCACGCACGCACGCACGCACGCACGCACGCACGCACGCACGCACACACACACACACACACACACACACACACACACACACACACACACACACACACACACACACACACACACACACACACACACACACACACACACACACACACACACACACACACACACACACACCTGAAACACAGAGATGACAGCGGAACTAAAAGCTGCGGAATCCATTGATCAGGGATAAGCACCAAGCTGCTGGAATACTCAACAAAGCGCCACCTGTCTGTCAGTGGCAACATTACCTGGGCCCAGAGCATCCTCAAGATCAAATCCCATGTCGTTATCTATGAACGCAGATTAATGATGAAACATTAACACTTTCCGGGGAGTCCACTGCAGTGTCAGAAATTACATTTATTTTTTTGGGTCATCAAGGGGCAATATTTGACCCCTGGATTTTGTTTTCTGGGTTATCCTTTACCTATATGAGGGGTTTTCTTTCTAACCTAAGACATACGTTATGCATGTGATCAAGTCATCCTTTCATCAATTTACAATTTTACAATTTAGGCATTTAGCAGACGCTCTTAATCCAGAGCGACTCACAGTAAGCAAGGTAAACACAAGGTAATACACATAGAAATAGTAATCTAGGATCATAGGTAAACCAAGAACCTATCATCATCAGTCTAAACTGTATAATATCAAGACAATAAATTATCTGTACATTGAAACTATACACATAGGATGCCAGGTCTACACATGACCTGCATCTGTCTACGTAACATGCTACCACAAACACTTTTGTTGGATTACACATTC